>NW_004567107.1:43067134-43159577 GCF_000260355.1 Condylura cristata | reverse complement strand
CCTCCGGGGCAGGCGGGGATCGAACTCATGCGAAAGTGGCTTTAGATTCTTAGTGCTGTGCTTTAACCCACTGCGCCACCAGGGAGGGCCCAATTTATTAATTAATTTATAGTAAGATTTACTTGTGTACAATTCTATGGAGTAATAAAAAAGTTTTAATTAATACTTAACATTGCAGTTCAGTGATGTCCTTCAGGGTTTTTAACTTGGCTCAGAGTTTACTGCAAGTACACATTCTTGCTGATTTTTCACAATTATATATTTGTGATATATGGGGATGATTGCCTCTGCTATTACCAGTAGGGAGTAAAAACTGAGAATATAAGATTTTTTTATATAATTTTTTTAAATAAATATAAAGTTTTAGTTTTATAGAAAAGCACAGAATTTTTGATCACCCTACATTTAGTGTACCCTACAGTTAATATCTTACATTACCATAGTACAGTTTGTCACAACTAAGAAACTAGCAATGCTCTATTATTATTAAATAAGTGAAACACTTAAATTTTATTAGTTTCCCCCTAATACATTTTTTCTGTCCCAGGATGCCATATTTAGTCTTCTTGTCTCCTTAGCCTCCTCTGGCCTGTGAGATTTTCAGACTCTCCTTGTTTTTATGATGTTGGCAGGTTTGGGAATACTACTCAAGATTTGTAAAAATGTTCCTTAATTGGTTTTGTTTCATGGTTGTTTTGAAGTTATGGGTTTTTGGGTGGAAGACCACGGAGATGTGATGTGTCCTTCCTATCACATTACTCAAAGACTATCAGTACATTTCATCCCTGATGATATAAGCCTTGATCTCCTTGTCAAGGTAGATTTTACCACATTTCTCCACTGTAATGATGTTTCCTATTCCTTCCCCCTGCTCTTTTCTACTATACTTCTTGGAAGCAAATAAACTAAGTAAATGGGCATTAATTACTTGTCCTCAAAGGTGAGTACACAAATGGTTTGGAATTCTTCTATATAGAATATTTGTGTTCTAAACTTATATCAGTATGGACTCAGGGATAATTAGTTTACATAATCTGCTACTGAAATTGTGGAGTTATTTTAGGTTGATTCCTGTGTTCCTTTGACATATGCCACTCTTTTCTTTTTTAGTTTCTTTAATTTCTGGTACTATAAGATGCTCTTAGGCCCATCTTGTATACTTCATAAACTAGCTCTAGTAGCCATTTTTCCAAGGAGTCTGGAAAATTAGCTTTTTTTAAATTAGCATTTCCTCTTCATGAAAAGTAGAAACCAAGATCTGATAATGGATGTACTCATAGCTATCAGAGTTTCATTGTCTCTATCCCCTCTCAGTGGACAAAGCTTGGAATTATATGTACTTCCACTAACCCTGTATACATAGCTAGCTATAATTTTATCTTTGTCCATATACATTATATATATTATCATATATATGTACTTTCACTAACCCTGTATACATAGATACCGATAATTTTATCTTTGTCCATATACATAATATATATTATCATTACATAATAATGCCACTGACTGTAATCCAATATCTCATGATTCATTCTCATTTTTTTGTACTCTCTCTAATAAGAAATCTACCTTCCACCATATGCCTTAGGTTTATTTGTTTGTTCACCACCAGTATATAGGTAAAGGAATTTCAGAATTGTTAACCCATACACTGTGAGAAATTCTAGCTGATTTGTAAAATTTGTATATAGTAAGGTTCACTCTTTGTGCTTTTATGGATTTTGACAAGTGCAGAATGTTATGTATCCATCACAACAGTATACCACCAAAAGACCCTTTGTACACAATTTTTTAAAGAGTCTCAAGAGCATCAGTTTTCAGACTAAAATTTCAGCTTGGTCACATTAGCTGTGAAAAGAAGTCACAGCTAATCTATGACAAAAGAGACAAGAGTATATATTGGACCAGGGAGAATCTCTTCAACACATGGTAGTGGGGAAAAGTGGATAACCACATGCAAAAGTATGAAACTAAATCACTGTCCCATGCCCAAAACAAAAATTAATTCAAAATGGATTAAAGATGTGTACATGAAACTATAAAATATACTGAAGAAAAAATAGAATACTCCATGACACTGGCTTCAGAAATGTCTCTAGGGAGTCATTTCCAATGACAAGAAAAGCAAAAGCAAGTGTAAACAAATGGGACTACATCAAACTAAAAAGTTTCTGCACAGTGGAAGAAGCTGTTAGTAAAACAAGTCACTAGTGAATGGAAGTATTTGTACATAACACATCTGACAAGGTGTTAATATCAAAAATGTTCAACATCACTTATAATCAGAGAAATGTAAATCAAATCCACAATTAAATGTCACCTCAAGCCAATCAGAATATCCCACATTAAAAAAATAACAACAGGCCCTCCCTGATGGCGCAGCGGGTTAAAGCACTGCACTGAAAAGCTAAAGCCACTTCCACATGAGTTCGATTGCCGCCTGCCCCGGAGGTGACCACATGGTGTGGCAGACCTCTCCTGGCCCACCCACTGCTCCCCTCAGCAGTGTACTTCGTCGATCTGCCTGTTCTGCTCCACACTCTGTCTCTGGTGAAGCCTCTCGCCACCCCTGAGCCTCTGGCCTGTACCCCAGTTCTGTATGTACAAATAAATAAATCTTTAAAAAAATAAATAAATAAATAAATAATAACAACAACAAACGTTGGCAAGGATGTGGAGAAAAAGGAACACTTTATATTGCTGGTAGGAATGCACACTGACCCAGCCACCATGGAAAGCTGTGCAAAGGACTCTAAAATTACTAAAAATAAATCTATCACATGATCCAGCAATTCTATTCCTAGAAATCTATCCAAAGAATTCCAAAAACATTAATTAAAAAGGAAACCTGCACTCCTATGACATTGCAGCCCTCTTTACAATAGCTAAGATATGGAAACAACCTAACTGCCCCAAAATAGATGACTGGATCAAGAAAATACACAGCAATACTGCTGGAATACTACTCAGCAATTGAAAAAGTCATTTGCTCATTCTCAGCAAAATGGATGGAGCTGGAAGGGATTATGTTCAGTGAAGTAAGTCAGGAAAAAGAAAACTATCGGTTGATATCACTTACAGAAGGAATATAGGAAAACTGAACATAAGGCAAATAAAAATAAAAGACAAAACTTGTAGGCAACGATAGGTCTGAGGATTAAAGCAGGGTGAGGAAAAGGGATCAAAACAGGGTTGGGCGGCCCTCCCTGGTGGCACAGCAGGTTGAAGCGCAGCACTGGGAAGCTGGCCAGGGAGCTTCATTGAGAGTTCTATCTGGGTGATCCACAAATCACAGCAGACCTCTGCTGTCTCACCTGCTGCTCCCCTCATCAGTGCACTATGTCAGTCTGCCTGCTCTGCTCCCCACTCTACTTCTGATGAATCCCCTCACCACTCCTGAGCCTCTGGCCTATACCCCAGTTCTGTATATATAAATAAATAAATCTTTAAAAAAACAAAACAGGGGCCCTCCCTGGTGGCGCAGCGGGTTAAAGCACTGCACTGAGAATCTAAAGCCGCTTCCGCATGAGTTCAATTCCCGCCTGCCCCGGAGGTGACCACATGGTGTGGCAGACCTCTCCTGGCCCGCCCGCTGCTCCCCTCAGCAGTGCACTTCGTCGATCTGCCTGTTCTGTTCCCCACTCTGTCTCTGGTGAAGCCTCTCACCACCCCTGAGCCTCTGGCCTGTACCCCAGTTCTGTATGCACAAATAAATAAATCTTTAAAAAAAAAAAAAAAAAAAAGATTGGGAAAAGCACAAAGGGACCATCATGATGGTTCATAGGCAATGTAATGGTGGGAGATTTCTGGGAACTACACCTGAGGGGAGAAATCAAATACTGTACAAATATTAACAACAATGTAAAAAAATGTTTTTAATTAATAAAAGAACAAAAGGAAGAAATTCAATCTTTTTTTTTGTTCTGGATTAGTATGCTTTCAACTCCAAAAAAGTGAAAATCAATACTAAAAATGGTGAAGGACTTGAGGCAAAAATAAAAATGTGGCAAAGAAAAATCTTTATTGATGTCTCCAAATAATATCTTTCTACCATCATATATGATATGGGCCTATTACTGAAAATGAATCTCATTTTGGAGCTAAATAAATATGGAAGGCAAAGTTACTTCAGTTACAAGTTGTGATAAAGGCCAATAATGTATATGCATTTATAGGCATGTAGATCTTTCCTTACATGTGATATAATAAGCTAAACATATATCTGAGACCTATATAGAATCTCCACACTTCATACAGGCAAGACCTTCTGACACAGAAAAATAAAATCTATCCTGTCTATTTTCAGGAAGATTTCACTGCCATGATGATGGTTACAGGTAGTTGCCCAGAGATGTTTCAAAGTCTATTGATATTAAAAAAAATTGAAAAATGAAAATCCACCACAAAAGTATATTATTAACTTTATGCTCAGATTCAAAAGATGAGTAATGACACTTTGAGTAACGACACTGTCTTTTATTTTGTCTTAGATGGAAAGACAGCTAACGATGCAGAATGAAATGAGAGAAAGACAAATGGCCATGCAGATTGCTTGGTCCCGGGAATTTCTCAAATACTTTGGAAGCTTTTATGGCATTGCAGTCATCTCTTTAACAACTGGGTATGTTTCTTTCAAATTTCCTAAATAACTTTTTTGTTTGTAAACAGATTATTATTAAGGTGTTCAAGATAGGACTTTTGTCCAATTAATGCACATAAACAAAGGAAACACAAATAGCTTAGTCCTTAAGAGTAGAACCAGATTAGTAACAGAAAATTCTGCTTTTAATTTATTAGATTTCTCTTGACCTTTTCTCCATTTTATAAGTTAGAAAGAGGATTGACTTGACACCTAGATGGAAGGAATCCTTTACAAATTTATCTCCATAATCTCTAGATGATAAATATGAATACTTAACTGTTTTTTAAATGAGTAATCTGAGACTCAGTGACAAAGATGAACAAATCAATAAATCAGAGACCCTGCCCTTACAAACTGCAGAATTTCATGAATAGCTATGGATAAGGAAATCCTATTTCCATAAAAGATTCAAATGAATTAAATAACTTCTGAAGTGGAGAACTTTCTTCCAGCAACAAGGTCTGCTTTTAAAACTGAGTATATAGATATGTATTTGAAGGTTACTCCTTAATATTCATACATTTTTACTCTTGAAATAGAGCAATAAAAAAGAAGAAGCCAGTCTTCCTCTTCCCCATTGTTCCATTAAGCTTCATCCTCACTTACCAGTATGACTTGGGCTATGGAACACTTCTACAAAGAATGAAAGGTAAGTCTTTGATTAAGCCACAGTCTCTATTTCTTGATTTATTTTCTGGTTCAAAGAGCCCCTCTTTATGTCCTCTTAATTTATGAAAGTCTCCCCAAACTCCCAATGACCAACATTTCTGTCTCCTCTCAAAAAGCTGTATGCTGGAGTCAGCTCATACCAGTTTACAAAAACCAACAGTCAAATTTTCAGGAATTTTGTGAACTTAATGTTAAATACAATCATTGTTAAAAATTAAATTATATAAGCTTATGATTAAATTATATTAAAAACAATGGTAATCACACTAAGTTATGTGTACTCTTAAAGTTATGAATACTGATTGATCTGTTTGGTGGAAAAGCAGATACAACTCTGACAGCTACAGCAATGACATTCCACTGGCAGCTTGATCTTGGTTTACACCATGGAAATCTATAATGCCAAATAAAGACTTAACTTACTGTTTTGTTGACTGTCGTAGGTTTTGGAAAATTTTTGTCTACAGGCTAGCCATCTCTTTTTTGAAGGTAAAATTTTACTGGAACACAGACTTGCCTGTTCATTTATTAATTATCGATGGCTGCTTTCCAAGACTAAGAGCCCAGTCATTGCAACAGGTTCATAAGGCCCCACAAGTCTAAAATATTTACTGCCTGGCAATATAGTGAACTCATGGTCTAGACTTAAGAAAGTGATGAAGAAAAAGTTAATAATGCAGACTATGCTTAAAAATCATATTGTATCCATAGCCATTACATTGTGAATAGCATAAAAGTTTAAAGAAATATTTTCCCAGTATTTAGAAATTGTTACATGATTTTAGTTGTTGCTGCTACTGTTAATTTTTTTGTTGATGTATTATAGTTTTACATCCTTGTTAGTGTTTGGACAGTATAGGGTTTACCCCCTGAGGTATAATCACCATAGCTCTCCCACCACCAAATCACCCCACTCCTTCACTATGGTAAAGGACTATGGCCACAATGCTTTCTCCCCCTTTACACGCTCTTCTTATCTAATTTAGCAGAGTTGCTTACATCATTCTCAACTAGTAAATTTCCAACATGTCATCGTTTCCCTTTTGTCCTACTCATTGAATGTAAATGAAAGCACTAACCAGTGCTCAGGTGGGAATTATATTCTCTCACAAACTGCAACCATAGATTTACTGTGAACATAAAAGTTCTGCAAAAGCCATGAAAATATTTTATGATAGTCAAATTGCTATATATAATTTATGATAAAGTGTATTGCACATTTTATTATTTATTAATTGGATGCTTTATATATTTCTTATAAGTAGGATTTATAATAAACTTATAAATATAGTAAACATATATGTACATATACACACATATATACATATATATTTTCCCTCACACCTCATGGAGAGCTAGTTCTTAAATATTTACCAGCATTACATACTGCTGTCACAAAATCTTGACTCTTATTGCTCTAGAAAATAGCACTGTTGCTACAGAAGCCATTCCTGATCCAGGAAAATAACATGTAACATAGGACATCTATGTCTTCCAAATTCCCATCAAACCTTTGGGAGCTACATTCTTCTTAGGGTCCTTGTGTGCCCACTTCTTGAGTGTTTTACTCAGAATATATTGGAAACTTCCTTCCTAAACCTTTATTTTGCCATCTTTTTTTCTCCTGGGCTATTGGCCTACCAAACCTTCCCTGAAGCTTTGTGGAGACTGCTTCTGTATGGGAAAAGAGGGACAGACTCCTCTGCAGGTATTAGAAGTAAGGAAAATTGTAATTCTAAAAATTCCCATTTGAAAATGGAAATATATTTTCTACACAGAAACTCTGTTATAATGTCCTTTGGGGTTGGCACTATTGGGATCATAGTTTAGTTCTTGTTAGTGATTAATTTTTTAATAGCATTATTACTATGAGAAAATATATTTTATCATTTATAGTAAAATGCCATTTTAAGTTGGAAACTGTACACAACTTACTTACTAATATTAAAATTAATTTCAATAACTTGCTTAGTTTCACTTTACTTATCTGCTTAAGAAGTCATTAGTCTGTGTCATCTATAATATCATTACTTATATGGATTAAAATTCTCAGTACCACATAAAAATTAATGAATAGTGAATCAACACACAACAGTCAGAGGCCTCCATATACACAAACAACCAATCAGAAGAAGCAGAAATAAAAAAAAAACATTTTCAATTAAAACAAAAAGAATCAAATGCCTGGTAGTCAAGCTAACAAAAGAGGGAAAAGACCTATACAAAGAAAATTTTAAAACACTGTTAAAAGAAGTATAAGAATACACCATGAAATGGAAAGACATCCTCTGCTCATGGATCCGAAGAATTAACATCATCAAAATGGCCATCATACCAAAATATACAGATTTAACACCATCCCAATAAAAGTCTCAATGACTTTCTTCAAAGAAATAGGAAAATATTGATGATATTCCTATGGAACAACAAAAAACCTTTAATAGTCAAAACGCTCATGACTAAGAAGAGAATGGAGGCATTTCAATCCCAAACGTCAAGCTATACTACAAAGCCATAATAATAAAAACTGCGTGGTACTGGAACAAGAACACATACAGACCAGTGGATTCAGTCAGAAAACCCAGATATAAACACACAGGTTTATGGACAGCTAATCTTTGACAGAGGAGCAAAGAAGATACAATGGAACAAAGAAAGTTTGTCCAGCAAGTGGTGCAAAAAAAATGAAACTAGATCACTACCTCACACTATACACAAAAATCAACTCGAAGTGGATTACAGACCTAGACATAAGAACAGAAACCATAAAATACCTGGAAGCAGGGCCCTCCCTGCGCAGCGGGTTAAAGCACAGCACTAAGAAGCGAAACCACTTCCCCATGAGTTCGATTCCCGCCTGCCCTGGAGGTGACCACATGGCATGGCAGACCTCTCCTGACCCGCCCACTGCTCCCCTCAGCAATGTACTTCGTTAGTCTGCCTGTTCTGCTCCCCTCTTACCACCCTGCACCTCTGGCCTGTACCCCAGTTCTGTATGTATAAATAAATAAATCTTTAAAAAAAAAATACCTGGAAGCAAAGATGGGCCAAACACTACATGACATACACTACCGTGACATCTTTGAAGATACAGCTCCCAATGCAACAATAGTGAAGGCAAGGATAAATAGATGGGACTACATCAAGTTAAAGAGCTTCTGTACAGCAAAGGAGACATTACAAAAGACAGACATCCAACTGATTGGGAGAAAATTTTCTCACACAAAACTAGTGATAAAGGGTTGAACACAAAGATATACGGAGAACTGATGAAATTCAACAAAAATAAAGTAAACAACCCCATCAAAAAATTGGCAGAAGAGCTAAAAAGACACTTCTCCAAAGAGGAAATGCAGATGGCCAACAGGCATATGAAAAAATGTTCAACATCACTTGTAATAAGGGAGATGTGAGATACCACCTCACCCCAGTGAGAATGGACAATTTTCAAACAACTAGCAACAACAAATGTTAGCAAGGAAAAGGAACTCTCCTGCACTGCTGGTGGAAATGCAAACTAGTACAACCACTATGGAAAACTGTGGGGAGGTTTTCTCAAACTGCTAAACATGGAGCTTCCATATGACCCAGCAATCCCACTCCTGGATCTACCCAAAAGACACAAAAACACTGATTCAAAAAGATACCTGCACCCTCATGTTTATTGTAGCTTTATTTACAATTGGAAAGACATGGAAACAGCCCAAATTCCCAAAAGTGGATGACTGGATTAAAAAGATGTGGTACAAAAAAAGGGAAACACATGTCTTTTGCAGCAACTTGGATGGAGCTAGAAAAGATCATACTTAGCGAGATAAGCCAGAAAGAGAAAGAAAAATACCGGATGGTTTCACTCATAGCAGGAGTATGATGGACCAGGCAAGAAAATAACAAGAATAATGAACAGCCATATACCAGAGACATTTTGTGGGGGTGGAGTGGGGAATGGGACCAAAAACGAGGGGGTGGGGAGAGAAGTGCACGGGATTATGGTGATGGCGCACGGGTGACTTGGTGATGGGAAACCCGCGGGGATTACAATTGAGATGGAAAAAAAATGTACAAAATGATGTAAAAATAAACAGTTATTAAAAAAAAAAAGCTGTGGTACATATACACAATGGAAAATTACTTAGCAGCCAAAAATAAATAAATAAACACGTCTTTTGCAGCAACATGGATGGAGCTGGAAAAGATCATGCTTAGTGAAATAAGCCAGAAAGAAAAGGAAAAATACCAGATGGTTTCATTTATAACAGGAGTATAACAGACCAGGCGAGAAAATAATAATAATAATGAACAGCTATATACCAGAGACATTTTATGGGGGTGGAGTGGGGAATGGGTTCAAAAACTGGAGGGAGGGAAATGCACTGGACTATGGTGATGGCACATGGGTGATTTGGAGATGGGAAGCCCAATGGGATTACAACTGAAATGGGAAAATGCATAAAATGATGTAAAAATAAGCTATTATATTATTCATAAAAATTAATAGTACTAGTAAAAATAAGCTATTATATTATTCATAAAAATTAAGAAATGCCACTCTATATCACAACATTCACTTCAACATTTTACTAGTATATATACATTGATATAGTGTATATCAAAATGTTTGGAAGTGATCCTATTTCATGTTCATCATACTCTACAGAATACACAATTTTAAACTTTCAAAGCACGGTGTGGGAATTTCCAGTAAAATATATATATTTTAGAATCCACCAGGAAACTTACCATATTAGAAATTTAGGTTATAAAATTTAACCTGGTAAGTGTTGATAATCTCAAAATATACATCCTGTTTGACTAAATTTATTATCCATTCTGTAAGCACACTCAGAATTTTCCATATGCAAAACACTCCCATGGGATCACCTAATCGTTAGCAACAGTGTGCCTAATCATACACTTTCATAAGGCTTTTTACTTACTATTTAAGATGGGAGAGGGATAAAAGATAATTAGATGGTTAAAAGTCTATTGTAATTTGAAGATTATAGCCTGCCATGTTGGGTTTGGAGTGCAAATTACTTGTATAGTTTGTGTAGCTGGAAAAAAGGAGTGCTTAAAGAAAACATTTATGTTCATTCCAATGAAAGTTTATCAAATGTCAACAATGCATACTACAATAGTTAAATTTTTGGCTTTAGTCTCCAATAGTAAAATTTTAGAGTTCTATATGCATAAATAAATCTTTAAAAATAAAATAAAATTTTGAAATGCCTCTGGACCCAAGAAATTTCTAGTTGTTTTTGAAAGCAGAATTATGTATAAAAATGTGTGTATATGTGTGTTTGTATACATACTGAGTAAAAAACATTTACTGTTATTTTGGGCAAAATGGTTTCAGGTCAAATATTAGCGTTCCTAAAAAAATACATACTTTAGTAATGTTTATTTTCTCTTATGCCAACTATGATATATTAAGAGGCAACAGGCAGTATTGTCTGTGCTTTCTCTACCCTAAATATCTTCAAACACAGCTAATACTTATCATACTGATTTTCATACAAGAAACAGAAAATGTTTCTATTCTACTTGTTGAAATGATGTTTGTCAAAATCTCTAACATCTCAGTTTTTTTTCTGAGTCTTCAGCATTCTGTACTGTTTCCTTTCCACCTCCTCTCCTAAAGACAATGGGTAAAATACTTAACTAGGAGATTAAGAGGCATGCCTCCATGCAGTTTTACAGATTATCACTGGAACATTAAAATTAGACCTTCTTACAAAACATGGATGGCCTTTTTGTCACCCTCTATATTTCTATGCTTTATTTAAGGTGAAGCTGAGAACATACTGGAAACAGAAAAGAGAAAGTTACAGCTACCAGGAGGAATGATCACTTTCGAAAGCCTTGAAAAAACCAGAAGGCAACAGAATAAATTCTTCATAGACAAGTGAAATCATGTTTATCCAGTAAATCTCAAAACACAGAATTGTTGACTTTAATCATGGCTTTTACAATTTTTTAATTGTTCAAGATTTTTATATAATGAATTTTAAGATATTAAAATGAGTTTCATTAAATTATTCCAAAGTTAAATTTATAACATTTAATACAAAATCATGGAGATATTGTTAATAATTTTCAGGTTTCCTGCTTATGTGTGCATTATGAATATTTAAGAATAAAATCAATAAACTATTATTTTGAATTTATGGAAACAAATACCCTGATACTTTTATTTCCCTGCCACACTATCCTATTGAGATAAGAGTGTAGGTTATGGGGAGTGGGGATGAGAAATGTCTTGGGGAAACTCTTATATAATTTCCCAAGTGTTTTCTTAAAATGTGTAGATGTAGTCACTTACTAGCCAGGCCACCCAGTGTTAAGAAGACTACCTAAAGCAGCAACAATTCACTGAATGTTGCTCTATCAAATATATGATGACACTGTCATCCATAAAGCATATAAACTCCCATGATTGTTTATTCAGTTGACCCCAAGGAACTGTCAGAGGCCTGGAAGATGTTTGATCTATTCCGGAGTCATGGAACCTGGCAAGACAAGGACAAAAAAGAACAATTTTCCTTCAGGTGCAGGTTTGCCTCCATCCTGTAACAAATAGGCCTTTATAGTCATTTGACCTTGTGAGGTGCTATATACTGACCCAATGAGCAGCTCGGTTTGGAAAGTTACCGACTTAGAGTACATGAGAGACTGTTTCTAGATACAAAAAGAGGTTTTACTAAAGAGCCTTTACTAAAAAAGAGCCTTTACTAAAGCCTTTACTAAAGCATCTCAGAGGGCACCAACTGGAGTACACTCTGATTTCAAATTCACCAGATGTATACATGGCAAATTTGGTATTTTTATACTATGTTATTGTAGTTGTTTAGGAACGTGAATACCTTTCAGTTTGCCTATGAAGTAAAAGGGACAGATTTAAAATAAGTCATAACTTCCCCAAAGGCTGCTACTATAATAGAAGTTGTTTAATAATGGAAGAAAAAAATTAACTGGATAAGAAAATTCATTTGAGTTCAGACAAGTGTTTTTGATGAGCAATATGACTTCAGAGAAGTCAAGGAAAGTCAAATTGCTATGGTGAAAGCAGGAAGGTGACTGAAGAAAAACAACAGTCTGAGGGTATAAGCAGAATCTTAGTAGTGCTGAGTACTTTCCGCTGTCCTTTACATGATTTTTCTTAACATGAATACTTTCTTTCTCAGGCCCTCTCTTTAAACTTGAAAATCATGCCATCCTCCATCCACCAAGATGCAGACACTTTATATAGGATATTGAATAACTATTGATGTTATTCAATAGTTTACCAGAGGAGCTGGAATGAACTTAGTCTCAGATTCAACCATCATTGTGGGAGCTACACAAACTGCATTCAAAGGAGGCAAATCTTAATTCTGAAGAATTTAAATCTTCCTACCAGACCAAATGCAGTAGAGGGCAATAAAAACAGTAGTCCTTCAGAATTAAATAACTTGGTGTTCTATCAACATTCCTGGGAAAGGAGGCAATTCTGTGGTGTGATCTGTTCCAAGTGTTGTATTCAAGGTTCACGGATGATTAGCATGTGAGAAATCATTGGCATTTGGGTTTTTCACTGGTGAAAAAAAATATTTTGGGACCCTCCCTGGTGACATAGCAGGTTAAACCACAGCACTAAGAAGCCACTTCAGCATGAGCTTGATCCCCACCCCAGAGGTAATCTACATGGCATGGCAGACCTCTCCTGACCTGCCCGCTGCTCCCCTCAGCAGTGTTCTGCTCCCCACTCTTTCTCTGGTGAATCCTCTCACCACACCTGTGCTTCTGGCCTATACCCCAGTTCTGTATGCATAAATAAATAAACCTTTAAAAATATAGCTATATTTTCTGCTAATTAAACTTTCATACTGAGAAAGAATAAGTCTACATTGGAGTATTTCTGAGTATGTCTCCCACTCTTTTGCTTTTAGATAATCTAATACTCAAACATCATTTCATGACTTAGTATTAGGCAAATTATTTTTGGAGCAAATAAAATAGAGTAACATACATGCTGTCTAAAATTGGCTACAAAAATTGGGCCAAAATATTTTTGTTGATGCTATTGTCAGAGCAGATATAGAAAGAATTGTAAAATGGACTTTAATTGATCTTAAAAGATCTTTTTTTCTTATTGAAATGTTATTAATTACAAGCAATCAAATAGAACTCTAAATCTATTTAATTTCATTGGAGCAATGTAAACTCAAGTATATTTCAAACTGGAAATCTTCATTTAGTTCTACTATCTTTGATGTGCTAAAGATAATGAAGTGTTCAAGAGACAAATGAATAGCCACATAGAAAGATTAGATAATTCAGTGCCATTTTACTCAAGAACTCATGTAGTAAGGGGACACACTTCATTTGTACTGTTTTAGATTTGCAAACTATCTATACACAATGGATGTGAAAAGATATGAAAGCTTGTTAGCACAGGAAACTACTATGGTTTTCATTTCAGTATTTAATCAGTTCCTTTGACTTACAACACATATAGTTTTAGGCAGCATTTCTTTAAAAATGCACTTAAATAGTACATTAATCTCAGGGGCATGTGGATCACCTCTGGGGTAGGAGATGTAACTCACGCTGAAGTCAATTTGCACTGGAGCCACCACAGCCAGATTGCAGTGCTGTGCTCCAACCCGCTGTGCCACCAGGGAAGGCCCAGTTTACATGTCAAGATACTTAATTCTCATGGCTAGTAAAAACTCCCTAACTCTTATGAGAAACTGATAATTCTATGCTTAACTGACTTCTCAAATAAAACATTTACACTCTGATACTGTTCACAAGTTTGGACTGTGTTCTCTTTGAATACCATAAGCCCCACAATAGTGGCTTCAGTGAAACCCTACTTATCATCTTAACGATGGCTACACCTCTGCCCACTTACAATCAGCTGTGTTTAGCATATAGGCTTCCTCCTGTGCTCCTTCCATATATTCCCAGGGTACATTTAGGCAGAAAAAAGAACAGAAGAAGGCTTAGAGCCAGGATAAGAAAAGCATAGGTCTTGCAGAAATCTCCTCAAGTATGCTTATGTCACACTGGCCAGAACTATGAAACATAGACATTGCTACTTGCAGAAGACAGGGAAATGTTTCTAGTGCTTACAGCCTAGAGAATGCTGTCAAGGGGAAAGGTCTAGAAAGGAGCTTTAGACAGTCAACATACAGGTTCACTCAAGCTTCCTGCAATAAACCTCTTGATACTTTTAAACATATTAATGTTTATCTAATAAATGTTGCCATGCAGATTAATTGCAAAGGCGCTGGTTCCAAGGGATAAGGTGGGACAGAAGAGGCTTTGGAAATAATATGTGAAGGTAGAAATGCCAACTCAAGAACTTGACAATGTCTGCATATGGCACATTTGGTTTTTCTTTTTAAAAAAGATTCCTTGTTGTATTATTGTTGTTCAGGAACATGAATGCCTTTTGACTTGCCAATAAACTAAAGGGAAAGACTCTTACTCCCTTAACATTGGTAAGCCACATCTGCAAATGTACTTTCTAAAATTTACTAGACAAGTTAATTGACCTCTTAATTTGCTTTATTTCTCTGTAAAGCACAAGAACACCCACTTCACTAGCTAGACATACAGCTTCTGTAAGATCGCCTAGTCATAAGAGAAAAGCTAACCTCTTGTTGGAAATTTACATGTTAAACAAGCAATTGCTTTGAAGAACAATCTTGTCTCTTTGCAGTGACAGTAAATCCATAAAAATACCTTCAAACCTCAGTTTTATGAAACATCTCCCAAACAGGTTATCCTAGAAAAAAAAAAACAACACATTGAAAAGCATTCCCTCTGATCCTTCCATCGTTGATAAAGGAGTTATTTTTGTTTTAAGGGATTTCTTCACACTATCATTTGACAAAAATGAGTAGACCCTCTTAAAATCAGCACAGTCTAGAAATCAGAATTATTCTCAAAGCTGTATTTGAACTGAGTGATTTTTTAATTACTTCTTAATTCTAATTCTAATTTCCTCTAATTCACTTCATGGAACTCAGGTAATCTGAGCAAGCTATGAACACAGGCAAATCAATTACTTAAAGATAAACTTATTTGAATTTAAAACTTTACTGTCTATCTAGAAAGGATACTTATCGAGCATATGATAATCCACAGACTGTGTTGTAATTTTTAAATGCTAAAGTAAAGGTTGTAAAAATGAGAACCAAATGCACAAACAGAAGATAGTAAAGAAAGAAAAAAACATTATTTTTTAGCTGTATTTGTGTTAAGAAAATATCCCTTCTGCAGCTGTGGGATTCTACTACTTTCTCCTTTAACTTTTTGGTTTGTTTTTCTGTATATGTGTATATTTGTGTGTGTGTGTGTGTGCATGTGTATGTGTGTAGTTGAACCTGGACATAAGAATACAATCTCAAATTATTTATTGAAGTAACTGCTTTCAATCAAGCTATCTCCTGGAAGACGCAAAGGAAAGTCAGAGAAAGTGACCTACTAGCTTCAGGTATAATGGATATGTCCAAATTAATGCAGTAAAATTTTTAATGTTTATATACAGGATATAGATAAAAATGTGATCTGTACACCTCATCTGTCAATGAAATAGCTACTACTTTTATCAATTAACATTACGGACACTAAGCTAATTAATTAAAATATAATAATATTTAGATTAGAAGTTTATTCAGCAAATATTTATGTTGCAAAACTCTGGGTTGTAAGAACAAAGGTCACTGCAATTTTATTTTGAATGTTATAATTTAATGTAATGGATATGCATAACTTTACAAAAAAGATTTAACTTTGCTAACTTGTAAGTATACAAAATGGTTTGAGTATTTGACGAGTAATTTGCAAATGTAAAAAGATGAATAACGGTGGACAGGCAAGTAGGTGAAAAGGATGGCACTTACTGGCACTGAATGAGGGTGGGTGACTTAGGGTGGTATGGGGATAGAGACGGTGACTCCAAGAGGGTATGGAAGGGGTGGAGCTTGGACCATTGAATGAAATTCTAAGTGGGAGCCCAAGAACTATAAAAGCTTGTAGAGGCAGGCAGGGAAAGCAGCCTGAAATCCAGGACTGGTACACAGGCTGAGGACCCTAGGTCACATAGCTCTAATCTCCAGAGAAAAGCTGAAACTCCTGGACAAGAGACACCTGGTCCAAGATGCAGCCTCAGTTCTTATACCACCTGCTAGGGATCTGGCTGCTACTGATCCAGCTTCCAAGAGGGATTCCAGCTTATAGGGACGAAACTGTTCGGGTATGTGGACGCGAACTTATGCGCATTGTGTTAGATATCTGTGGCAGACCGAAGGGGCAGACTGAGCTTGGACGAAGGCTTGGAATCCCATTTGGACACTTGCCAGGTGAGATCTCTAGTTTTCATTACTCTTCACTTCCACTGGTTGTGGTCTGACCACACCCAATCAGAATTGTGACACCTGGCCTGGCTCCAGTTTCCTGGCTGACTATATTCAACAAGAACTACTGTGACATAAAAATATGGCCTTTCCCCTCAAAATTTGCTTTCAAGAAAGGGTCTCACTGAAGGAAGGCAAATGTGAAGGGACAGCAAAGGGTCTCACCTGAATTGTACTTGGAGTTCTTCATCTACTGAGTGTCGTGGAGAGAGAACTAGAGAAAGTATGTGTGGGGTGAGGTGGGAGAGAGGGGTGCCAACAGAGGAAAGAAGGGTGTAAAAGACCAGAAGGAGGTTGGGTACTCTCTGGGTAACTCAGGGTCTGTGGGCCAGACAGCACTGGTGTAATGGTTGCTGGAACACCTGGATAGTGCATCTATACTTTAGACCGTAAGGAGCAAGCAGTGAGGAGTCTTTATCAAGCATGTTTGCACGGATGAAATGTGTACTATGTAAATATCATGCACTGATGATATTTCCCATGAAGAAAATATCAAAGACCTCTGCTATGCTCAAAAGTAGTAAACTAGAAGGTCTTAGATTTGAAGACTCACTAGGGGAGACAAAAAATGGATGAAGAAATCTGGCTCTCTTGCGGTCCAAGGAAATCTTCCCATTTTACAGTAATTTTAACTTATTTGTCTATGTCCCAAAAGGAAAAGGAGAGCTTCCACCTTTTTGAACTAGATATTGAAGTTAGTTTGTGATAGAAGGGGTTGAGAAAAAAGAAAAAGAAAAGGGCCTGATCACATACCAGGGACACTAAAAGGGACTAAGAGTCAAAATAAGTTTGCACTTTAGAAAAATACCACTGAAAACCTGACTGATGCTTAAAGCCTGTTGAGTTTCAATGGTTTCTTTAAAAGTCAAATTTCAGAATAATATATACCTCAACTCTGGAGTAGCTTCTAAAAAAGGCTAGTGATTAAGCAGTTATTAAAAAACTAAGTAGCAATGAAACTTCTACACAGGCTAATGTAAAATGTAGTGGATAGATTTAATTTTTGATCAGTGAAACACAACTGTGAAAAATAACTGTTTTATATTTAGTAACATTCATGTCTGGAGGCTTTTTTGATGCTAAAAATAAAACTTAAACTGTATAACTAATATAAGTGGAGTTAGGACAGTTTACATGACTTAATTTTCTTGAGGTTAAGAAACATACATCAATTTATTTGTATCAATTTATTTGTATCAATTTATTTGTATTTATTTGACACGGAAATTGTCAATGATGTATCACTGAGCTGAAGGACTTAGCAAAATGTCAACTGATTCCTGCAGGTTCCCAGCACAAGACACACCTGCATATTTGCCCACCTGGCATGCTGTTTAGATTTCCTTCCTAGGGAGCACCAGAACTTGCATAACGCTTGGCTCACAACTGGGAAACTAAAACCATACAAAGTACAAAGTCAGTTCACATGCACCACAACTGATACTGTCTTCTTAAGTCAGTGACATTTTGGTTCCTGTTCTATTAATCCATTTATTTAATATTATTAATGGAGTTAATACTCTAAGGAAAGTAGAGAAATGATGTGTGAGGAATGTTGTCTTTGCTATTTCCTATCTATTAGATTAGATTAGTCAGAAACTCTACATTTTAAACTTTATTCCGAAGCAGTAATTTGCCACTATAGAACTTTGCAGAATTCAAAGTAGGACAGTCATCAGACAAATGTTTTCAATGAGCAAAATGACTTCAGGGAAAGTCAAAGTACTTTGATGAAGGCTGGAAGATAAGTAAAATCAATAGAGTTGAGGGTGTAAGCAGAACCTTAGTAGTGCTGAGTGCTCTCAGTTACTATCTAGAGGATACTGATAGTTTAGATATCAGAATCCTTGCCTACTCTGATTGAGGCACTGCTTTTCCTTTTAGCTACTCAGATGTTATTGTTTACCCTATGTTCCTTGACTTGGATATACTTTTTTCTTTTGTCCCTTTCTTTAAACCTGAAAATCATGCCATTCTCCATCCACCCAGATGCACAAACTGTAAACAGGATGTTGGTATCCAAAGCTAGTTTGCAAGAGGAACTGATTTCAACCAAGTCTGAGAGTCAGCCATCACTTAGGAAGCTACAACCTGCACTACAGGAGGCCAATCTTAATTCTGAAGAATTTAAGAGAAATCATCCTACCAGACCAAATGTGGCAGAGGACAATGAAAATGATAGTCTCTCAGAATTAAACAACTGGGTCTTTGATAAACATTCCCGCAAAAAGAGGGACGTCCATATTGGACTGAGTTCAAAGTGTTGTAAACAAGGCTGTTCCAGACAAGAGATTGCAAGATTCTGCTGAGATGAAGCTAATTGTGCATTTCTCATCTAATGTTCCCATGTATTCTCAATGACATGTTCATGATAATCTGTCACCCCACTGATTAGGATATGAAAAATCATATTGGCATTTGGGCTTTACACTTGTGCAAGAAAATATTGCTGGTGTTACTGTACTTTCTGCTAAAAATACTTTCATACTGAAGGGACTTTATCTTTTTCATTAAAGTTATAATTATGTTATTGTTATCGGTGTTGTTAACTTAGTCACAAAATATCATTTTAATCATATACAACTCAGAAAAATATGTAAAAACAGATATGCATAGCAAAATGTTATTCTTGTGTGAGAAAGAATAATTCTATTAATAAAATTTGCATTTGAAAAATTATATGTCCCCCACTCTTTTTCCTCCAGTCCAAATTCCCAAAATCTTTCATGGCTCAGTGTTAAGAAAACTATTTTAGTAACAAATGAAATAAATAAAAATAACATACATAGTGTCTAAACCAAGTGCATAAATTGGACCAAAATATTTTGTTGTTATTAACTGAATATGATACTGTGAAGTTAATGAAGTGTTCAAGAGACAAATGAATAGCCACATAGAAAGATTAGATAGATTCAGATAAAGATTCAGTGCCATTTTACTCAAGAACTCATGGAGTAAGGGAACACACTTCATTTGCACTGTTTTAGATTTGCAAACTATCTATACACAATGGATATGAAAAGATATGAAAGCTTGTTAGAACAGGAAACTAAGATGGTTTTCATTTCAGTATTTAATCAGTTCCTTTGACTTATAACACATATAGTTTTAAGCAGCATTTCTTTAAAAATGCACTTAAATAGTACATTAATCTCCACCAAATGCCTGGAAACAAAATTTAAGGGACTAAGTAACTAACTCCCTTATTTTAAACTTCCAAATGTGGTTAATCAATACTACACCACTAAGCTTTATTTACTCCTTACCAAATGCAACCTTCATCAATGGCTACAAAACCTCAGAGGTCATAAGAGACCTTGGTCAAAGCCAGGAAGAGAGCTATCTGATATGGAAATTCTAAATTAGGAGAGCTGATGGGATTCAGATGTTGGGGTTCAGTGAGTGAATGGGGTCCTTGGGCTCCCTCTGAGGATGGTTTCAAAGAATTTTCCATGAAGAGGCACACCGCAAGGGGCTAAGGAAAAACATGTTATGCACAGACACAAGCAGGCAAAGGTTTCATTTTAAAAGGGTAAGTTTATTAGGAAAAGGCTAAAGAAAAGAGGATACTGGACAAACATGGACAGTCAGTCTTGGAAAAAGTGCATTTTTCCAGGGCAGGAATTCTTCAGTAGTGTTCTTTGAGGCTAGGGGTAGGGGTATGGGGTGGGGAAGGGAAAATCTACCTACTGTGAAATCTGTCATGTCCAAGATCTTGCTGGGATAATCTGTAAGGACTGGTGGTTTTTTGCAATGGTGGGCAAAGTTTCCATATTCTTTGATGTAGGCCTACAGATTTTTCCTATAAATCTGCTCCTTAGAATTTTTCCATAGTCAGCTTAACAACTTGTGTTAATAGAAGTGCACCTGCTATCATTTGACAATGATGAGTAGACCCACTTGAAATCAGCAGCAATGCAGAAATGAGAATTATTTCAAAGCTGTATCTGAACTGAGTGCTTGATGAATTCTTAATTCTAAGTTATGCTAACTTCCTCCAATTCACCTCATGTAGTTTAGTAAGCTGAGTATGTATGAACACAGGCACATCAATTATTGAATAATGAACCTAATTAAATTTAAAAGTTTACCGTCTGACTATAATGGTTGTTTAATGATCATATTGTCATCTCACACTGTGTTGCATTTTTTAAATTCTAATGTAGAAGGCAGTAAAAATGATGGTTTACCAAATGCAAACATAGAACACAGTAAAGGAAGAAATACATGATTTTTGTTTTGTTTTCATGTTAATAAAATATTCCTTTTGAAATTGTGGGATTCCACTGGTTACATCTTTTATTTTATGGTTTATTTTTTTGTATGTATGTTTGTATATTAGTTAGTGCATGTGAGTATGTGTCTGTACTTCAGTTGAACTCTAGAGATATATAATACAATCTCAAATTATATGTAGTCAAGTAATTCATTGCAATAAATCTATCTTCTGGAATACTAAAGGGAAAATCAATGGAGACAGTGAACTGTAAACCTCATACACATTGGACATGTCTCTATTGATACATTAAGAAGTTTAAATTTTAGTCCCTCTCTGGTGGCACAATGAGTTAGGATGCAGCACTGTAAGCTGTAAGCTAGCTATAGCAGCTTCGGTGCAAGTTCAATCCTTGGCCCAGGAGGTGATCCACATGGCACAGCTGACCTCTCCTCAGCAGTGTTATTTTGTGGATCTGCCTGATCTGCTCCCCACTCTGTCTCTGGTGAATCCTCTCACTGCCCCTGCACCTCTGGCCTATACCCTAGTCCTATATGCATAAATAAATAAATCTTTTAAAAAAAGAATTTTAAATTTTATATCAGAATGTACATAATATGTCATCAGTACTCCCACTCTATCAACAATATATCCATTAACTCCTATGAATTCGTGTAATAGACAATATGCTAATTAATGAAATATATTTGTATTTAGAAGTTATTCAGCAAATTTCTATGTTGCAAAACTCTGGGCTGTGAGACCAAGGGTGATTGCAACTTTATTTTGATTGCTATAATTTAGTGTAATGAACATAACTACCTTTACAAGAAAGAAAAGACTTCAACTCTTTCAAACTTTTGTAATCATACAGAGTGGTTTGTATAATTATAGATAGATAAAGTAATTTGCAAATGTAAAACGACAAGGAACTGAAAGACAGGCTGGTGTAGGAAAGGTGGAAAGGGTAAACTTCGGTAATGGAAATGGGAGGTGGCTTACAGTGGTAGCAAGACCAGAGGTGGTGGTTCCAAGAGGGCGTGGAAGGGGTGGGATGAAATTCTAAGTAGGAGCCCAATGGCTATAAAAGCTGGTAGAGACAGAGACAGCAGCCTGAAGTCCAGGAACAGCACATAGGCTGAGGACCCTAGGTCATATCAGCTCTTATCTCCAGAGAAAAGCTGAAACGTCTGGACAAGACACCTGGTCCAAGATGCAGCCTCAGTCCCTGTACCACCTACTAGGAATCTGGCTGCTACTGATTCAGCTTCCCAGAGGGATTCCAGGTCATAAGGACGAAACTGTTAAGATATGTGGTCGCAAGTCTGTCCATCTGGCAATGGACATTTATGACAAAGTCAACTGGAAGGGGACTGAGAGAGAACTAACATATGGAAGCCCATCTGGAACCATGGCAGGTGAGAACTCTAGTTTCCATTATTCTTCACTTCCACTAGTTGTGGTCTGACTACACACCAATCAGAACTGGGACTTCCAGGTCTGACTCCAGAACCCCCTGCCTGATTATACTTAACAAAAGCTGCTGTGATGTTTTCCATCATAATAAGCTTTCTAGTTAAGGGTCTCACCAGAGGTGTCACACAAAGAGGAGAAAGCTGACTGAACACCAAATAACTACACTTGAAATTTATATTGTGCTCTTCAATACCTGCAGCCAGAAAGACAGAACTAGGGAAAATGTATGAAGGGGATGTTAGTAGTGTTGGGGGTCGGGGTCTGGGCATGCTTGGTGGAGATAAACAGGGGCAAGAAGGCTGCCAAAAATCAGGTAGAGGTAGGGTACTCTCTGAGTGCCTCAAGTTCTGTGCACCAGGCAGCAGGGATTCTGGAAGCTGGGACAACTAGGCAGGGCATGTCTACTTGAGGCAGCAGTGAGGAATGAGTCTCAAGTATGAATGCACAGATGAGCATGAGGCAGAATTCAGAAACCTCTTCTATGTTACTGTGTGGTAAGCTAGAAGGGCCTTAGATTTAAAGAATTGTTGGAAGAAGAAGGAAGAAGGAAAGAGAAGCCAAGGTCTTCCCCTTTACCTTAATTTTAATTTACTTGTGTTGTTCCCCAAATGGGAAAGCCTAGCTCCCACTCTTTGAATTGGGTCTTGGAGTTCCTCTGTGTGAGAAAGGCTTGAGGAAAAAGACAGGGCCTGGTCACATACCAGAGAACTAAAAGGGACCAAGAGTCAAGGTAAATTTGCCTTTTAGAAAAATTCCATTGAAAACATGACTAACACTTAAAACCTTTGGAAATCTGCAATGTATTTTCTCAAAAAGTCAGATTTTAGAGTGATGTGCACCTCAAATCTGGAAAGCATTTTTTAAATTTTTATAAAGCTTTTATAAAGAGGATGGCAAACTTGGATGGATATTGAGGCAATGCTTTCCTTTTGGCTATAAAGAATGTAATTTTTTTCTGACGTTCTTTGACATATTCTTTCTTCTTCTGCCCCTTTCTTTAAACATGAAAATCCATCCTCCATCCACCAAGATGCAGAAACTGTGAATAAGATGTCGGCATCCGATAATGGTTTGCAAGACGAGCTGGATTCAACCCTGTATGAGAGTTACCCATCACTGAGGGAGCTACAACAACCTACATTAAAGAATTTAAATCTTAATTCTGAAGAGAAACCATCTCTTAAGAGTAATAATCCTATCAAACCAAATATGACAGAATACAATAAAAATGACAGTGTCTCAGAATTAAAAAACTTAGTCTTAGCTAAAGATTCCCCCCAAAATGAGGCAATTCCATAGTGGAATTGGTTCAAAGTGTTGTAATGTAGTTTGTACTAGACAAGAGCTTGCTAGATTCTGCTGAGATGAAGCTAATTGTGCATTACTCATCTGTTCACATGTATTCTCATGTATCTGTAACCCACTGATTGAAAAATCATATTGGTATTTGGGCTTTTCACTTGTGCAAAAAAATATTCTTGGCATTATTGCATTTTCTGTTAAAAATACTATTCAATACTGAAGGGATTTCTATCTTTTTCATTAAAGTTATAATTATGTTATTACTTCTATCTTTTTCAGTAAAGTCATAATTGTGTTATTATTATCAGTGCTGTTAACTTACAGTCACAATAAAATATCATTTTAACTGTACAAAACTCAAAATTTTTCAAAAGTAGATAGGCTTAGCAAACTGCTATGTCTTTTTGTGAGACATGAGAAAATATTCTTATTAATGAGATTTGTATTTGATAAATTACAGTATGTCCCCATTCATTAATACCCAAACATCATTTCATGACTTAATATTAAGCAAATTACCTTAGTAGCAAATGAAATAAAAATAATATACACAGGCCCTCCCTGGTGGCGCAGCAGGTAAAAGCACAGCACTAAGTAGCTAAAGCCACTTCCGCATGAGTTTGATCCCCAGCCCCGGAGGTGACTACATGGCATAGCAGACCTCTCCTGACCCGCCCGCTGCTCCCCTCAGCTGTGAACTTCATTGATCTGCCTGTTCTGCTCCCTGCTCTGTCTCTGGTGAATCCTCTGACCCTCCGCATCTCTGGCCTGTAACCCAGTTCTGTATGAATAAATAAATAAGTCTTAAAAAAAAGAAAAAATATATATATAGACAATATCTAAGAGTAGGTGCATAAACTGTACCAAAGTATTTTTGTTGATATTAACTGTTACAACAGAGATAGAGAGAGACACAAAACAGACTTTTTAAATTCATTTAAAAAGATTTTCTTATTGAACTATTAACTGCACACTATTTCATTTAGTTGGAGCCATATAAACTCAAGTATATTTCAAAGTAGAGTTCTTCATTTAGTTCTACTAAGATACTCTAAAGTTAATTGTTTAAGAAGCAAATGAATAACTATATAGAGAGAATAGAAAACGCAATGTCATATCACCCAAGAACTGGTTTAACAAGGGCATACACTTCATTTTCACATTTTCAGGTTTGCAGCAATATCTCTAACACAATAAATGTGAAATGATATGAAAGTCTATTAGAAAGAAAGTTAATATTTTATTTAGTAAATTTGACTTACAATACATACAATGTTGTAGAAAAGTCAATTGTATTGATTTACAATACATACAGCATTTGTAGAAAAAAATTGTACTTAAATAGCAAGTTAATCTCCATCAAATGTGTGGAAACAAACTTTAAGAGACTAAGACACCAACTCCCATATTACAAATTCCCAAACTTGGTTAATCATAATCAGGGCTTAAGGTTTATTTATTCCTTACCAAAGACACTTTATTAATGGTTGAAAAGCCTCAGAGCCATAAAGGACCTTGGTTGAACCTAGAAGAGCACCATTGAAATGGATATTCCAACCCTGGACAAATAGAACGGTGATCAGGAAATTTAGGGCCCTGACCTAACACAGAGGCATCTCTGGATACAAAAAGCAACTACCCATATTTTGGCCTGATACATGTACCTTAATACCTCCTCCACAATAGCCCTGGAGGCAGGACTCCTGGACCCAGAACTTGTATTCACTATTTCTGATAATGTGATATCTCTAATCACATTTAAGTGGTACAAAACAGTAATTGCTATCTTCACCACCTACTATACAAAACACATAATCGATTATATAATCTCATGTAAGTAAGGCCTTCCTATCATTCTCTTGAGAAACTGATAATTGTATATTTAACTGGATTTTTTTTTAAAGATTTATTTATTTATTCATACAGAACTGGGGTACAGGCCAGAGATGCGGAGGGTGAGAGAATTCACCAGGGACAGAGCGGGGAGTAGAACAGGCAGATCACTGCTGAGGGGAGCAGGGGGTGGGTCAGGAGAGGTCTGCCACACCCGTACCTGTCTAGGCCCTGTTGGTGGCACAACAGGATAAAGCACAGCACTGCAAGCGGGCCGAAGCCACTTCAGTGAGAATTCGATCCCTAGCCCTGGAGGTGATCCACATGACTCAGCATATCTCTCCTGACCCACCTGCTGCTGTCCTCTGCAGTGTATTTTGTGGACCTGCCTGTTCTGCTCCCCACTCTGTCTCTGGTGAATCCTCTCACCGTCCCTGCACCTTTGGCCTATACCCGGTTCTATATGCATAAATAAATATATCTCAAAAAGAAAAAAGTATACCTGTCTTATATTTCAAGTAGGATTGTGTTCTCTGAGTAAAAGAAAACTCTATAATAGTGGCTTCAAAGAAACCAATGAAATAAAACACCTGTTTACCAACCTAACGATTGCCGCAATCTCCTCATACCTTTCCAGTCAGCTGTGTTTAGCATATAGGTTTCTTCCTGTGCTACCACAACATGCTCCAAGATGGCTGCAGCAGTGCACATTTTCAGGAAGGAAAAGAAAGGGTCATTAGAAAGAACTGTATCACATGGATACTGCTACCTGCAGAAAACATTTGGAAACTAGAGAGCTGAGGTAGGAAAGGAAGTTTTAAGAAGATTGAGGCAGTCACCCTATGGCTTTGATCATGCTTTCTGCTTGTTCCAAAAACATTAAACTTCATTAAGTTCTACCATCAACAGTAACGCCTACTTGATATTCCTGGGATATCATGGGAATAAAAAGTGTTTGGAATCTAGTAGACAATAACAGTAATGCAGACACAGCACCTACCAAAAGTATGCAAAAGTGTGTATTTTTTTCCCTTTTAAAAGGCAGTTTTAAATATTTTATTTTGACTGAAACATTCACTTTTATTAAGATTTAATTACTTGACATTTAAAAAATTGTTTTAGGTTTACACAAAAATAGAGGATTAAATGTAAATTTCCCATTTGCCCCCTCACCTAAAAAAATGCCCTTATTAAAATTTTGCCTCAATGTGGTACATTTGCTGCAACTGATGAACTAGTATTGATATATTATTATTATAACTAAAGTCTATATAGTGTATATTAAGCTTAACTTTGTTAGTGCATTGCTAGTGCATTTCTTTAATTAATTGACTTGATTTTAAAAACCATTCTAGTTTTACAGCAAATTTGAGTGAAAAATATGAAGTCCTTGGGCCTTCCCTGGTGGTGCAATGGATTAAAGTTCAGCACTGTGAGGCTGTCTGCAGCCACTGCAGCGCAAGTTCAATCCCCAGTCAGGGAGGTGACCCACATGGCGAAGCAGACCTCTCCTGACCCACACAATTCTCCCCTCAGCAGTGTATTTCAGTACATCTGTTAGTTCTGTTCTCACTCTGCCTCTGGTGAATCCTCTCACATCCTGCTCCTCTGGCCTGTACCCCAGTTTTATACACATAAATAAATCTCTTTTTTAAAAGAAAAGAAAAATAAGATGTTTTCATATACTTTCATTCCCCCAGTTCCTACAATCCTTCCCCACCATTTGTATACTTGTTGTATGTCACACATATATTACAAATGATAAATATATGTCAACATACCATCATCAACTAAAGTCCATAATTTACATCATAGTTCACAATTGCTACTTCAAATCTATGTGTTTTAATGAATATATGACTTGTATCCCCTTTATATTATCAGCCAAGTCAGGTTCATTGCCCTAAAAATATCATGTTACAACTACTTTCCTTCCTTCTCCACCAAACCTGTCATCTTTTTATTGTCTCTATGGTTTTGCCTTTCCAAAAACTCAAATGTTTATCACAGAGTATTATCACAAAATCTTCTTTCAGATATTAACATGTTTTTAAGAGTCTTCTATGTGTTTTCAAGGTTTGATAGCTTATTTCTTGATAGTACTGAAAGACATTCCATTGTATAGATATACTACAATTTATTTATCCATTCATCTAGTTGCACCCAAGGATAAGAGGAGCATGCTGTGGCCCCAAGACATGCAGAAGTCTCTGTTTGGTGGTACTGTCAAGAACTTACTTTGAGAGATTTGTTTACTTGTTTGGATCTTCATCTCTGTATAATGAATATTTTTCTTTATCACAGGGTTCCCCTAATAACATTCTGGTCAACTATAATTTGGACATTATTTTTTTCAAAGCAAGCGAAGAAAGAAAGTGTGCTACAAATTACATCAACTTAAAAAAAATCTGATTGTCACTTATTTTCACAATGGTCATAGATACCTAGGAAGCAATGCAGGGGGTGGGGGCAGACATAAAGTGAAAGTAAAGAGAGTCCGAAGATTGAAAGGAGGATTAAAACAAACTGGTAAAACAGTGTGATCAGTGTCATGATCACTCTCCCCATCACTGAGGGCTGGCATCCTGAAGTTGACTCTCCTCAGTGGTCCCTGACTGCCCTCTTGTGGCTGGATGTTTGTACTTCTGACTCAAGGGCAATGCAGTTTGAATGACAAAGCTGCCTGACCCACTTTTTGCACTTTCCTACCCTTTCTCTCCTTTGCAAAATGTTGTTATTTCATAGGGAAACACTTCAGAGATTCCTGTCATAAAATAGTTACAATTTGGCATTTAAAAATCCTCTATAATTTATAACCAAGAGAAATATACATCATCCCAGGTAACTTCAGAGATTGAAGCTAAAGCCCATTTCTCCTTGTTGTAACCTATATAAATGTTCTAGGGAACTCTGACTCTGACTTTGAAATTCACATACACACACTTGGTTGAGCTTACAGAAACAAGATATTACATAGTTATTTTTAAAACTCACCAGACTGCAATAAATAATTACACTTAACGGTATGAAATAAGACAAAAAAAAAAAAAACACTAATGAATTTTCAGGGAGTTTTTTCTATTTACCAGATATCATACAATTGTTGGTGTTTATTGACATTTATTCTTTGCTGTTCTAGGGAACTCTGACACTGACTTTTAAATTCATATACACATACTCAGGGCATACAGGTTTTTTATCAACTATGCTTCAGGCTCTGAGGTAGATGTAATTGGAAACAAGAACAGACACAAATACTACACAGCCTTTGTGTAGCTGAGGATGTATGGCACAAATAAATGTGAATAAACTTAAGGAGATAAACACCATAACGGAAATGAGTAGTTTCTCTGAGGAAACACCATCAACAACACCATCAAGCAAAAGGGCAACAAATGCCTTCCACTAGAAGGAGACAAAACTTTTATGACTTTATCTGTGAATTAGTCCAAATTTCATGGAATGAGTCTACCCAGTGAGGAAGAAAAAAAAAGATTCATCACTTTTAAAGGTGCCGCCACCCACTGTACTCTCAGGGCTGCGGAAGCCTTAGCCCACATGGAGGTGTTCTCACCAGATGCTTATGTCCTCTTAAGACTGATAAGTATGCATGCTCAGTGGAGGGTGGGTACAGATGGCAGGGTGATGACACAACCACATTCTTGGGTAGAGGTTCAGATGCAGGGTAGATTTCTAGTAGGCAACAGTTAAGAGTTTGGGCTGGACCTGGCTGTAGGACCCAGGGATACAGGTCTCCTGTGCTGTGCCTTGGCACCTATGGATTTGGTTCTCCCTTTAGCTGGAGACCATCTGCAGAACCCAAAAGCTGGGTGGTAGGCACATGCTGAAAGAAACAGTAAATTCTGAGGGTACTAACTAGAGGAGGAACTCCCTCATGCACAGCTGCTTTCTGAGGCCCTGCAGTTTGAAGCCTTTATCTACAACCATTCCAAAGCTCCCAAACTATTTTCTAGGTCTGGAGAAGAGGCATAAAATCAGGTAAAAATCTAAATCAAAGGCATGTTTGTTCATCTCTGTACTTTTCTTATACTCAAGTCTGTTCTGCCAGATTCTGAACTCCCCTAGCAAAAGAGCTTTGTGCCTAAAACACAGGTAAGTAAAAATTTCAAAACCAGTTTGTAGAAGATATACAAAACTTTTACGCAGCTTTTCTTCTTTAACTTAGTGGGGTAAATTTACACATTTAAGTCTACACATTTAAGAATGCTGTTTTTTCCCTTCCTTAAGTATCCCTGTCAGCTGGCGAACTCAATTTGTTCCTTCAAAGCCTAAGATAGGTGCCATTTCCCCTGTGAAGTCATCCCTGACTTTCCATAGCTACCCATTCCTTTCTGTGTTCTACTACAGTATCTCACAGTTAATTCTGTTTGACTATAAAGCAGGACCAGCTATTGATCAGTCTGGCCCAGTGCAAGATAAATATGCAGGGCTCCTTGCTCAAAAGCATGAGAGGGTAATTAAAGATATTAACTATAAACTTTTTTATACATAGTCCACTGTCATATTAGGCTTCTCTGAAAAGACTACTTAACACTTTATTTACACTGCACCACCCAGGAGGGTCTAATTCTCACAATTTTAATGAACATATGGATAACTGGGGAATAGTGTTAATGAACACATTTTGACTCAGTAGGTCTGAGATGGGGCCTGACAGTCAACATTTCCATAAGCTTCCAGATGATGCTGATGGCTGCTCTTCTAACCCTCCCCCCATCTTTCTCTCACTCTCTTCCAGTGCTACTGATTACTTCTCTGCTATTTGTGAGGCTTCAGATAGTCTGTAGATTTCACAAACCTTCTCTCTCTGTCCTTTATTTGGTTGGAAAATTAATGGACACCCATTGGCCTGGTAAAAAACGACTATTGTGAGTCTCAGGTGGCAAGTTTCTCAGCTGGCAGGGCTTCCTGATACCTTACTCACTGAGTAAACATGTTGGAATTCTCCTGTCACTGATTTCTGTCTTTTCTCTATCATCTGTGGACTCCGAGGGCACTCAGGATGACCGAGAATGGCCCTCGGAACCCTGGACATTCAGGAGATCCAATGATGTAGACAACGTGTTCTGCTAGGCTGGTATCTAGATGAGAGTCACAGAGGCCTGCCTATTTAGAAAGAAACCTTCCTTCCTTGGCCTCTCAAAGTAAGACAAATTTCCTTCAGCCTTTATCAAAACAGCTGTAAATCATGTTACAAATGCCCTTACAAGACTCTGGGAGATCGCCAGGAGCCTTTCCCTTGGTGTTTCCTTTGACCCTGTTGTAGGCATAGGCAGGGACTTCAGGAGAGTTAAAAAAGCTTCTGAGATAAGGAAAGAAAAAATCAGGAGCACTAATGAGGGCAGTGAATTATAAGAGAATTTAGACAGGGGCAGTGAAAGAAAGACAAAGATAAGAGATGGGGAAATGGGCACTTCTCTTTCTGGGAGAAAGAGCCAATCACAAAATAGGATGATGAGATTTTTTAGAACAGAAGGAAAAATAGTTTAAATATCCCTAGACACAGACCTTCCTTGCTTTCTTTCTTTAAATAAACTTTACTTTCTTAAAATTTCTTTCTCTCTGCTTATCTAACAAGTCTGCAAATTTCTTTTTACAGTTTCATGGGACAAGAACCTGTGATGGTTCAAGGGCTGAATTAACAGAGCACACTGGCATCACTACTCCAGAATGTGTAATCATAAAGGTGACTTATTTCTGAATTCTGAATATGGATCAGCCCTATCCTTAGGTGAAGTCACTAATCTGTCGTTGCGAGCTTAGACTATCTAAGCCCCTCTCAATTATACCAGATATCAAAGCAGCATATAATTAATGCTGAACCTTAATTTTGGTCCCAATATATTAACTTTTGTGGGGTTGAGTAAAATTAGCGTATGTGGGGACCAAGAACTGAGTGCCTACTGCCTGAGGAACAAGTACCATTAGCATAAAAGTAAGATCCTTATTCACATGGAGTTTCTATCTAGGGACAAGAATCTTTCTAAACACTCCCTTAGTAGATATACTTGTATTCAAGTAGATATAAGAAGTAATAAAACAGAAAATAAAGAATTTTCTTTTCTAATTGCTTAACTAAGAAATTTTCAAAGATTTGCTGACAAGATTTCTTTTTGAAGATACCAATCTTCCCTCCCTTTTTGTCTGTTCATGATGATAAAGCAGATTGAAAATAACCTGAAATGAAAATACAAATACCTAAAAGGTTACAGAACATCTATGAGATAGTCAGCAATGCTTTTAGATCAAGGTGCTTCAAAATATACAAGGGTTTACCTCTCCTGTTTCCCTGTGATCTCAAAGAAATAAGAAAATTCACAAACAAAAATAGAGCCCATGTAGCACTCTATCATGGGGATTAAGTGGGACTATCTGTTATTGATAGGTCAGAGAATTTGCTCCAAGATGTAAAGCCAGTGGAAAGAAGTTAGTGATGAATTATAAAACAGCAAGTCTCGTGTATTTAAAAAAATTAATCTTCTTAGAGCCACACACCTGTGCCAACTGGATGAAAAGAGTAGGGGGAGATGCAGGAAGAAGCCCTAAGCAAGGAGGGGCCTGGAAGCCATTTGCTGACATACAAAAACCTGTAAAATGAAAATTCTAGCCCAGAAGCTCAAGGGCTAGACAGGACAGCTTGAATTGGACAGCTTGAATAGGACAAAGTTGTAGGGACAAAGCAACTCTCCAGACACTGTTCTGGTCCATGTTCCTCATATACTTCTCCACAAAATCCCTGGAACTTGTGCTCTTGGTATCAGTCTGTATTCATTGCTTCTTTGCTACATGACTGTTTTTTTTTTTTTAAAGATTTATTTATTTATGCATACAGAACAGGCAGATCGACGAAGTACACTGCTGAAGGGAGCAGTGGGCGGGTCAGGAGAGGTCTGCCACGCCATGTGGTCACCTCTGGGGCAGGTGGGAATCGAACTCATGTAGAATTGGCTTTAGGTTCTCAGTGCTGTGCGTTAACCCACTGAGCCACCAGGGAGGGCCGCTATATGACTGGTTTTTAAGTGGTACACATATAAACTGTGTTAGAATTTCTTGTATAAGTACTCAAATAATACTTCAGTCTTTAACTAATTCAGTCGCTCCCTGTTGGCACAACTAGTTAAAGCACAGCACTATGAAGTTGTCCGCAGCCACTGCAGGTCACTTCCCAGCCAGGGAGGTGATCCACATGGTGCAGCAGACCTCTCTGTCTCTCCAGCTGGTCCTCGCAGCAGTGCACTTTGTCAATCTGCCTGTTCTGCTCCCCACTGTCTCTGGTGATTCTACTCACCACCCCTGTACCTCTGCCATGTACCCCACATCTGTATGCATAAATAATCTAAAAAAATATTTTGGAAGTTCATACAACATTATGCAATAAATTTTAAAACCTCTATTGTTAGTTCCTATTTGTTTTTTTAAAAAATAATATAGGCCCTCCCTGGTGGCGCAGTGGGTTAAAGCACTGCACTGAGAAACTAAAGCCACTTCCTCATGAGTTCGATCCCCACCTGCCCCGGAGGTGACCACATGGCGTGGCAGACCTCTCCTGACCCGCCCGCTGCTCCCCTCAGCAGTGTGTTTCAGTCAATCTGCCTGGCCTGTTCCCCACTATGTCTCTGATGAATCCTCTCACACCTCCCTCCCCACACCTCTAGCCTATACCCCGAGTTTGTAATCCCCGTGGGCTTCCCATCACCAAATCACCCGTGTGCCATCACCATAGTCCAGTTATTAGCTATTTTTTACATACAAATTATTAGCTAATTGATTTTCACAAAAATATGTAGCAATAACACTGAAATCCTTTTAAAATAAGATATATAGTTACTGAGAAGATATTAACACTAGTGAGACAGTCTAAGGGATTTAGAATTAGAGAACTCTAAAGGTATGCAGACATGTCAGGCCTTGGCAGAATAATTTTTGGGCCTTCAATTCTATAGCACTAATCTGTGTATTTAGGGAGTGGGTGGGAAGACAATAGGAGGGTGAGAAATGCTCTGTGGTAAAGGGTATGGGTGTGGTGTGGTGATTTACTTGTGAGGAGATCTGTAGCCCTCATGAATGGGATTATTTTGGTTATAAATGAGACACCACAAAGCTTCCTAATCTTTACCATTATGTATGAATACAAGGGAGAGTTCACAGTCAAAATCCAGGAGAGAACCATCACCAAATCAGACCATGCTAGCTAGCATCCTGATCTCACACTTCTAGCCTTTGGAACTGTGAGGGGGGAAAAAATTTTATTTATATGTCATCCGATCTATAATTTTTTAAACAGCAGACTGAAAAGACTGAGATTTATATTCATGTCTGATAAAACAGACATTAGTCAAAACCTGCTGTGACAAAAGAAACATTATTTATTAAGAAAAGGGCTTATTCAGCCCTCCCTGGTGGTGCAACAGGTTAGGATGCAGCACTGCAAAGCTGGCTGCAGCTGCTTCAGTGTGAGTTCAATCCCTAGCCCGGGAGGTGACCCACATGGCGTGGAAGACCTCTCTTGAACGGCCCGCTGCTCCCCTCAGCAATGTACTTCACCAATCTGCCTGTTCTGCTCCTCACTCTGTCTCTGGTGAAGCCTCTCACTGCCCCTGAGCCTCTGGCCTGTACCCCAGTTCTGTATGCACAAATAAATAAATCTTAAAAAAAGAAAAGGGCTTATTTGTTCATAAAATATAACAGCTATACACAAATATGTGGCAATTTCCAGAGCTTCAAAATAGATGAAGAAAACAATGACAGAATTCAAAAGAGAAACTGACAACTCTACCATAAATTTGGAGATTTCTACTTTTGTTAAAACAATCAGCAAACTTGACAAAACTTTAGGTAGATGATTAATGGAGGGAGAGACATTCCCACTTATTGAATACAGAAATAAAATGGGGACAAAGCTACTGATTGAGAGAAAGTTATTATAATAGAATACTTTTAACTGTTGTGTGTACACAAAATAGATAACATAGATCACTTCCTAGAAAGAAACTACCTACCAAGAATGATCATGAATAAATAGAAAATCTAAATAATTCTATTCCTGGTAAGATTAAATCAAAAATCAAAAACCTGGAAATAAAACACAAGACAAGATGATTTCATGCATGAATTTTATCAAATAGAGAATTAAAATGAATCCTTCTCAAATTCATCTAAAAAACCATAAGGTAAAATACTAACTCCTTGTCAATGTACTGATAATATCCTGATACCAAAGTCAAAGAAGAGAGGAAAATTACAGACCAGTATCCCACATAACTACTGATGGCAAAATTCCCTACAAAAGACCAGTAAACTTTAAAACTCAATAGAATTTTAGAAGGATGATAAACCTGGACTAAATGAGACAGCTCTAGAATGCAAAGATAAAAATTCAACTAATGTGAATACATCATATTTTTTAAAGAGTTATTTATTTATGCATACAAGAACTGGGGTACAGGCCAGAGGTGAGTGGGGAGGTGAGAGGATTCACCAAAGACAGAGTAGGAAGCAGAACAGGCAGACTACTGAAATACCCTACTGAGGGAGGGGAGCAGTAGGTGGGTCAGAAGAGGTCTGCTACACCATGTAGATAAGCTCCCTAGCCAGGGATCAAACTTGTGCTGCAGTGGCTGTGGATCACGTCATAGTGCTGTGCTTTAACCTGTTGCACCACTAAGGAGGGCCTAAAGTGAATATATTACATTAATGTAATAATGAGGCAAAACATATAATAAAAGAATTTGATAGAATTCAACATAATTTCATGATAAAATAAAAACAATGAACTAGTATAGAATTCTTCAATATAATCAATTGCCTATGAAAAACCCACAATTAACCATGTTCTCAATGGTGAAGGACTAAAAGCTTATCCCCCAAGAACAGGAACAAGACAAAGGTGGCCATTTTCATTCCTTCTATCCAACAGAGTAGCCAAAGCAATTGAAGAAGTAAAAGGAAAAAGTGGTATGCAAATTAGAAAGGAATATTTGAAATATTCTCTATATGAAAACATGATCCTACATCTAGAAAATCTAAGGACTGTATAAAAAACCTCTTAGGGTAATAAGTATTTTCAGTAAAGTGGCAGGTAACAAAAACACTACTTAAATAATTGAGTGTGTTTATATATACTAACATCAAACATTCCTATGTGAAATGAAGAAAAAAATCCTATTTACAAAACTTCAAAAGAATAAAATACAAAAAAAAATAGAGTAAAGCATCAATAAACTTACAAAAACTGCCAAAATTATTTTAAAAGGCATACATAAATGGAAAAAAAACTATTTTCATGAGTAAAAAAGACTGTTGAGGTCAATACTACCCAAAGAGACATACAAGTTCAATGCCATCCCTATGAAAATAGCAATGACTTTTTTGTTGTTGAAGAAATAGAAGGACAAATACAAGTGCAAAAGGGTCCTTTTTCCCTTAAAAAAGAACAAAATTGGAAGATTCTACTTCCATACTTTGAAACTTCTTATAAAGTTTCAGTGTGGAATCAAACAATGAAGTACTGGCATAAGGTAAGTCATATAAATCAATGGAACAGAATAGAGATTCAACTTGTATGTATCTAGTCAAATGATTTCTGAAACCTTGTCAAGACCTTTAATAGGGAAAGGAAAATCTTTTCAAAAAGTAATGCTGGGAAAACTGGTTATCTATCTACAAAAGAAGGGAAATTGGATACCTGCAAAAGAAGGACTTGGATGTAACTCCACATAACATGCAAAATCAAGTTATTTAAGCAATAGTATCAAATGACTAAATATAAGAGTTAATAATGATATTCTCTGAACAAAACATAAGGGAAAATCTTCATGACATTGAATGTGGAATTATTTCATGGACATGACACCAAAAACACAGTCAACAAAATGATATACTAGATTTCATCAAAATTTTTAATCATTGTGAATCAAAATATAGTATTTAGAAAGTAAATTAAAAACTCAAAATTGAGAGTCTACCAACTCATAAACAAGATAAGGATTAATATCCAGAATATATAAAATAGAGGATGTTACTTAGAATAGAGAATGTTACTTAGAATTTTTAGTATGATATGAAGAGACAACTGGAAATCCATCATTTTTAATAACCAATAACTTTGTAAAATAATATTGGACATGAGAGTTCTCTAAAGTCAGTTAACCCAGGGCTTCCCTGATGGCATACTAGGTTTAAGTCTCAGCACTATGACGCTATCACAGCCACCGCAGCATGACTTTGATTCCTGGCCAGGAAGCTGGCACAGCAGACCTCGCTTGTCTCACACACACTGCTCCCCTCAGCAGTGTGTTTCAGTCAATCTGCCTGGCCTGTTCCCCACTATGTCTCTGATGAATCCTCTCACACCTCCCTCCCCACACCTCTAGCCTATACCCCAACTCTTGTATGTACAAATAAATAAATCTTTTTTTAAAAAAAAAAGTCAGCCAACTGAAAAATACTTTAAAATATACATTTTTGAAGAGCCTTTTCCAAATTTATTATTTTTATGATGACCACCGAAACAATGATGATCACACTCAGTATTCCTTGGATTCCAAACACAGAAGGGTAATCAAGGTGTAGACAACCAAGAAAGGCAATCCTCATGAGTTAAGAAACATATTCCTACAGTATGCTAGTACTAAAGTAGATGGAGCAAATTACAGGACCCCAGGAGACTTTTCTAACACTATCTTGGACTGTAAAATGATCCAAACAGCAATCTGAACACTGTGCAGCCCCTGGCAGGAGTGGCTAATCAAACTAAAGATGGGTTGATCTCCTATTGGGAGTTTTAACATTTTAATTATGTGCTCCATATTTCATGTTCATAGTGGCTTTTCAATTGTTTTTGACAAGAGTAGAAATGAAGAAATGACATTTGAAAACATCAAGGAAAAATTTGGACAGGTTATTCATCATCATATTCCTTTTAACTGAGACTGTACATTTATTGGACTACATGGGTATAATAGAAAGAAGCATCTTAACTACACAGAATTCACCATTTTCCCAGGAGTTACAATTAGAATTTCAAAACAAGCCTTTGCACTGAAAGATAAGAGTAAAAGTGACATGATTTCTGAAGTTCAGAGACATTGTGTTTACCATTAGATCTCACATGCCTACTCCTTTCCTGGAGAAGAACTTAATTTCAGTAGCTGGAGGAGGCACAGTAGGTTAGCTTCTCCGTGTGATATATAGCATCCTTATGGAACAATGCTGAAGTGACAAAAGAGGAATTTGCCCAGAGCGACATATGCTTTGAACAAGACATGCCACTAGAAATTGATACCCTATGTCAGATTGCAGACTTAAATAATACTATAGCAGCATATGATTGCCAGATATTTAGAAAACAGCCCCACTGGCTGAGGAGGCCTTACCTTAAAATTTGGCAGAACTGCAGAGACAGGAATATCATGGTTTAGGCAGGCCTGTCTGGCTCCCGATTGCGGAGTCCTCATAGGTCCATCCTAGGCTCGTTACTGGAGCTGAGGGAACCACTGAAGTACAGCCCACAGATCTAGTGAAGACTCGCATGAAAAAGCAGCGTGACACCAGCTCTGTTGTGGGGAGCTGATATACTAAAACAGTTTTGACTGAAATCTTGCCTTATGAGGGCTTCTTTAGACTCCATCCGGGTCTGATTCTACAACTTAGAGACTGCTCCAGAAAAGGCCATTAAGCTATTAATGACTTTGTCGAGACAAATTTATCCAAAGAAAATGACTCCATTCCACACTATTTTTTACGTAAGACCTTGTTTGAATTTGTACTCGTCTTTTCTAACCCACTGGAGATAATCAAGTCTCGCCTTCAGGTAACTGGAGCCATTACCACAGGACCCAGGTTAGTGCACTGAATGCGTGACTTTTTGGTCTAAGTGAGGGTACCAAAGCATGTTTTCTCCAAAGACAGTCTCTTCTCTGCCACCTACTTTCCTGCTTATTATGTTCATTGCAAGCTACTTCTGGCTGATGAAAATGGACGGGTGGGAGGTTTACTTCTACAGCGGGAGCCAGGAAGGTGCGCCCGCTGCGTTTGAGGCGACCCTTGCTGACGTCATCAACACATGTCAGCAAGTGGCCGCCCACGCGGGCTGGCTACGCAGGACATGCGCACAAGTGGTGTCTGACTACTTCTGGAACATACTTCCAGAAGGGTCCTCAGCGTTTTGGCAAAACGCCTCCCTGAAGAGGTTAGGAGCGCAGTCCTAGAATGTAAACGGCATCGTGCTGAGCAGAGGAGTCAAAGTGTTCTATGTGACAGAAAACCACAGGCACTTTCAAGCTTTGGTCTTATGTGTTTGAAATGTTTTTTAAGCCTTGACACGAACTAATGTTCTAGACTGCTTTGCACGGCTTACACTTATAATGACTTGTGCATATTGAACATTTTTGTATAGAGGCATCTTGGCACCTACGGCAATTATATTTATAGAATGTAATGCAGTTTTGAGTAACTTGAAATGTATAGAATGTTTAAAAGTGTTTTATTAAGAGTCACATAGATATAAATGTATTAGAATTTAAAATAAAACCACTGACCACTTATCACCCTAGACAGGTATTTGGGTACATGAAGACCAGTATGATGACTGGGCCTGCCACCAAGTAGAGGAACCTAGGTGATTTTTTTTTTAAGATTTATTTATTCATACAGAACTGGGGTATAGGCTAGAGGTGCAGGGGCAGTGAGAAGCTTCACCAGAGACAGTGGGGAGCAGAACAGGCAGATAGATCTACGAAGTACACTGATGAGGGGAGCAGCGGGCGGGTCAGGGGAGGTCTACCGCGCCATGTGGATCACCTCCGGGGCTGGTGGGGATCGAACTCATGCGGAAGTGGCTTTGGCTTCTTAGTGCTATGCTTTAACCCCCTGCGCCACCAGGGAGGGCCCGATGATTTTTTTTTTAATTGAAAACTACGACTATTCATTAGTTTATTACAAAAGTGGCACAATTTGTCAGTCATTGGTCTACCTTAGTAGAAACGATCTCATCTGACTAGATTTTAAGCACAAACAAGTCAGGCTTATTACAAGCGCCCCCAAAATGTATCCCCTCTACCTGCCTATGTGAAATTGTGATCCATAGCATTCTTATTCCTAAAACACCATGTCTATGTTAACAGGAGTGAAGTTGCAGGCAGTCAGTGGTTGTGCAAGAAATACTCAACTTCTTAAATTTGTTTAACAAGGCCATCTAAATCAAAGTCTGTCACTGAGCTGGTAATTTAACATCAGAAATTATTCCAATGGAGTTCTCCCTTTAAGTTGTGCCTCAAACCCAGCTTATTAGCACTGAAGTATTAAACGCCCAGGATGCACACATTTTCAGTGGCTCTCACCAGGACACCACTACCACAGTTAGCATGGTTCCTTCAGTTCAGGGGATGCCTCCCTTTCTGGGGGCAGCAGAACTTTACTGAAGGTTTCTTTGTTCAAGATCATGTTTCTTATGTGGACCACACAGCCATGTTTTCTGAGGTCTTCACCTGCTCAGGGTACTGCTAGCATTGAACACAGCACAGCAGTAGCCTTTAATGTCAGGATTCCAGCCGTCCAGCCTCGTTCCAATATAAGTAATTAGTGCTCTCTCTAGTTTCTCTCTCTCCTCTCTCTCTGATCCACTGGGGACACTGAATATGTTTTAAGTGCTTAGGTATTTGTAGGTCATGGGAGGAACTTTAAGCAGCTTCTACTTTCAGCCTACAAATGTCCATCAGTAGAGATACAATAAACCTCTGGACTGGTTTAAATGTGTGGGGAAATAGTCTAGAGCATGAATGGAAAATATACAGGACAAAAAGTCATATTTCAGTCAACTATCTTGCCACACACATTGATAAATACATTATCAACCTCTGCTTCTACAGGGGACTCTTCATCTCTAATATTTTTTTTTAAGATTTATTTATTCATATAGAACTGGGGTACAGGCCAGAGATGAGGAGGGTGAGAGAATTCACCAGAGACAGAGCAGGGAGAAGAACAGGCAGATCAATGAAGTACACTGCTGAGGGGAGCAGCGGGCGGGTCAGGAGAAGTCTGCCGCGCCATGTGGATCTCCTCCAGGGCAGGTGGGAATCGAACTCATGCGGAAGTGGCTTAAGCTTCTTCATGTTGTGCTTTAACCGGCTGCGCCACCAGGGAGGGCCTCTAATATTTTTTATAAACAAAGAAAATACATAACTTTTCACCTCTCATTCCTGTTAGTGATGAAGTTACAAATGATTGTTCTCTTGATTCTTTTCCTCCCAGACTTGTCTGGCTATTTCTGTCCCTTTTCAAGCCTTGCTTTAGGACAATCCCTTTGGGCACACTTTTATCCACGAGGGGGTGGGTAACTTGGGTGTTTGAGTTAGAAACTATATTCTCTATCTTTTCTGCATTGCACGCTAATTGTATTAAAGTTCCCTTCCATTAAAGGTATTAAATGTTTTGTTGTGATGTGGCTGATGGCAGACCCTATTTAGAGTGGCAGGTTTAGGGGTTCAGGGGTCCCCCTCTCACTGCCCTGTAACACTAGCACTTACAAGTATCTAGAATATTCAAATTGAGGAAGGAAGACAAAAACAGTGGCTACCAGAGGTTGGGAGGGGAAGGAAATATGGAGTTGCTAAACAACACATATAAACCTCCGGTTATATAAGACACATTGGTTAGAAATCAGACATATAATATTGTACCTGTAGATAATCATGCTGTGCTATACTATTTTTTTTTTTAAGATTTATTTGTGCATACAGAACTGGGGTACAGACCAGAGGCTCAGAGGCTTCACCAGAGACAGAGTGGGGAGCAGAACAGGCAGATGGACCAAGTACACTGCTGAGGGGAGCAGCGGGCGGGTCAGGAGAGGTCTGCCACGCCATGTGGTCACCTCCGGGGCAGGCGGGAATGGAACTCATGCGGAAGTGACTTTAGCTTCTTAGTGTTGTGCTTTAACCCGCTGCGCCACCAGGGAGGGCCGCTGTGCTATACTATTAACAATAGGTTAAGAATATAAGTTCACTGAATGTTTGTAACAAAAAAATAAGATATATGGGAACTCTGTCATATTTTGTGAAATTTCTGTAATTTGAAAAATATTTCAAAATAAAAAAGCTTTTTAAAGTGTGAGTAGGGAAAAAAGTGCAAAAAAACACCCACACTATGAAAAAGCATAATAAAAACTATAGTTATTTGTCCTGGTTCATTAATTGGCTTGAGGTCCATGGAAAGGCATGATTAGCTTTTCTTTGTATCCAAATTAGGGAATGTAAGTTTGCAAAGAGAGGTTTTTTTTTTTTTTTTTTTTAGAGCAACTATATTATACTTAGGATATCCTACTAAGGAAAACTGCAAGTTTCTGACATGGTATAAATTCGTATGTGTCACTCCCAGTTTAACTTGAATGAAGACAGCATTAGGAGAAAATATAAAGTACCACCGTATTTTTTTTTTCAATTAACAAGAAGTGTCGAAGACTGCTGTTGGCCAGAAGGGCAACAACTTCTGAGACTTGCTACAGAAGTTACAGGAAGTGTGCCAGCCCCGCAGCATTTCTGCAGGGTGAGGGGCCTGTTTTTCTCTTCTCAGTATGCATCAGTGCCTGCTCTGGGATCTACCTTCCACACTTAGATGTATAGCTCATGGGCTCATTGCTTTCTCAATCAAAAATTATTAATAAGGAGCAACCATATTGCTGTGCATGGAGAATAGCAACAACTAATCTAGAATTATTTGTTAATTCCATCACCCCATAAAAATACTTTCCAAACTGCAGTTTTGTCAAGCTCTCCCTAAAATGCTTGTCTTAGTGAAAAGTCACTTAAAATTAAAATTTACAACTATAACCATTGCCTATTTTCAGGCTAGTATTATTTGAACAGTGACATGATTTCCAACAATGATATTTATTTAATTATTCTTTAATTTATATTGCACAAAATAAATATATCAAGTGACTTAGTTTGCTAGATCATAAGCATTTGGAATTAAGAGTATTAGTTTAATTCAAAAACACTATGACAAGTTCTCTAGCTGACTAGATTTTAAATACAAAGCCTATACACATGTACATTTAAAAGTTTAGCATACATTTTGATATTCAGTAGAACACTACATAGTTATTTAAAAATATGAAATAGTATCTTAAGAGACAAAATGGATCAACCTCAAGGTAAAATGTTAAATGAAATACATCAAAAAGTGAAAGATATCAGATGGCTGGCTTGACTCATCTGTGGAATATAAAATAACCAAAAAATATACAAAGGCAAAAAGAGTAGGAATAAATCTTGGACTTAAAAGAATTTACTGGTACCAGGGGATAGTAGAAAGAAAGGAAGGGATGAGGGAGAGAGGTAGTAGATGGGTGATTGGCACAAATGGTTTGGTAGGGTTAGAAATATGTGCACACATGGAAAAGCAAAAAAAAAAAAAAAATGTAACCCCCAAATTAAAATAATAATAAAATACACCACATACATACACATATTCAGGTAGCTGGCAACCATTCACCAACTGCCCAGGGAAGTTAAAAAAAATACTGGTATCAAGTCTGATTACCAATCACTATAAGAAAATCATTCTATCCAAGGACTTTAGAAGCTACCTGGAGGTCCAGGTGTTTTCTAAATCCTTGTCAGTGCTGTAAAGAGCAAAAGTTCCATATAAGCTTAAGATTCAACTCCATTGCACAAAGGATGAAAAAGACTGTGAACACTTTACACACTGTTGGACAGACTGAAAGGGACATTTTGGGAATTTTAATATTTTTCAGGGGACTTGTTTTAAATGTCATCAGGTTTTCTTTTCTTTTTTTTTTTTTATGAACCATTTTCCCGCCACTGATCATATTAGAGACAAATATAAAAGGCATTCCATAATTCTACTCTGAAGGTTTTGAAGAAAAAAAATACAAATATATATGGGAAAAGTTTTAATAATGGTACAGAGAAACACAAAGCAGGGTTAGTTCATGGAGAGTGCAAAAAGAATGAGAATAAACATTAAATTTCTCTGAGTGTGGCACATATTGCTTGAGAAATTTTTGTTTGCTTTTAGACCTACACTAAATATACTGAATATGTTGCTTCCTCACAGAATTTACCTGGTAACATTCTGACTAGGACTCATTGCCTACTGTAATTTGAACATTGTATTTCAAATAAGGCAATGATTTGTGTTAATTAAATTACATCAACTTTAAAAAAAACTTGCCAGTGGGCCCTCCCTGCTGTTGCAGCGGGTTAAAGCATAGCATTAAGAAGCTAAAGCCACTTCAGCATGAGTTTGATCCCCGCCCCAGAGGTGATCCACATGGCGTGGCAGACCTCTCCTGACCCGCCTGCTGCTCCCCTCAGCAGTGTACTTCATCAGTCTGCCTGTTCTGCTCCTCACTCTGTCTCTGGTGAATCCTCTCACCATCCCTGTATTTCTGGTCTGTACCTCAGTTCTGTATACATAAATAAATAAATCTTTTTAAAATAAATAAATAACTTGACAGTTATTTCCACAACTCTTACAGGTGCTACTGGGAAGCTGGTCAAGGTTGGGGGAATGAAAAGTGTAGGAAAAAATGGTATGAAGTTTGAAAGAGAAGCAAAAATAAAATGGCAAAGGGCAGTGGTGACGATAATTCATTTAGTTACTGACAACTAATACTGTACCTTTCAGAGGCTTTGCATCTTGAAGGAATAGTCCTGAATGGCTTCTGACTGTCCCTTGTGACCGATCATTCATACTTCTGAGTCAACACAAAATTTTATTTAATGGCAGAGCCGTCTTACAGACTATATTACACTTCCTGCCCCTTCCCTCCTAGTTTAGCTAAACTAATGCAAGACTATAGGGATTCCTGTCACAGACTGGTTATAATCCTCTATCATTTATAACCAAAAGAGCACATCATCATCCCAAGTATCCTCTTTGTTCTAGAGCTTGAGGCTAACACCCATTTCTCCCTGTGGAAATGTTCTGAGAAACTCTGAATCTTTCTTTAAAACTTACATACAAGATAGTGTCAGAGAAGAGTTCTTAGTTCACTCCAGCAAGGATAATCTAAAGTAATCCAGAGAGCACTAGGATAAGACCAATTCATGACCTGGGGTAAAACCAGAAAGCTCCTGGGCAACAGAGACCAGTGCCAACCTTCGAAAAAAAGATGCTGAGGAAATTCAACTCTGTATAATGAAAAGTGGAAGGAAAGAGGCACTTAAGAGATTATGGGGCTAGGGCAGGAACTGGTGGCTCACACCATGTTCCTGTGCGAGCACAACCTAGAGAGAGCAGAGCTGTTTCGTGTAGAAGCACAGTCCTAACTGGGGAAGAGATAACTGTGAAGGTATTTGGATGAGCCAAGTGGACTCACCTCAGCCCTGTGAGAATGGTCCATATCAAAAGGACAAAAAACAAGTACTGGTGAAGATGTGAAGAGAAAAGAAGGCATGCACACCATTGGTGTGATGTACACTGGTCCAGTCCAGATGGAAAATAATATGGAGGCTTCTCAAAATATTCAAAATGGATCCATCACATGATCCCACCAATCTAGTCCTTAGACATCTACCTAAAGAAGGCAAAAACACTGATTCAAAGTGGTATTGAACACTATGTTCACTGAAACACTATTTTCAATAGCCAAGCTATAGAAACAACCTAAGTAGCTGGAAGACAGATGACAACGTCAGGAAGCTGTGCTGTATACACAGAAGAGAATGTTACTCAGTCAGATAGAAAAAGATAAACTCTTGCCATTTGCAATTACATGGATGAATGGCCCTGGAGTGTACTAGGCTAAGTGAAATAAGTCAGAAGGAAAAAGATTAATGTCATATGTTGTCACTTACATTTGGATTATAGAGAAACAAACAAAAGGCTGGATAAAGCCAAAGTAATAAACGCTGGAAATCTGACATTAGAATTGAGGTTACCAGAGGGAGAGAAGGAGGAAGAGCAAAGAGAGGGAGCACAAGGACTGTAGTGGAAAGCTATGGGTGTCTTGGTGGTGGGTGTGACTCAGTGACTCTAAATCATATACACAGTTTTCAACAAATGTTACTCCAACAAAAAATAAATAATAAAACGCATACGCATATTCTAGGGCGTGGCTGTTTCTAGTATTTGATTTCCAACCTCAAGTGAATCCCTGAGGTCTAACAAACAGCTAGTACAGACACCGGCACTGACTTTTGACATCTTGGAATTTGGGGGAAGAAATTAAGGAACAAATACATAACTAAATGAGAACTAACCTATTAAGGTAAATGCCATGAAGAAAACAAAAGGTTTCCGTGAGGAAGCCATGCCCTGTCAACTGTAGCTGGAAGGGTGATCTGGAGCCCCCCTTTTTCATTTGAGTAGTTCCCCCCCAGCGAGGAAGCTAAGAAATTACTTGTCATTCGAAGCGCCTCCTACCTGTAGCCTATGAAGTTCTGCAAGGCCGTGAGAAGTCGGGGGATGCTCGCACCACGCCCCGCACCTTGGCGTTCTCGCGAGGACGCCCGCTAGCTGGGGGGCGCGCTCGGTGGCTGTGGGCTCAGGGTGGACTTGTAGGGGCGGCAGTTAGTTGAGGCGCGCGCGGGCCTGGCTGAGGAGTTCAGGGATGCGGGGTCCCCTCTGCTTGAGTCTGCTGTGGCTCGGGCTCCTGTGGGTTAGGGTCTCCATGGAGCTGAGGACCAGCGGCAAAGCGCGGAAGCTGTGTGGCAGGCACCTGATGAAAGAAATAGTCAAACTCTGTGGCAATACTAGCTGGAGCCATTTTGAGGAGGAAAACCCTCCAAGACAGCAGCATTCCCAAGCCAGTAAGGTTGAAGCCTTCATCCCTGACCAGTTCCAAAGCTCCCAAACCATTTTCCAGGCCTGGGGGAGAGACAAAAATCCAGGTAAAAATCTAAACCAAAGTCGTGTTTGTTCATCTCTGTACCTTTCTTGTGCCCCTGTCCAACGGCGAGCTTCCCCGACTTTTGCCTAATAAATAGGTAAACTAAAAATATCAAACACCACTGTGTTGAAGAGGGTGAAAAACTGTGAAGCTTTTCTTGTTTAGCTTTGTGGAAATGTGCGCACATAAACATACACACATTTTTTTAAATGCTGCTTTTTCCATAGCGGCCCCTTCCTTGAGGCAAGCCCCATTTTCTCCATCGAGGCCTAATTTAGGTATGGTTTTACCTGTAAAGTCATCACACCCCTTCAGAGCCACTCTACACAGTATTTAACAAGCAGTTCTTGTTTGACTATCACCAGGACAGGTTCCAGGAGCAGCCTGGCCCAGGGCAAGATAATATGCAGGGTCCCTGTTCAACAGGCAGGAAAGGGAAACTAAAGGTACTAAAACACAAAACACTTTTTCCTTTCTCTACTTATACAGATGGTCCATTGTCATGTTAGGGTTCACTTAAAAAACTACTTAACACTTTACAAGTTCAAGATAAAATTGTTGAGAATTTTCAAGACTTCCAGCAACCAAGCATTGCATCAAATTCAGGGTCCTTCTAGATTCCAGGTCTAAGGCCAGCCGGATGTACCAGACCATATGATAGGGACTATCTCAGGCATGTCTTTCTAATATCTTATGAGTTTGTATAGTTAATGCTTTTAGACAGATTTTAGGAAGAAGAACGATGCTTCAGATCTGGATTATCTTTCAACTGTGTGTTTTCATTTTCTGATCAACACATTAATTCCCCTATGGTTTGCTCTTTTAAAAAAGGAGTTGTGCTTTGTTTATAGACTCTCCATAGAAAGTAGCTTTGAAATGCCTTTTATTAAAGTACTCTCACTGCTTTGATTTGGACAACTTTGGCAAAAGTCAAGTTAAGGAAAGAAGTAGCCTATGCCGAAAAAGAGGTACTAATGTAGATGACTGAAACAAACTAAAACCATGCCTTCTACAGTGTAAGGACTCCTTAAGTTCTTTTTAAATGAATGATGACTGGAACTTAGAAATTCATGCTAAGAGCATGAAATCATCTAAATACAGACACAGTGGAAGCCATCAGGCTGAATCATGGTAATTTTCTACCTTCAAACCTACCTATACATAAACTTGCCTTATCCTGCATTTAAAATGGAGGGAGTGTGTCTCCCCTAGTCTTCATTTGTAAAAGTTCAGTGATTCTCACGATTTTAATGAGCATGTTGATCATTGGGGAATACTGTTAATGAACACATTCTGACTCAGTAGGTCTGGGAGGGGGCCTGACAGTAAACATATTTCCATAATCTCCCAGGTCGCTGGTGGTTGGATGATACTCTGTGAGTGGTGCAAGTGTCTAGTTAACCCCTCTCTCTCCTCCTTACTCTTTTTGTCCACAGGGGCCGCTACTGTATGGGGGTGAGTATTTCTCTTGCATCAAATTCTGTGCCCTCTCTACCTATTTATAATGTGGTCAAAATTTTACCTTAAGAGATCCAAACGAGTTGGAGCTTGAAATTAATTTTCTCAACAACATCTTCTCTGGCACTATTTTTCACTAATGCAGAAGTCAACTTTAAAACCCAGAGTTGACTAATAACCCCTCTGTTTCATGTCTTTCTTGCTCTCCTGGACAAATAAATGCCATCAATTAAATGAAGAGGGACCTGCAATGGAACAGGATTTGTAGGAAATAAAAATGTATCTAACAATATTTCTAATCGCCATGCCTGTAAAACATTATGTAAAGGAAAATTTTCTGAAGTAGAAATATGTGGACATAAATCCATAGTTGTTTTGAAATTTATGGAAGAAGGAATAACTCATTATCAACACTAAGTTTTATTATGAAATATTTATCAATCTATTCTGAAGTAGAAATATGTGGACATAAATCCATAGTTGTTTTGAAATTTATGGAAGAAGGAATAACTCATTATCAACACTAAGTTGTTATTATGAAATATTTATCAATCTATAAGGTAAGATGGCATCTAATTTCTCCTGTGAATTTCCAGTCAATAATTTAGAAGTTATGGAGAAGTATATTTCCAACATAGAATATATAATTAGGCTGTTCATATATATATATATATATGAATGTGGTTGAAAAATTGATCCACTTTTATTTCGTATACTAGCAGGACATATTTTTCTGTTAGATCAAATCACTTACTAACAGTTTTAATATTCTGATGAATAGTGTCTATTAGAGTCTAACACACAAAAAAGACAATTTGATACACTGATACTCTAAAGCACTTTTTTCAGACCAAACCACCAATGCATAACTTTAATATAAGATTGTGTGCTGCTTTTTAGTGGGTTCTGAAAATGTAAGCCATGTTTTCATGGCTAACCCTAGAATATGACATGTGAAGTTGACATATATTTCTGAATTTTGACAGAATACCTATCTATCTGCCCTGCTCCTAGTGCCAGGTGAAACTATGTGTTTCATCACCAGCTTTATATAATCAATAATCCCCATTCTGGTTCCTTGATTATATAAAGCTGGTCAAATTTTAAATTTATCCACTTACAAAACTCTACAATTTCAGAAATGTCACTTCACGCCCTGATAAGTATATCTGCTTTAAATTGTCTTTTCTGTTTAAATTGTCTTTAAATTGCTTTAAATTGTCTTTTCTACCAATGGCTCCATCTTCTACATCCTTCTTCCCCTCTGGTAACCAACATGTTTTTCAAAGTCTATAGGTTAAATTTGTCATGTTTGCCCATTTGTTTGCTTTGCGAGCCTATTATTCTTTCATATATTTGAAATAAAGTTACTGGATTTCTTTTTAAAAAAAAACCCAGCTGTAATGTAATTGAGATGCATGGAATATATAAATTTGAAGAAAATTTGTATCTTTACAATGCAAAGTCATCCCAACCAAAAGCATAATTGTCTTTGAATTCTACTACTCGAATTTTAAAATTTTCTTTATACAGAATTCTGTATGATTTGTTAAGTTAATGCCTAATACTTTTCTGTCGTTACTGTTATAAATACTTGCTAATTTTATTTTCGAGTTTGTAATTGTTGGTTAGAAAAATGCAGTTGATTTTTATAGCTTGTTTAATAACTTATGTACTTAGGTTTTTCTATCATTTGCAAATAATAGCCTTGTTACTTTCTTTTTACACCTGTGTTCCTTTTTACCCCTTATATCATTAGGCAGATACTCTTAGTTCTGTTAGAGATAATAGTCTAGTCTTGCTCCTAACTTTAAAAAGGAGTCATGTAAATGCCTCCATTAGAGGCATAATATGTAGGTTCATGCTATGTAGTCTATGCTAAGATAAGGAAGCTTGCTAAAAGACATTTTTTAATCATTATAAGTAGGGCTGAATCATAAGTAAGGCTTTTTGTGGGGGCATCCTTTTGTATAATTATGATTTTTCTTTAATTTATTCAGCAAATATTTATTGGATACCTGTTAAGTGCCACACAGTGGTCTAGTCCCTTTGGGTAGGTATGTCAGAGATTCCTGGTTTTATAGAATTATGCATAAGCCTCATTACTCATAATTACTCATTACCTTATTATTACATAAGTAATAAATAATAAATAAGTAAATATGAGAAGGTAATAAGAGCTATACAATTGGGAAAAGTGAAACAGTGTAAGAGAGCTCAGGTTAAGTTCAGGAGGTTGAAACGTAGAGTACAGTATTAAATAATATGTTTAAGATAGGTTTGAAAAGGTGAGACTTAAGAAAGGAGGAGATAAAGAATCAGCTAGTAGACAGCTGGGGAAAGAATGTTTAGGCAGAGAAAAGAGCACAGCATACCTACTCAAGTATGTATAGGGGATAGCAAGGAGGCCAACATGGTATAAGGCCAGTGAGCGGTAAGTAGTGTTTCAGGAAACTAGAAAACTTAGGGTACTTAGACAATTTTACAAACTTCCACTTTTACTCTGAGTCATATAGGGGGTCATTACAGATCTTTGAGTAACTGACACCATCAATACATTAAAAGAGTCACACTGGCTGGTGATGGGAAACCCGCGGGGATTACAATTGAGATGGAAAAAAAAAAATGTACAAAATGATGTAAAAATAAACTTTTGTAACAACAAAAAAAAAAGAGTCACACTGGCTAGACTAGAAGCAGAGAGACCTGTTAGGGCACATATTAGAGAACTAATAGTGGTTAGATTAGGGTGATTGCAATGAGGTGAAAAATTGTTATATTCTAGATGTATCTGGGCAGAGTTCATGTGAGCACTGAGAACAAAGAAATCAGGAATGATGGCAATATGTAAAAAAAAAAAAAAAGTGGATTCAAATGTTTTTGCTTGGACTACTGGGAGAGAAAGGGTTATGACCAATTAAGAGAAAAGAGGCCCTCCCTGGTGGCGCAGTGGGTTAAAGCACTGCACTAAGAAGCTTAAGCCTCTTCCGCACGAGTTCGATTCCCGCCTGCCCCAGAGGTGACCACATGGCATGGCAGACCTCTCCTGACCCGCCCGCTGCTCCCCTCAGCAGTGTACTTCGTGGATCTGCCTGTTCTGCTGCCCCCTGTCTCTGGTGAATCTTCTCACCCTCCGCATCTCTGGCCTGTACCCCGGTTCTGTATGAATAAATAAATAAATCTTAAAAAAAGAGAGAGAGAGAGAGAAAAGACCCCAAGTGGAGCAGGTTTCGAAGATTACAGGCAGTTGTTTTTGACACATTGAGTTTAAAATGTTTAAAACACAGAATTTTTGTGTTTTTTTTTTTAGATTTACTTATTTATTTATGCATACAGAACTGGGGTACAGGCCAGAGGTGCAGAGGCAGCGAGAGGATTCATTAGAGACAGAGTGGAGAGCAGAACAAGCAGATCGACTAAGTACACTGTTAAGGGGAGCAGTGGGCAAGGCAGGAGAGGTGTGCCAGGCCACGTGGGCAGACATCAAACTTACACAAAAATGGCTGCAGCTAGCTTGCAGTACTGCATCCCAACCCATTGCGCCACCAGGGAGGGCCTAAAACACTGAGTTTTAAAACATATTTAACACGACAAAATGTAGGTGTTAAGTGGAAAGTAAGATGCAAGAATTTAGAGTTTGGAACAAAAATCCCCCAGGAAGTTTAAACAGAAAAGAGAAACAGGATTGGGTCCTGAGAGAAAACCAACATTAAAATGCTGAAGAGGGCCCTCCCTGGTGGCGCAGCGGGTTAAAGCATAGCACTGAGAATCTAAAGCCGCTTTCTCATGAGTTTGATTCCCTCCTGCCCCGGAGGTGACCACATGGCGTGGCAGACCTCTCCTGACCCGCCCACTGCTCCCCTCAGCAGTGTACTTCGTCGATCTGCCTGTTCTGTTCCCCACTTTGTGTCTGGTGAAGCCTCTCACCCTCCGCATCTCTGACCTATACCCCAGTTCTGTATGAATAAAAAAATAAATCTTTTTTAAAAAAAAAAATGCTAAAGAGGAAGTACTTGTAAAGGATGTAGAAAAGTGACTGACAGATAGGAAGAAGAGAAAATGTGGTGGAAACCAAGTAAAGAAAGTGTATTCAGAAAGCATATTTTGGTAAGTCAGATAAGATGAGCATTGTTGGTTGTGTTTAGAGGTTATAATGACCTTGATAAGAAAAGTTTTGGTGGATGAGCAAAATTCTGATTAGAGTGGGTTTAAGATGATGAAGACAGCAAATGTACATTCTTCTCTGTGTCGTTCTATTTTCTCAGAGTAGAAGGAAAAATTAGCTGTAAGAAAAATGAGAATGTGGTAATTTGTGTTGATAGATTGGCCCCTACCCTTGCATTTCTGGGGTAAACCTTTTCTTAATATTGCAAAATATGTTTATTGGTTCAATTAACTTATTTAGGACTTTCAAAGAAATAATTATAAATAAAAATGGGCTTACAAGATTGTTCTTAAAATCTCTGTGGCTCTTACCTAGTTTTGGAACAGTATACATAATACATACGGATTGGAAGCTTTTGCTATTTTCCTGGAACAATTTGCATTTGACTAAAATGCACTGTTTCGAAAAGTAGGTGAATCTCTTTCTCTAAATATGTCTGGAGCTTTTTAAGATGGTATCTAGGGTCCTCCCTGGTGGCGCATAGCCAGTTAAAGCACAGCAATGCAAAGCTAGCCACAGCACTTCAGCGCTAGTTGGATTCCAGGCCAGAGAGCTGACCCACATGGTGCAACAGACCTCTCCTGACCTGCCCGCTGCCCCCCTCAGCAGTGTACTTCATCGATCTGCGTGTTCTGCTCCCCACTCTGTCTCTGGTGAATCCTCTCACCGTTCCTGTACCTCTGGCCTGTATTCTAGTTCTGGATGCATAAATAAATAAAAATCTTTAAAAAAAAAAATGGTATCCAAAGCCCCTTGGACAAATTGCTCATCTGATAGATGGGTACACAATATGTGATATAATCATATGTGGGATAAGGAATAAAGTACTGATATATAAAGTAATGATGTATGTTACAACAGGATTGAACTTGAAAAACATTACGCTAAGGGAGAGAAAGCTGACACTAAAGGCCACACACATATGATATGATTTCACATGCAGAATGAGCAAGACGATAGAAATAGAAAGTAAACTGGTGGTTGCTAGGGACTGGAATTGTACACTTTAAAATACTGAAATTTATGGAATATGAATACTTCAATAAAAAAATTTGTTGGCATCTAAACCTTTTTGTAGGAAAACTACCTATATTGGTATTTTAGCTAAAAAATATGCACTGCTTTGGAATACCTTTTATTTTTAAATGTTGTTTTAAATAATTTAAACCGTATTCTGTTCATGACTACATTTTCAGCTAAAGGAAGATTTTAATAAAGTAGTATGTTTTTCTTGTCTCTCAACAGTCTCTACATCTACCTCTCAAGAAGCAATTAACAGTGGGGAAATGCAGTCACTGCATGAATATCAGCATAAAAAGGCAAACTTGCTACCTGATAACACAAAACTGTCCTCACTACAAGATATCAATCCATATATTCATAAACTTGTTGAATTTCAGAAGAAAAATGCATACAAAATTAAAACATTAAGCAATTTGTTTTGGGGTGACCATCCCCAGAGAAAACGCAGAGGCTATTCAGAAAAATGTTGCCTTAAAGGATGTACAAAAGAAGAGCTGAGTATTGCATGCCGTCCATATACTGATTATAAAAACTTAAAGAAAAAAGAAAATCAGTTGTGACTGTGATATACTAGCCATTATAGGAATTATACTAACTTAATAAAAATTTAATATATTTATTACTTATTTGTAATTATTCATATAGGCTGTCTGCTGTGAAAAAAATTTTAAAATGTACTTGCAAGCATTTGACAATACTTTATTGTGGTAATAAGAGTCTTAGTATTTTCTTTGGTGAGCCTTATTTCCCATATATTATTATATTTAAGGTGTTACCAAAAAGTGATATAATCCATGTAGACATCTAGGAATTACCTGTTCTTTCCTATCATTATGGTTGAACTGTTTCAAACAGCATTAAAATAGATCATGGAATGTTCTGCATTCTATTTGTCGGGTATACAGACTAATACTCATGACTTTAGAGGGCCTAAGACATCTGTCCTACCAATTTAAAAATAACCACCACTCCCAGTAGGGGCTTTCATGCATTGTGATAGTAAGTACACTTTAACTCCTTGAGTTTTGTAATAGTACTACTCAAGAAATCTTTTCATAGTTTTGTATTGAGGTCTTAAAAGAGAATTCGGTGAATGTTTTTAGGTTGCAAAACTCTCCACGATACTACCTTTATTTTGAGCCAGTACTAATATGTGATATACTATTCTCTCTTGCTTTCAAAATAGGGTGCAACCAAGCTAGCCAGCATTGTTAGCATCACCTGGGAAGCAATTCTAAGGTACTACTTCAGACCTACCGAGAAACTCTGGGTAAGGTGCTCAGCAGTCTGTTTTTATAGGCTTTCTAGATTATTCTGAAGAGAGTTGAAGGTCAGAAACTCATTATTGCCACTTTATTAACTTTTTAAAATCCTACTATATAAGTGCTTACGTATTTTAACTCAATCTATAACATTGAGTTTTGGGGCTTTTCCGTTTGATGTTCACATGTGAAATACTTTTAATACTCCAAAATTAGAGCAAAACTTACTCCAAAGAACCAGATTTCCTATTCTGCACCATTAATTAGTATGTATCATGCAAATTCCTTTCTCTAGTTTCTTTCCCAAATATGTGGGTGGTGCTCTTTTCAGTCAAAATTTTTATTCCTATTTGGCAATTTTTTCCTTAGGACAGAGGTCATATTCCACATATATCTATATTACAAACACAATGCATTAGTTTGAAATTTATTTTTTACTAGTTCCAAGAAACGGCCTACCTTCAGTTGGTTTTATAAATATAGCAAGCCATCCATTTAGGTACAGATTATATCATGGTTGAGTGACTGGGTGACTCCTAGGCATTAGATGAAAATGAACCACTGAGAATTCCTGTGCTAAGACTAAAATACAGCAATGTATTTGAGACAGTTTGAAGAATTATAAGTATGGCCTACCGTTTAAGACTAAAATCCTATATTTCCTTACATATTTTAATAATTCATAAGTGGAATCTATTGATTTTGCTGTCTGGCTTAGTGCCTACTTTTAATATTTATACTTATGCTAATAGTATGCATTTGGAAATAAAGTCCACATTTTTAAATGGTCTACTTAGAACAATCCTGAAGCAAGAAAAATGAAAGCTGAGATAACTTTCCCTTAAGCAACTTAATGAGGCTCCTTCATGCTACTTGCTTGTTGGTGGTAGAGCTGGATCAAGCTCTAATTCTAATTCTAGCATCATTTGTTTAAAAATTTTACTTATTTATGCATACAGAAATGGGGTACAGTCAGAAGTGCAGGGGCAGTGAGAGGATTCACCAGAAAGAGGAGCAGAACAGGCAGATCGACAGAGTACACTGCTCATGGGAGTAGTGAGTGAGACAGAGGTCTGCTGCACCATGTGGGTCACCTCTGGGGAGGAGAGCGAACTTGCACTGAAGTGGCCATACCTTGGCTTAGTTTTGCAGTGAAGTGCGCCAACCCACTGGGCCACCAGGGAGGGCCTTAATTCTAGCATCTTGTTCAGTATTCCTGATACCAATAAAATCATGAGCAGGAATTTTCCATATGTTTTGTTTGGAATTATTTAGTCTATGTTTTTCTTAGTATACTACTGTCCTAGCCCCCAATTTCTTGTTCCTATTCTATGTGATCCTGGGATTTTGATTCTATGAATCACACTTTAATGTGAGTATTGGCTTGTTAGGTTCTGCCAACAATCCACTAGAGGGAGACTCCTTCCTCTTTTTCTCCCTATTTCCTTACCACACCAGCCCACTTCTGCACACTAGTAGCAGCAGTTTTCATTCTATCTTGTCTTACATAACCAGCTTCATCCCCTTCCTGTAGGTATACCAAAACTGGCTGATTGTGCTCCTTTGTTAAAAGGTCTGAGTTCCACCAAGCTCTTACGGTATAATAAGCAGTTAGGCAGCATATTGTCTTAAGAGATCTGGGTTCTATCTCCATGGGTAGCCTTCCTCAAAGCTTTAGGTTTTCAAGATTCCACTGTCTGCGGCAGCTTTATTTAGATTTGCTAGCTACTTCCTAAAACTATTTTTAAAAATCTGTTAGTGTTTTACTTTTTTTAGTCCTCTAGCAGCTTAACAATTCTGTTACAATACTAGTGATTTATGTTTACTTGAGTGTGTTTGAATGATAAAAACCTAACAATGCAGAAAGTAGTCATAAATTATAGGGTAAATGGGTTTCCTATTCAGTGGAAATTCCAAATGATTTGTAATGACTTGCCTATTTGAACCAATCCTCACTCAAATAACCACTCACTATAAATAAATCTTTTCTTTTTTAGAATTTACTTGAAGACTGGATGGATGGGTGGATGGATGGATGGGTAATTTTTCTTGTAATTAATCAATGTGCACTTTTCCTATTTGGAGACAGTGTAAGAATTTCTCAGTCAGCTCCATTAGTCATCTGAAAGCTTTAAAATTGCTACTTCTAATCTATTTTATCATGCTTTGTGATGGCATTTCCATATACTTTCAATATATTTAATTTTTCTTGTAAATAAATCAATATATACTTCTACTTACCTGGAGACTGCAAAGGAAGATGCACTGTATCATTTTAACTCTATGGAAAGTATCAATGTTGTATCCATTTATTTGATTAACTCCATTTTAAGAATATCAGCTGAAATACTTTCAGAAAAACAATATCCACTATGGCATCTATTTTCTGTCTGTAGAAGTGTTCAGGTGGCTGAAGATTCCTGGCATAATTGTTTCTTTAATCAAATGAACACTTTCACTAATGTACTTTATGTACAATAGAAGTAGATACATTAAAGCAATGGCTGTCCAGCTGACCAACAGTATCTGTTGTTACTAGTTTTTCCTGTAACTAGTTGTCCTTGTAAAAAATATCCTTTCAGAGTTATTATCACTTGACAGGAATAATCCAAAATTTGTATGAGGTAGTTCTACAATCTCTCTTGATTTTCAGATCTTTTCTGGTAACATTCCTTCCACCTGCCCCACAAACACAGAAAAATAAATATTCCCTCTGTCCTTATGAGACATGCTATAAAAACTATTGTGTCTTGGAAAATGTCAATGTAACCGTATTCAAAGTAAATTGTGGTTTCAGCTTCTTTTTCAAGTTAATAGTAATCTACAAAACTTCTGCATTCATTTGGAGCTTTGCTTTTTCTTCAAATAGTTCCTTAAGTTCTTCACTCAATCTGCCCAGATTTGGGTAATTGTAGGAGCCTGTATCCTTTGACTTTCAACAGTTGTTTATCTTGTGTTCCAGCATATTTTGCAGTTAAAAAAAAAAACAAACTTGTAACAAAAAGGGAAAGAATACCAGGAGATTCACAAAATTACTGTCTAAAACAAGGATTCAGAGCATTTTTAAACAAGTGAAAAAAATGTTGTAGAATAACAACATTTATTTATCAAGAATAAATATCAGACATGTAATGAACACTGACTTGTTTTTTTAAATGCTTCCTGAGTAGGATTCAATAAGTGCACCTTTTACCACAAACCAGTTAACATGTGGCATTTAGCTCTAGACTTGCACATCTAAGGCATAGATGTCTTGGTATACAGATTAAAAGTATTTTAATCAATACTGTTAAATATTCAGTTATTCTTAACAATCAAGATGAAGTCTTTGATTTTGCAAATTTCTTTTAAACTTTTTCTCCAAGCAAAATACTGAGAGATCTAAATATGACTAAGGACATAATAAATTTTCTTTAAATATACTTACCATTTGGGATTGCTATGAAGGTTCATTGTTAAAGCAACCTTCAACAAAACTATCATGCAGAGGAAAAATAGCATTGTGTATTTCAAGTAGTAAAAGTGGAAAAGAAAATTTCAAGTAGATATTTTCATAAGTTAGGGTCAAGCTTTAGGTTTATCTTTCTTGCTTTATCACCAACTTATACAACATGCTATAAAAAATTCACATAAGATTCATATATGGCTAAGACCTTGAAAGACCCTAAACTTATTCATTAAAAGTATTCTCTACTTTATTACTTTTATTTTTTGGTGAACAGCATGCATACATATTTTCATGTATACACAAATGTGCTTGAAAGAAAAGCTGATCAATAATTTTTCTGCTGCGTATCTTTATGTTTTTAGTACTTGTTCTGAAAATGTTTTCTCATCTACAACTGTTAATTTGCCTTCCTGGTATACCTGCTTATACCATCTTTTCCTTACCTTTTCTCTACTTGTCATTATTATCAATGGATCTAAAAACTATGCTATGTCTAGACAAAACTAACTACTTGAACTGAGTAAAGAGCAAGTATAGGAATATCTCCTACTACAGGTATTAAAACCAAAACTATTCACTAAATTGATGATATTTCTAATGCCTACTCTATAATAAAACTAAGTAAAATTTAAATATGAGTAGTTGTAATAAAAATTTCACTTGGCGGCCCTCCCTGGTGGCGCAGCGGGTTAAAGCGCAGCACTGAGAAGCTAAAGCCACTTCCACATGAGTTGGATTCCCACCTGTCCTGGAGGTGACCACATGGCGTGGCAGACCTCTCCTGACCCGCCCACTGCTCCCCTCAGCAGTGTACTTGTCGATCTGCCTGTTCTGCTCCCCACTCTGTCTCTGGTGAAGCCTCTCGCCGCCCCTGTGCCTCTGGCCTGTACCCCAGCTCTGCATGCACAAATAAATAAATCTTTAAAAAAAAATTTTTTTTCACTTGGCTTTAAAGCAGAAGTCTTAGGTGTAAGAAAGTATTCTTCCACAGCAAATAGGCTACTAGTTTTATACATGAGAATATGTATATGTGTATACACACATGTGTGTGTGTATATAGAGACATAAACGTGTCTATATATATATATACACATATATATATATGTATAGAGACACACACACATACACTACATATAAATTATCAAGAATAAATGTCCATTTCCCAAAGTGGGTAGCCATAGGTACTGGGACTTATTTATAGAAAGATTGTATAATTTAAAATACTGGACTATTTATAGAATTACAGGATTCTAAGAAAATTTCCACCATTTCTGAACAATATTAATTTTAGGAAACATTTGTCATTAATTGGTGCAATAATTACTTACCTGTTTCTTGTGTAGAACAGCTTCAGGGAAAAACAATTCATTCTTTTTATGAATGGTCAGATTTAAAATTTTAAAAATTAAAAAAAAAACCCTCAATAATAATTCTCTTGAAAACTGATTTTCAAATAAGGTAGTCATCCAACTCTAAAAAAATTAATAAATTTATATGGCTTTTGCCATATAAAATGAAAAACAGAAATTTAAAACATTTTAAAAGAAATCTAGTTAATACCTTTGTTTATGAAAAAAGTCATAAAACATCAAGAATTTACTTAAGTTTTAGTACAAAACTCTAAAATCAAGTGTATGCTACTTTTTACTTGAAAAGTAATAGAATGGAAGTTCTTTAGTATGTGTATATATATATGCATTACCTATATTAATCCTTGAGGTCTTTACAAATTAAAAAAAATTCAATTTCAATACAAACATCTGTTAAAATGTTTTTAAATCTAACTTTTTAACTTAAATCATTTTAGATGATTTCTGCTTTCAGTAACTACAGAAATACAATGAATGAACATTATGCTCTCCTTCCATCCAAGCAAAAACTCAAATTTTATATGAATCATTATTTTTCTTATTTGCATTTTAAAACCAGCTCAAAAAAAAAAAAGTTTAAAATCTTAAGATTAAACAAATAGTATAGGGCCTCCCTGGTAGTGCAAGGGGTTAAGTCTCAGCTCTGTGAAGCTATAAGTAGCCACTATAGCATGAGTTTGACCCCTGGCAAGGGAACTGACCCACATGACATGACTTGCCCGCTGCTCCTCTCAACAGTGCATTTCAATCAATACATCTGTTCTGGTCCCCACTCTGTGTCCAGTGAGTCCTCTTGCTGCCTGCCCCCCACAACTCTGGCCTATACCCCAGTTCTTATATGCATAAATAAATCTTTTTAAAAATAGTATAGATCACTGAAAATAAAACTTTTTTGAAATGAAGACATTTTTAACTAAATGTCAAGTATTTTTAACTTTGTATAAATAATATAAGCTGACTACAGCTTACACCTGCCACATATTAGATAAGGTGTCTCAAATGGAGTAACACTAAAACAAGCCATAGTAACACCCTTTATACTTAACTGGAAATATATATGCTCTCATTTTCTTTAAAGGCATTATTGAATAAAATTAACATACTTTTCCACCAATTTACTCTCTAGCCCTTGTATATAAGGATCTCTAACAAAGAATTGTCTTCTATAACTGCAGATTTCTAAAATATATTATCTTAAAAAAAAAAAAACCCTAACCCACTATGCATTTTAATAAATTTCTACATTAAAAAAACAAAAATATTTTATGGCTTACAATTAAATTTAATGTATGACCATGTTCCAGGGATTGAAAAATCTATTGGCAGCCAACAGCTCAAAGGATGACAACATTCCTGGCAATTTTAAGCTTAATATTTTAAAAGAAAACTAGTCACAGTAATTTTAGAAAAATTTTGAGATGGCTCTATTTTAAAAACATACCACCAACAAATACAAGGGAGACAAATAAGAAAATAGATTGTATCTCTGTAAACTTGTTTCATTTCAAAATGTATTCTTTAGGGTCAGGAGATGTCCTATACAAATGAAATCAAACATTTGTTCCCTTTACTTTGAAAATAGTTACAGTACAAAGAACTACAAGCTCCAAGTGTACAGCTGCTTATATTGCTGGCCAGTGATATAGATGAACAAGGACACAAAGATGCTTATTCAATTATCTAAGCGTCATAATTTGTATAGTGAAGTTATCATAGATCAACTATGGAAAAATTAGAAAACATTATATATGAATACCAGTCCTTGTGTTTAACATTACACAAGATACCAAGGTATTATACATTCACTGTGTTAAAAACTGTATATACATATTTTGTGCATCTTTAACACTACAAAGTTTACAGTTTTTTAATCTCTCAAAATTCTGAGTTGAAAAAAAGTCTTTTTCTCTTGACAAAGGAAAGTGATATTTACTGATGGATTATGTTCATGAGTTTTTTCAAATTCTTTGTTTTGTAAAAGATACTTTGTCAATGTCTTTTACTGGTGTCCTCATGAGGAAAAATTCACCACCATGAAGGTTTTGAGCAGATATTTTCACATCTTTGCTGGTGAGCATTATGGTATACATATTAAAATATGTATGAGTCCACAGCAATGTGAAATATAAAATTTTGCTATTAAGTCTATTTTGGTCTCACAGTGAAGTTCATTTTTTTCATTCAGCCATGTTATCCCTTATTTGATCAACTCGAAGAGCTAGGTCTCTGAAAGAGGGACGCTGATTTACATTATTGTTCCAGCATTCTGTCATGATCATATAAATCTGTAAGAGAAAATAAAATTATAATGAACACAAAAGTACCAACTTTGAACTGGTAGAAGACATGAATTTGGAACTCCTACTGAATTTTCCAAAACAGGCATGTATTATGGCAATGCCTAGATTCACTGATACGATTGTGCTATTTGTATAAAAGCGAATTAAGTAGGTCAGGTAATAAAGTAGCCTAAAATTTTTAGGTAAACAGAGGAAGAAAATACATGATAACTACAGATAAAGAAATTTTGTGTTACCTCATCTGGGCATCCATCTGGTCTTGGTAATCTTCCATTATTCTTTAAAAGTTCTATCAAATGAAACACAATCATTTGTCCTTGTTTGTCATTGCCAATCATACGCATAAATTCCTGAAACACAAAAAACCCTTCTCAATGAGATTTTTTGGACATACTTAATTTGATGCAGAATTTTCCCTCAATAGCTTCTAGTAAGTTTTATGTTTGAAACCTTTTGAAAATATACTACCTTTAATGATCAAAAACTTCCTTTATAAGTCATCTTTCAGAAAAAACTGTTAGCCATTTCCTTAACTTTAATATATTCAACATAAATTCCCCAAGAAGAGCCCAAAAACAAAAATGTATGCTTTGGATTTTTGTTGTTGTTTAATATATTATATTTCAAATAAATATATTATATCTCAATGTTAAAGAACACATAGTAAAAAGAAAATGCAGAATGAATATGAAGCATAAATACAATGAAAACACTGAAATATTAAAAATTCATAAAATTAAACTTAAGCTACAGAAATATTTATAGCAAACCACTTATGTATTTTAGATACAGAATGCTCTTATAAACTGGTAAGAAAAATTACCAGTAAAAAATTAGCAAACATGTCTGGAAAGCATTCTGATATAATAAACTTTTAAAGAATTCATAATCTTTCACCTATAACTATTCTAACATGACAATCAATAATAAACATTTATGTGTAAAGATGTTCACTACTCATTGAAGCATTTCTTAAAAAAATTGAAAAATGGAAAATAAGTGTGCAAAAATTGACAGAATGCTACCCTGAAGTCAGAAGTCGTATTTTCAGTAAATATTCACTAATATAGTAAAGTACCATGCCATAATACTAATAGAAAAGGTATCAAATTTTACAGTATCACCTTCATTTTACAAAATATATATATATAATAGAATTTTACTTTTATATATAAATTAAAAGAAGCCTGAAATAAAGTATACCACAATATTAAAACGGTTATCTTTGAGTAGTTGAAATAGATTATTTTTATTTTCTCTTTCATACTTTTCTATCTAAAAAATACTGCAATGACTAGGAAAAATGACATGAAAATGATTTTAAAAAAAGATTATTTATGCATACAGAACTGGGGTACAGGCCAGAGGTGCAGGGGTGGTGGGAGGATTCACCAGAGACAGAGGGGGAGCAGAGCAAGCCGACTGATGAAGTACACTGCTGAGGGGCGCAGCGGGCAGGTCAGAAGTGGTCTGCTGTGCCATGTGGATCACCTCCCAGGCGGGGACTGAACTCATGCTGAAGTGGCTTTAGCTTCTTAGTGTTGTGCTTTAACCCCCTGCACCACCAGGGAGGGCCCAAAAGTCATTTTTATTTTAAGTTTTACAACAATTTCTAGAATGAATCAGTTTATTGGGTCTATTAAAATTATCGTAAAAGAGGGCCCTCCCTGGTGGCACAAAGGGTTAAAACACAGCACAAAGAAGCTAAAGCAACTTCAGCATGAGTTAGATCCCCGCCCTCGAAGTGACCCACATGGCATGGCAGCCCCCTCCTGACCCGCCCGCTGCTCCCCTGAGCAGTGTACCTCATCAGTCTGCCTGTTCTACTCCACACTCTGTCTCTGGTGAATCCTCTCACCACTCCTGTACCCCAGTCCTGTATGCATAAAAAAATAAATCTTTTTAAAAAATTATCATAGAAGAATATACTAAACAGTGCTTCAAGCTTCCCTTTTTAAAATTCAAGTTAATGGATATAGGGTTTCTTTTGCTGGACAGTCTTACAAGTAAACAAGAGATTTTAAAATGAAACAATAATTTATTATTATTCTTTGGAAAATGCTTTGCTCATATTTTAAAAAGTTGGAACTAAATAAACAACATACTGACCGCTGGTGGACTTTTACTCTTCTCAATATATGTGAAAAGTTCATACAGAACCACTCCAAAGCTCCAAACATCTGAGGCCACAGAAAATTTGCTCTCTGTAAGTGATTCCGGAGCATACCTGTAAAATAAGGTAAGCATTTAAAAGATAGTTACTAGATGTGCCAACTCTTGATTTTACATGCATCACAGAACTGAAAATACAAACACACACACACAAGGTGCACAGAAAAGAATTTACAGAGGCCAGCAGCCAGCCTAGCAGCTTCCATCCTTAAAAAGGCCTGCTAGCAAAGTTAACAATTGACTGGCACTTAGGAACATAGATTTCAGAAGAGTTTCCACAATTCCTTAGATGGTAAGAGTGGCACAACTGTACCTAAACTGTGCAAACAGTATTCTTTATGCTGAACACCTGCTTTCCTTTTGGAAACTTAGAATTTTAATGTGTCAGGAAGAGAGAGCCTATGAGATCAGTCCCAATAAAAACCTCAGGCACTGAGTATCTAATGAGTTTCTTCAGTAGACATTTGATGTCTGTGGTCACAACTCACTGCTGAGGGAATTAAGTGAGTTCCATTATTACTACCAGGAGAGAACCCTTGGAAACTTGGATTTGGTTTATTCCAGATTTTGCCACAGACACCTTTCCCATTGCTAATTTTGCTTTGTATCCTTTCAGTCAAAGATTAAGACAACAATTTGGCCAATGGATCGTGAATATTATCAGGTTTCCACTGGTAAGTGGATTCTTTTCACAGAGGATTGTGACAGATCTGTTTAATGTCAATAAGATTAAAAATATAAATCATACAAACGATCTCTTAAAATACAATTTAAGTTCTTAATGGCTTCTGCTGGATTTCTATAGCACTTATAGTCCATATTATAAGTATGTAATACTGCATTCTTTTTATATTTAGTTTAAAACTCATTTACTTTTAAATGTGTTAGTTTGTAATCCCATATGTGGACTGTGACTTCCTTGATACAGTGCTTCTTCCCCTATTGCTTGCAAAATATTCTTTGATTTTCATGAAAACATTATTTGTAATTTACTCCCATCCAAAGCCATTTTTCTCTCCTCCATTATTTATGTAAGGATAAGTATAAATCAAGGAAGAAAAAAATATATAAATTCAAATAATGGTGTTGGGAAAGTGGACATGAAAGAGAACTACATCACTATCTCACACCACATACAGAAAATAGTTCAAAATGGATTAAAGACTTGGATGGAAGACCTGAAACTATAAAATACATAGGAGAAAACAAAGGCAAGATATTCCACAACATTTGCTTCAATGATTGTTTAGAGTCTCTACTACTGCATAGGAAACAAAAGTGACAAAATGGAACTACATCAAACTTAACGATCATGGTGAAATCAATGATGAATCAAAATGAATTATGCTATTTCTGATTTTTATAGAAGCTTCTTATTTAGTGATTCCTAAAGTCAAACATCAGAGTTTGATACATTCCATTCTCCCCAACTTATTAACTGAAAGACTACTATGCCTTTTACTATATACCTTACCTTGTAAGTTAGAATCTGAGCTATATTTTACATTGTATTACTTTTGAAAATTAATGAAATGATTTACCTTATTTTGAACAATATAAAATTATTATTACAAGTTTTACATCATCTAAAGCTCATCTTGATTGCCCTTATGTTTCATGACAAGGAACATAAAACTAGATATGGAAGTAAATACTTAAAAATAGAAGTAATCTTGGAAGATGGCACTTTAGTGGATATGCTTTGCTAGCCTCATTGTAAACATAGCTCTACACATATCCTGCAACTTATTTGTATTGAGAAATAGTATTTCATAAAATTAATATACTACTTGAAAAAATGAATGAAACTTTTTCTGTGACAAAATAAATGTGATTTGCTTATGAGGAATGGTATTACCCAATGGGCTGTATAAAGTACACCCATTCTTCATAAACAGACTCAACATCTGAGGCACCATAAATTTTGCCACATTTAAATCATGTATTTAAAATATGATTAAGGATGTTATTGAAAAATACGGTATTGAAGTTCATAATATTCTGCTTTGCAACATTCTCTAAATGTATCACTTTATACAAGATGTGTCTAAATGAGACTAACACTATGATTTTAATTAAATTGAAAAATCTTTTTGGCATACTTCCCAGAAATTGAGAAAATGAATGGCTCTAGTGATTGAAATATAAATCCACTTTCAAAGTCAAGTAGGTTTAATTCTTTCTTTTCAATAAAATTGAAAAAATAACGAACCTAATTGCCAGTTAACAAATTTTAATAGTAGATCATCATGTACCTTTTTGCTATGTATCTCAGAAACAAAGATGAGCTAATTAGAGGGTGGGGGAAGCTTCATTTTTTAACATTAAGAAATGCTACAGTTAAGAAAGAAAAGAAATTAAATGTTACAGAAAAACTTTTTAATGTACCCAAATTTGTGATTTATTCATACTGCTTTGGTAAATTATATCCTGATAACAGCTCCAATAATTCAATTCAGAAGAAAAATTAACTTACAAGCTTTGTGCTGAGAAGAAATTTAAAAATTAATATCAATTCATATACATATTCTGGTTATTAAAAAATAGGTGATCTAAAGATCTTGCAAGTACAAAATATCACTTTATGCAAAATTCTGAGTGATGTGGAAATAAAAAATTTAAGGAGAAATTTCTACAAAAAAAAATATGAAGTTTCTACAAAAAAAAATATTTGATCCTACACTTTTTGAAGTGGGTTAGAGTGGATATCTAGTCTAGCTGTGGTATTTAGACTCCACTGGATACAACTACAAGACTGATACAGCTATTAGATGTTAGATTTACAAAACTTCAGAAAATTGCAATTATTCAGATTTACAAAGAAAAAATTTAGCTGTATTTTTAAAATGTACAAGAAAGGACACAGTTTTTCATATTTCTTAGTGGGCACACATACGCACACATACACAAAGGGCCAGAAAACCAGTGGCCGAGATTCCTGAAAAAATTGCCTACCATAGTCATCTGTCTGCTATTAGCCTCTTATAAATGTAGTGTGTCCTTTATACCTACCATTAGTACTCAAACTATTGGTTTCAGACCCATTTATATTTAAGAACTATTAAAGTCCCCTAAAAGCTTTTGTGTTTTTTTATTATATAAAATATTAAAATGAAAAAATGTAAAGGACTCATTTAAAAATTCATTACTGTAAAACTATGAAATATAAAGCAATGAAAAATAACTTTTCCCAAAACAACAAAAAAAATAGAAAAACAAGTTTAATTTTTGATTTCATAAAGACACCATATAGCCTCTATAAAATTTCACTATGTACTATGAAAAAATGAGTAACAAAGACAAGTAACATTTCAGTATTAATATGAAAGCATTTCTGACCAGAGATTCCCTATAAGGGGGTACCCAAAGATACCCATACTTTGAGAACTGTTATTCTCCACCAAAAGTAGAACTGTCTTCTCAAAATATGAATCTTCCCATATTACTTGCCTGGGTAAAACATCTAATTTCTCACCTACACGCTCTACTGAAGAAGGCCTGAACTCATTAAGATGACATATGGGTCTCCCAAGTAACTTTCCAGGCTTAGTTATTCCCAATTCATTATGTAGTTATGCCATTTATTTGCAAAGATCCTGGTTGCCTTAAAGTCCTCCTCATGCGATGTCCTTTCTCTTGTCTATCTGTAAACTACTAATCAGTAGTTGAGGTGTCACCTATCAGTTGTGGTTTTCTCTAATTTGAATGCTCAGCATAACTAAATGCACTCTTAAGTTTTCCCATCGTCTTAATTATTGCACCCACACCCTACATTGCAATGATTTGATTACACATTTGATTTTTCCTAAACTACGTGGTCTTAAAAGGAAGGGGTAATGGGTAGTGGGACCATGCTAGCTGAATTTGCCTGCCCTGTCAAATTTTTCCTTTTAACTCAACCTTAGTAGTAAGGCACAGTTCCCAGTTTGTTGCTGGTTGTTTTTTTTTTCCTGTGTTAAACCTGTATTCTTGTACCAAGCCCCTTCTATGATGTTTGGAACACAATAGATGGTTAATAAATGTTTATTAAATCATATTCACTAAGTATGTCCCAAACTGGAAACTCATATAATAAATCTTTATGAGTTAACAGTTAATTCCATTCAACTCCTTTAACTTTTCATTCTGGAAAAAGAATGAAATTGATTAATAATTTGGACATGACCAAACAGTCAAGTTTAGATGAGTGTTACTTCTTAGTTTCCTTACCCTCTAAAGATCATTAGATGACAATATTGATAACTATCATGTTATATAAATATAAACTATCATTAATTTCTTAAAAATTAATTACCTCTTTATACTCCCTTATATTTATAAAAAAAATTGAAACATAAATAAGAAAACAAGGTGCAACCATGTACTTGTCACTTAGCTAAATTCATTGGCCACTTTATATCAACTACTTCCTGTCTTGTTCCCACTGTACTTACACACAGTGAATTTTGGATGTTACAGTATTTCAACCACAATTACTTTCAGTATACATCTCTAAAAAATAAAATTCTTCTTTAAAATACATTCACAAAATGTTTTAGAATATAAATAGAAATAATGTTTACCATATAAAACTAGAAATAATGTTTACCATATAAAAAATTAAATTTGCATGCTCATGATTCATAACTATCAAAAATTCCCTTTTGCTACAAATTGTTTTACCATAAAAATGTCAATGCCCTTATAAATTGTTTCTTCTGTAAAATAATCCATTTGTCCCAAATGTAAATTGGGTCTTTCTGACTTGATTTCCTTCCAAACAATAAAAGTAACTGGGATTAGTTGGATAACTTATAGGCACAAAATAAAATGAAGATAACTAACACATATGGATAGCCCATGAACTTATCAGTAGCAAAATAAATAATCAACACATTTGTAATGACTTTGATAAATCCCCTAAAATATTTATAAGTGGACAACTACATTATTTATATTAGCAATTCATATTTTCAAGTCAGATAACCCAAACAGTAAATAAAAATACTTAATTAAAATAAATACAACCCACCCTTTAACAAACATAAACGTATTTTAGCAAATGATTAGACTGGAATTGTATTTGAAATATATCAAAAAATTTATATATAATTTCATTGACCCACCCATATAAAATATATCATAAGTGAACAAGGATATGAATAGAAATAATGTTTACCATATAAAAATTAAGTTTGCATGCTCATAATTTGTTCAAAAATTCCTTTTTGCTTCAAATTGCTTTACCATAAAAATGTCAATTGATTCCAGAGTAATATGAAATTATAAATGACAAATTCTTAATATAGTGAAAATAAAGTTAATGTTTCTGTTCTAAAATTTCACTTTATTGTACTAAAATATACCCACCAGAATATGGGACTTTCCCCAGGTTCTTTTACTTTGTAGTATTCTTTGTCTTGTGGCAAGACTTTGGTTAACCCAAAATCTCCAATTTTAACTCTGTTTTCATTCTCTACCAATATATTCCTTGTTGCCAGATCCCTGTGAATATACCTTTTTGTGCCAAGATACTCCATACCCTGTGGATAAAATATTTTTGTTAGTTTTATGAACATAATTTATAAGATCTTACCTCCATATACCCCCTTCATTATCAAAGAAATATTAAGAGATTTTTTAACAATTACTTAAGCATGCTCTTTTCTTCATAACAAATTGCCAGGATATGGCCCTCCCCAGTGGCACAATAGGTTAAAGCATAGCACTGTTGCAGCCACTGTAGCATGAGTTTGATCCCCAGCCAGGGAGGTGACCTACATGGTGTGGCAGACCTCTCCCAACCTGCTCACTGATTCCCTCAGCAGTGTACTTCGTCAGTCTGCCTGTTCTGCTCCCCAACTGTCTCTGGTGAATCCTCTCATCGCCCCTACACCTCTGGCCTGTATCCCAGTTCTGTATGCATAAATAAATAAATCTTTTTTAAAAAAAACTGCCAGAATATTAGTTACCTTGCATATCTGAGATGTGTACTGCAGAAGTCTTTTATGATCTATCCGTTCCTTATGCTTTTGGAGATAATCTCGTAAACTTCCATATGGTAAATACTCCATAATTAATCTCAAATTACGCCGGCCTTTTCACACACAAATGAGAACATAATGTTTTATTTTGTCATATTTTATTGATAAAATATTAGAAAACAAACATATATATTTGATTATAAATTAAAGATGTTAAGGAAATTTGATTATAAATTAAAGATGTTAAGGAAAATGCTTTTTAAAAAAAATAGTTTATTTTTACTTCATTTTGTGCCTTTTTCCAGCTCAGTTGTAATGCCCATGGGCTTCCCACCACCACGGCATCCGTGTGCCATCACCATAGTCCTGTCCACTCCCCGCCCCCCCAATTTTTGACCCCATTCCCCACTCCACCCCTGTAAAATGTCTCTGGTATATAGTTGTTGATTATTATTTTTTCCTCCCTTGGTCCTTTATACTCCGGCTATGAGTGGAACCAGTATTAGAAAAGGCTTTTTAATGAAACAGTTTTAAAAGGAGCTTTAAAATAGTTATGTTAGTGTTCTTAACCTTTATAATATGCTGATGAGAAAAATTACTTTCTTTTTATCAACAATGAACAAAAAGCATTTATTTCAAAAGTAGGATTTTCATAGAAAATGTGAGTAAAAGTATTCTTTCTTTAAAAATTATATTTTCTGGCTAAGTTTAAGAAAGAATGGAAACCAACACTCTCAGTGGAGAGAATGATTAACCAACTAGCCCGAACTTCCTGTAGGTAGGGCCCACAAATACCAAGCACAATCTCCGGTTATACCGAATGTCTCTCTTTCTGGGCACTGGCATATTCATAAGTCCAGATCTTAAGAATTAGTTGTTTCTACTGCCAAGGATGCTAAAGACATACCTTGAGTTCAAAATAGTTTCAATAGGCAACATACCAGCACTGTAGCACACTCCCTTGTACTTTACAATGTTGTCATGCTGCAGAGATTTAAGGATCTCAATTTCCCTTTCAAAGTCTCTGAGGTGCTCTTCAGTACTGTGCTGGAGCTTTTTCACAGCCACCACCTCCCCTGTGTTGTCCTGAAGGGGGTCATACCGGCACATCTCCACACTTCCAAAATTACCCTAAAGAACACTTCATATTAAGACTCAAGTTCTCTTGAAAAATTACTAGTAAATTCTAGTTTATATAGGTAATTCCTGCAGCTAAAATTTGTAGGTATCTGTCTAAGCAACTTTACATTAAGCAACTTTGAGAACAAAAGGAAATACTATTTCGAGAGGAAGGTAGGAACCCTGTATACTGATGTCTTCAAAAGAAATTATAGGTTGACAACTTCCCAAAAGGGGGAGGGAGCATTGAAACAAATCACTACCACTATTTTTTTTAATTTCCAGAAACTCTGCTTCTTCAAATATACTCTTTGATAATCAATGTCAGCAACACTGGGATGGATGGGTTATGGGTTAAATGTCTATACCCACATTATAAAGCCCTAAATTCCTCAGAGACAAGGTCTCTAGAAGGCAATAAATAGTTCATAGAATGAGGTTTTAATCCTACAAGGTTTGTGCCTTTTTAAAATATAAGAGGAAGAGAGAGCACAAATCTACATTCCATGAGAACACACAGAAAAGGCCACACCTTCACCAGAAACTGATCCCTACTGGGTATCTGATAGTAAACTTTCAGCCTCTAGAACTGAAATAAAATCCATTGTTTAAGTCACCCAGTTGATGGCATTTTGTTATGGCAGCTCTAGCAAACTAACATAAAGTCTAATTTATTTGCTCAAGAAAGCAGGAAATTTTTAACTATAGAGATGTTTCTTATTTTTATTAAAGGTAGTTTTTAAAGAACTTATCTCTTTTTACTTAGGACATTATTTAGGTTTCTCATGTTAAAGAGGTGGTGACACAAGCTATGCAACCTCTGTCGACAGGTACGAATGGAGGGGAAATGCTCTGAAAAATCAGACTTTCCATGCTAACTTATGTTATGACCTCCCTTTTTTGTATAATCATGAATATCAAAATATTCTGAGCAACCTTCAGTTTACAATTGGATTGCCTCAGCCTCAGAAGGCGCTACCTGGCCCTGACAAGCAAGTACTGCACCAGGGTGAGAAATTCCTCTTGAAGTCAAGTCATTAAACAACTGGCTGGTTAATAAAAACAAATGGCTGTTACTGCAAAGTCTCTCTCACTGCCAAATCTTATCACTATCTCACATAGCCTTCTATTCAGTTTCTAAATAACCACTCAAGCTTTCTACCATCTAGTTTTTAGATATAGAAATTCACCCAAGTCACCTATTCAGAGCTAATCAGGTTTTTTACTGTCTAGACTTCAAGGAAACTCACTTGAACTTTCTAACAAGTTTTTCAAAGAACTTTACTGTAATTTGATTTACAAGAAATTTCCTCTTCCTGCTTTCACTTTACCCCCTAGGATGTTTCTATGAGAATAAAAGTCATTATGTAAAGGATAATGTTTAAGGGACTTTATTTTGGTTAATCTTCACTGTGGTAAATATAGTAATATTAGTCTTAAACTTTGTGAATCTATGTACCTGTTTTAACCTTGATAGATTGATTTTTAAAATGTTATAATCTCAACTAAAGGTCAAAACCAGACTATTGTTAGCAAAAAGGTGATTGTAATCTCAGCCCATTTCATATGCTAATGTCATCCCTCAGCCTGCTTGAAATGTATAAAATAAACCTTTGCTGAAGGCAGAGCAGGAAGACTTGCACCCAACTCCCATTCCCATGTCTTCCTCGCTCCCGCTCCCCTTTTCCCCCTTTTTCTAGGAATCTCCGCTCACTGATGCTGTTCCCACCTTGAGACCCTGCCTGTTCTGCCCCTCAATAATCCATGATTGGGGACAAAGAGTCTCCGGCAAAGTGGATTTTGGAAATGAAGTTATTTTTCTAGATAAAATAGTCAATGATTATGTTTTAATTCTTTTAAAAATTATTATATCTTACCTTGCCAAGTTGCTGTAGAAACTTCAAATGTCTCTCTTCAAACTGTGTAGGGTCTCGGTCTTCAAAAGCACCAGAAAACCCTAGAGCTCCTATTCTCATATTTGGTAGCATATCATTTTCTGTTAATAGTTCATAATCTGGAGGAAAAGAATATTACCACCATATAATGGCAACTACCTTCTCTGGGTTAAACTGATAAGATTCAAACAGAAAAAGTTAGAAATACTAGATATAAACTGATAAAGGGCAACTCTAATAATATATCTCATATTAATGAGAGCCTTTAATTATTATCCATAATTCAATGTGCTATCATAGACTATTAACTGACATTAAAATTAAGTTACTGAAGGGAAAAAGTCTTTTTTATAAATAGGAAGACTGCTCAGTCAAGGAGACTACAACATGTATAAAATCAGAAAAATCAAATGGACATAAAAATTAAGAGTCTAAAAGACATTAAAGAACTTAAAAAGAGACTACAGAATTAATTAGGATTTGTAACTTTAAGAAGACAGAAATATAGTTAGATGGTTGAATCATTAAGATCACTCTTTCAATACATACCTGGAGTAAATAAACTATTAAGATCTCGTATGATGGCTCTGAAAGAAGGTCTAAAATCTGGTTCATAATCCATACAATTATTAATAAGATTTGCTAGTTCTGTCCACTTTGGAGCAGGAAGCTGGTGCCTATCTTCATAAAACTGCAGCTTCTATAATTAAAGAATCCCATGTTGAGAATGAAATGTATAATGCCATATTAACTATTTTTAATATTATATAGGTTAAATATATCATATCATGTCAGGACTCAAATAGAGAGTAATTCCAACTTCTTAGTCTACATGAACTTACTCTTTGAGAATCCAAAGCACTCAGTGGCTTATCTCCGCCACTGCAAATTTCCCACAAAGTGGTGCCAAAACTCCATTTGTCAGTTGCTAAGTTTAGATTTTTAGGATTTTCAATGCATTCAGGTGGTACCCAAGGTATTCTCTCCTGAAGAACTTTTAAATGATAGGAAAAAAGGATGGTCAAATATTCCCAGAAGCAAACAATTCTTTTATATGCAAACTAATCATTTCCAAACTAATTTGAGTAATCAGATTTCAGTTGTTGGGGACTGATGGGAGAATGTATATGCACATGCACACACTTCAGCGCTACAAAACAACTTTTGAGATATTCTGATTCAATAGCTCAGCAGTAACCAAGACAGCTTTATGGGTCTTAACCCATAATTAGCTCAAATAATTAGCTCAAAGTCACACAACTTACTAGTAGCACAGAAAGAATTACTGTGCTACTAAATTTCCTCCCATTAGGCCATAATGTCTCAGCTATATCCCACTTTCTCATAGTAGTTCTACAATCAAAATTTATTCTCATTTAAAATGTATCCTAACAGTCTCTTGATTTTTTTTTTAGTATTTATAATGTGTGAGTAGTAAAGGTACTATTAAAGTCATTTCTACCTTTTTTAATGATCAGATACCAGTTGTAACTCTAACTTGTTGATACAAAACCAAGGAACAACACATATTTATTATTATGACAAATGGATGAATAAACTATATACCAAAGTATTCTGGGTAATGAAGTGATATAGGTAGGTTTTCTGTTTATTAGATCATGGCATTTCCCAAGTAAAGTTTCTGTAGTCTTTGACACCATTAAAAAAAATGGTATAGAAAGAAAGCAAGGCATTCTAGCGCCACCTTTTGGTAATGTTACAGACAGAGATAGGTAAGTAAAGAATGAAGGATAATTGGTATACAGAGGTAAAGCAAGGTAAGTATATCTGCAGTATAACTAAGATTTAAGAGTTCAGGTTCCTTTCTCAACTATACCAATACATTTTCTCCACTTTCACCTTCCAATGTAAGGGAAAAACTTCCTTGAGTAGCAGATCTAAGGTCCTATAACATTTTCTGCTCTGTTCTCTCTTTTTTTTTTTCAGGGGGGAGCGTGAATGTAGTCCTCCACTATCACAAATTATGCAGTCAAGTTTCCCACATTTGGGGAAATTGCAGGGGTCAGCACATCCAGAGTGCAATGGATAAGCCTCACCCTGGGAAAACCACGTTTGTGATCATGGTATCTCCCCTGCCAGGTAAGTATGTTTTGTGTTTTCAATGTTGAGTCAGTCATCAAGTTTAAGTAGTATTGACTCAAATAGTATATCATTATCAGTGTACAAAAGTAGACCAATTTAGATTCTAAATTTAGAATATTCAATTAGAAAAATTAGCTGAGAAAATGAAATACAATTATAACACTATTTGGACTTAAAAAACTCAATTGTTTGACTGACTTTAAATTTAATCATGTTGAGTAGAATGTTAATGACAAAATAAACTTTAAATGTCAGAATTAGCTGAACAATTAAACTAAAAGATTTCAAACTAGACAATATATCTTCTCAGTTTTTAATTTAATGATTAAAACAATTTACTTGTAGTTCAAAAAACTCAAAGATACTAGAAAATGTCACATTAAAAATGGATAAAATCTGACTTTCCACACATAACTAGGGTTTAACACTATTTAAAATAAGCTTACAACTGTAACTTATAAAAAAGGAGAAATAGGTGCCCTCCCTGATGGCACAATGAGTCAAAGCACAGCACTGTGAAGCTACCGCAGCTACAGCAGCATGAGTTCGATCCCCAGCCAGAGAAGTGACCCACATGGCATGGCAGACCTCTCCTGATCTGCCCATTGCTTCCCTCAGCAGTATATTTCAGCACATCTGCCTGTTCTGCTCTCTACTCTGTCTCTGGTGAATCCTCTCACCCCCTGCATCTCTGGCCTGTACCCCAATTCTATATGCATACAGAAATCTTTTTTTTAAAAAAAAAGGTGAAATGGTCAGAGACTAGGCTATAACTATAATTTAATTGAGATTGATAAATATGGCAGGCAGCTAAGTTACATTACTAATCAAGAACATGTCAGTAAAATGGAGTTTAAGAAAATTAAAAACATGAATTTTATGCTACTCTCCAAGTTAGTAAAGTTAAATGAAGTCCCTGTAGAACTTACTGTCCTTGGGCAAAACTGTAATACTAATTCCCGGATCACTAAGTTTGATGAAAGGAGGATTTCCTGTTTTCCTGTCTTCTTCTCTGATAAGTAGAATATTTTTGGCGCACACATTTCCATGAATAAGGATTTTTTCTTCCTATGAAAGTTAAATATACATACAATCAAATATCAAATTATAAGTATTTGAACCCTTAATATGTCCAAGGTCCAAAAACTGATTTAAGGAAGAAAAATAAGCCTGTTAATAAACATTAACTTGGAGACATGCTTTGTAATAATAAAAGGAAATTTAATGGCTGTACTGTGCTTCCTATTTTACATGTAAATGACACAATGATCTATACTCAGGATGAAACAAATAAATAAAAATCACCTAATGCCACTTCGCTTTCTAAAGCTGAGATTTAAAACAGTATGTGTTTCTAGGCGGTAGATGACAACAATAAATACTGTTTCTGTTAGCGGAAGGAAGCAGGTGCACTGTGAAAGGTCTGGTCATACAGGCCCTCTTGTATTCTGCTTCTCCAGCAATTCTGCTTTCTCGTTGTACATAATGTCAAACTGTCCACTAACATCAGTACAAAGTATTTTGTGCAGGAATTTTCTTTTGTCTGTATTTAGTACAACTTGTTTCCTAGAATTCAGAGGAATTTTAGTTAAAAATTCTAAACCTGAGTGCCACAAACTAGATTATCCACCAGCAGTTCTAAGAGGTGATGAAGCAACTAAACAATTTTTTTCAAAAGTGACTTTACATAAGTAAATATATATCTAAAGTAATTCTTTCAACAGCTAACAGATTAAATGATTAAGCATCTTCTACTTACAAATTTATCTATTTTCATAGGTCAAGATCATTTTTCCATTGCTTCAACAAATAAAAAAATAATTTTTGATAAAAGAACATACTACTTACTAGAAAATGCATGGCCCATGCCAACTGTTTAGCCACTTCAAGTTTCCATAATATATTTAAAGAATTTTTATTCTTTTTCAGATATGTATCTAGTGATCCAAATTTCACAAACTCCTGAACAAGAATATCTGCATAAAAATATGTGACAAAGCTCAATTATACATACAATAAAAAGGATATACTTGAAAAAAATTTAGCACAGCACTAAGAAGCTAAAGCCACTTCAGCATGAGTCCGCTTGCCCCAGAGGTGACCACATGGCGTGGCAGACCTCTCCTGACCGCCCACTGCTCCCCTCAGCAGTGTACTTGCCTGTTCTGTTCCCTACTCTGTCTCTAGTGAAGCCTTTTACCGCCCCTGCACCTCTGACCTGTACCCCAGTTCTGTCTGTATAAATAAATATTTTTTTAAAAAAATCAAACAGTATTTATCTTCATTTTTCTCATTTATTCCACTTAGCCTAATGCCTGTAAGGTCCATCCATTTTGTCACAAATGGAAGGATTTCTGCATTTTTTATAGCTGAATAATATTCCATTGTTGACAATATATGTGTTGTATGTGTGTATATGTATGTTTGTATATGCAAACACTCATGCACATATACCACAACTTCTTTATTTATTCATCTACTAATAGATATTTAGGTTGTTCCCATGTCTTATATATTGTAAATTACATGCAGTGAATATGGAGTACAGGTTAAGTCTTCAAGTTAGTGTTTTATTTTTCTTTGGCTATATTCCCAGAAATGGAATTGACTTCTTCATATTTTATCCTATAACAATGGTAGCATAATTTTTAAATTTTATACAAGTATTTCAAATAGCATGGGGGGCATTACAGTAAACAAATTAAATCATGTAAAATTTGCTAATATGAAGAAAATTTAATAGTTATAAACCATTGCATTTTTGGATATTAGCTTATTCACAACAGTAAGAGGCAGAAATCTAAATTATGTATATGCAACACTATGCAAAAATATCAATAATATATCATATATTACATATCATACATACTTTTACTATGTATAATATTTATATCTATATATTACATTATATTTTACTTCAACATGAACTCTAGCAATATAATGGCTTCTTTGAAACATGAAAATTTTTCACATAGTTAATTTCTCTTTCATGAAACTATTGGGTTATCAGGAAAACAATGCATTTTGCTAGGGAAAAAAAAACACATAACTTTTCTGACAACCATTATTTAGACATTCAAAACTTTCTAAAATTTTACACACACAAAAAATTATAGCAATGTATATTCTACTGTGAGTATACAGAAGAACTTGTAGTTGAATCCCAGTCACCTTTTTAATTTATGCAGCAATAAAGCAACAAGTACTTTGCATTGCTTTGAACTACTTTTTAAAATACCAAAAAGTACATTTTGTCATATAAGTGTATACTTTTAAAAATAGACCAGATTGCCTTTAAAATACAGATAAAAACCCCCAGTCCTCTTGGTACTGAGTAAGTTCCTGGAAATCAAGACTGTTTCAACATAAAGATACATTATTTAATAGAGTAATTAACTGGAATATAGGGATACAAGTAGTAATATTTTGTGATAGAGTAAGACCAGGCTCTCAATGTCAATATATTTCTTAAAGAGATTATATACTTCTTTCCTTCTTACATTCCTTCCTTTCTTCCTTCTTCCCTTTTTCCTTCCTTCTTTTCCTTCTTTCTTCCAAGTTATAGGTTATTTAATAATCATTATAAACCTCAACACAATACATCAACATTATTTCATGTATGTAAAGAAGAAGAATTTTTACTAAGTAGAAAGTTGTGAGGATAGCTTCTAGAAAGCTTTCATTCTAAGTAATTTTATAAGGAAACATTTCATTTACAAGTCTGAACCTTCAGTCTGCTGTCACCTACATTCAATGATTAAAAGCATGTATTGATTATTAGGCCCCAATTTGTTCCAGGGTTCTGGGTTATTCTTTCTGTCCCAACTGATATCTGGATTGAAAAATACCAAATATAGTACTGTTCCAATACTTCTGATTACACTATACACAAAGGGGGGTGGGTATCAAACTAGGATGCTTCTTGATCTGACTAAGGATCTGGTAAAGCATGGTTGTAGGGGAGGCCTTGGATGAGAAGGAAAAAAGAACAAATCTCATGGCCCTAAGTCCCTGGCTACTTTGTTTTTTCTAAAGTATAAGCATTTCTAAAGCAAAGTTTTTTTTAGTAAAAAATAGAAAATTATGATAAAATAAAAACCATAAAACTTCAAGTCAAAATTTTAAGTACAATATCACAATAGCTATTTCTTTTTTTCTTTTAAGATTTATTTATTTATACATACAGTACTAGGGTACAGGCCAGAGGTGCAAGAGTGGTGAGAGGACTCATCAGAAACAGAGGGAGAAGCAGAATAGGCAGATTGACAAGGTACATTGCTGAGGGGAGCAGCAGGTGAGACAGGAGTGGTCTGCTGCACCATGTGGATCACATCCGGGGTGGGGATCGAACTCCCACTGAACTGGCCACAGAAGGCTTTGCAGTGCTGCACTTTAACATGCTGCACTACCAGGGAGGGCCCACAATAGCTATTCTTAAGGAAATTCTGACAGACTTCCACATTGCAATCCATGTTAATTCATGACCCAGTAAGTTATTAAGTGCCTATATTTCACATAGGTATAAACATCATATATTTGATTTAAAATGCATACTGTAGATTTAATCTCTAATTGTGATTCTGCTTGATCTAATATTAAAATTACTTCATTTTCACTTGGTGAAAATATATATATATATATATAAAACAGCTGTTAATGATAAAAGTTGACTTTGGACTAATTAAAACAAATGTAATAAAAGTTTTGATGCCCAAAGTTAATTTGGAGATCAACTCACATGCAAAAATTAAGAATGGACAGTAGATAAATTTTTTATCAGGACAGGTGGCAAAAATAACAAAGAAAAAGATCTAAGAGTTACAATGAGTGAGAGCTTAGTAAAACATTTTTATGTGATATTTAAGACCTGTTATGCTTCATAAATACCACTAATTGTCATAGGACTCATTATCTAGTGTGTCTCTAAAAGAAATTAATGCCAATGAAACTATGACAGGCCATCGATTATATCACACTTCCTAATTTCAGATACTTGTAAAAGAGAAGTGCATCACAGAATGAGTAAGTGTAAAAGTAAATTTAAGAACTGGGATTATATGTTCTAAAAGTTTTCAAGCTTTGTAAAGAAGTATATTCTTTTCCCCCAAAGTGAAAAATTAAGAGACATATCAATAAATAAAATAGATAAACATAGAACCATTCCGGAAATGGGCAAGTTTTACTCTCCATCAACCCTCTGAGATAACTAAGAAACCTCCACAGATGTAAAAATCATAGCCTTTTTTTAAAAATAATAGTTTATTTTTACAACATTTTGTGCCTTTTTCCATCTCATTTGTAATCCCCATGGGCTTCCCAAAAATCATTGCCTTGTAACTATTAATTTTCAAAATTGTAAAGGAATGTCATATACATATAGGTACACATTTAATGGATACTACTAAAGAGATATGAAAAATTACATAAGTAATTTTCTGAATGTAAACTTTTTAGGATTTTATAAATAATAAAAAATAATAATAAATTTTAGCCATACAGTATTTCTAATGTCAACATCTAATTATTTCAGGTAGCTCCACTAAAGATTTAGTCTACCATTAATTATATTTTGACTTCATAATTCCAAATAAATTTGGATTGAAATGGCCAGGTATTTAAGTTATACTGAATCAGCCATTATTTGTGTTGCTATTAACAGGAAAAGTTATAACATACTTGTTTATGTTAATACTTTCATGTTTTGGCATTTTAGCATACGGCACAACTGTTTCCTACATGTCATGGTTTTTCTTTTCTTGGAAAACAACTGAACAATTCTAACAATTCTACAACAGTTCTGTTAAATTATGGTTAAATAATGGTTTATACTGATTCTTAACTATGATTCTAAAATTAAACTTTCTTTTTTTTTTTTTTTTCAAAGATTTATTTATTTGTGCATACAGAACTGGGGTATAGGCCAGAGACTCAGGGGTGGTGAAAGACTTCAACAGAGACAGAGTGGGGAGCAGAACAGGCAGATCGATGAAGTACACTGCTGAGGGGAGCAGCGGGCGGGTCAGGAGAGGTCTGCCACACCATGTGATCACCTCTGGGGCAGGCGGGGATTGAACTCATGAGGAAGTGGTTTCAGCTTCTTAGTGCAGTGCTTTAACCCGCTGCGCCACCAGGGAGGGCCCAAATTAAATTTTCTTTATAAACAAAAATGGCTATTATAAGAAAGATATAACATTAACATAAGAAGTTAGTAGTTTTACTTACTCTCTTCTCCACAAACACATACTCCATAATTTAAAACCAGATGTTTGTGAGAAAGCTGGCTCATCATACTTGCTGCTTCAAAAAAAGACTAAAAAACAAAAATACAAAAGACTTTTTTTTCTGACTGTAAGTATAATTCAGAAATACTACTATCAGTAGAAAAGAATTCTTTCTTTAATTCTCAATGGGGCTAAAGATAAGGCTACAATGTGTTATAGTCTCCTTATATGGACCTGCAACTGCCAACCAAACTTGATGCCAGAAATCATTCTGAGGAAATCCCTAAGTGTAGATTGTGAAGAGATCAAAAAGAAAGGACAATGGCATAAAATACCATGAATAATGAAAGATAAGAGAGTTTAGACCCATAGTACTTAGAATAGAGACCAAAGGCACAAACAGAGCTAGACACCAGAGTTATGTGAGACTGACATAAATGGATGGGAATTTCAAATAACTCTGTCTTAAGAATTAAGAATGATCTCTGTGCAGATATGGTATATCAACTATGCAAGGAGACTGGCATGTATTAGCATCACTCACACTCATGTGAACTTTGACAGAACCTTCTGGTTATGGTTGTTCAGAGGATCACAATCACTAATGCTGTGGTATTCTGGATTTAGAATAACTCTTCAGTTTATGTGTTTGACACTGTCCACCACCAGTATCCCTTAAGATATTTCAAAATAACATAAATGTTACATGTTCATGATGCCTTGCTATGCTAAGGAATCTGACAATGACAGCTGGGTTTCTGTCTACCAATACTGCTAGCTGATGCCAAGCAGCATCTGTATTTTACCAAGAGTATACCTTACTACAGTATTTTTCAGAAAAAAATTTTTTTAGTAAGTGAAATTCGGGTCTAAGTCTGTGGAACCCACAAAGCTCTGGAAAAATCAAGTTTGAAAATTATTGCTTTAGTATATGGAGAGATGTAATAATCTCCATAACATAAAGCTAAAAAAAATTAATTTGGAAATAAATTAGTTTTTTAATAATAGCGTGAAATTTGTATTGTTTTCTATAGCCCTAACAGACTGCATCCTCAGAAAAGTCTTTCAAATACATATTTCTAAAAAAAATTATCATTTTAAAAAATCTCCATGTGTGACTAAATTGTGTGCATGAAAGAACATCTATAAATATCATAAATTGCACAAAAAACATACATACATACATACCTCTGAATAATTTCTGTGAGCTTTATCCAGAACTTTTAAAAGAACTTCTGTTTCATGCAGCTGACCATAGTCTCCTACTTCTCTTCTCACACCTTTGAAAATTTTCGTAAAAGTGCCTTGGCCAAGGCTTTCATTCTTTAAAAGAGGAAAAAAGGAAAAAATGAGTAATGATAGAGAAAAATGTGTGTACTAGGAGAAATGTTCAATGACAAAGAGTTTTTAAAAAATTCACGTACAAGTATTTCCATTACAAACTAAAATTAGATTTGAGTCTCCAAATTAATTATATTTCCTTATTTACACAGTAATAAAAGATCTAAATGAGGATAAATCAAAAGAGCATATTTTTGTTCCCCCTGTTATTATACCATCTGAATTAGCTATTATCATCACTTTTTTTTAAATAATAGTTTATTTTTTGCATCATTGTGTGCCTTTTTCCATCTCAGTTGAACTCCCCGTGGGCTTCCCATCACCAAATCACCCTTGTGCCATCACCATAGTCCAGTGTACTTCCCAGTATATCATTCCCCCACTCCACCCCCATAAAATATCTCTGGTATATAGTTGTTCACTATTATTACTATTATTATTATTTTCTCCCCTAGGCCTTTATACTCCTGCTATGAGTGAAACCATCCTGTATTTTTCCTTTTCTTTCTGGCTTATTTCACTAAGCATGATCCCTTCCAACTCCATCCATGTTGCTGGAAAAGGTATGTGTTTATCTTTTTTGACTGCTGAGTAATATTCCATTGTGTATATGTACCACATCTTTTTAATCCAGTCATCCACGTTGGGCATTTGGGTTGATTCCATGTCTTCCCTACTATAAATAAAGCAGCAATAAACATGGGGGTGCAGGTGTCTTTCTGAATCAGTGTTTTCGTGTCTTTTGGGTAGATATCTAGTGATTTCTGAGTCATATGGAAGCTCCATTTTTAGCAGTTTGAGTAACCTCCAAACAGTTTTCCATAGTGGTTGTAATAGTTTGTATTCCTACCAGCAGTGCAGTACCTCGCCAACATTTGTTGTTGCTAGTTGTTTTAATATGTTTCATTCTCACTGGTGTAAGAAGGTATCTCATTGTAGTTTTGATTTGTGTCTCCCTTATTTTTTTTTTTAAGATTTATTTATTTATGCATACAGAACTGGGGTATAGGCCAGAGGCACAGAAGTGGTAAGAGGATTCACCAGAGACAGAGTGAGGAGCAGAACAGGCCTACTGATGAAGTACACTGCTGAGGGGAGCAGCGGGTGGGTCCAGAGAGGTCTGCCACACCATGTGGATCACCTCCAGGGTGGGTATCGAACTTTTTTTTAAACACTGTGTTTCCAGTAATTTCTCAAGAATTTGCAACTTAAGATACAGATTTTTTGTGGAAGATTTTTAATTTAAAATTTACAAATTAATATTTTAAAATTCCTATAAAATTACATTTTTAAATAAATAAATTTTAAAATTTCTATCTCATTTGGCATCACAGTTTCACAAGAAATAAAATATTTCAATTGCAATGAAATTTTTATAATGTAGCTTATTTTATAAAAAAAAAAATTCCAAATGCCACATGAATACGTGGGAAACATATATATATAAATATATATATGCACACACACACACTGAATTTAACATTGAGAAGGAGATTTGTTTTTTTAAATGGGAAAAAGATAATAATAACGTGACTTACAAATATCAAATCTTCATTTCTGATTTTGTGAAATACCATTTGGTTCACATTATTATGTCTCTGCAATGTTGGTGAAGTTGGTACTTCAGAAACACCATTGGTTCTGAAGACTAACAGGTTTGATTTATCTGTCAAAAAAAAAAAAAGGGAGGAAATACATATAGTGAAAGTGCATTGAAGATATAATTGCTCCAAAGGAGTAAAATTAAATGTGTTCTATATGTAAGAAATACTTAACAGCTTTTTACTGCTCATTTATTTTCCATAAAGGATTACTTTAGTTTACTCATTAAACTCTGACATGCTCTAACCTGTCATCTCAAACTCAAAATTATAATCACTTTGACAGTAAAATTTTTCAGGAATCTTAATCACTTTCGAAAATTTGTTATTTAAAGGAGTGCAACTTTATTTTTATCACTATACTTTAAAAAATACAAAAATTTAAATTTTAAAAGGGTATGGAAGTTTTTATTTAGAAGAAACATGAAAATGTGGTACTGTATAGTCTTCTGGTTTCATTGATCTATACCACGTAATGATTATTTTTAAAATAACACTTTAGAATTATGGAACTTCAAGTCACTTTAGATAACCCAAATCAAACTGAAATATCCAATCTGAAGATGCTTGTATAACAAAACAGAACAAAGTTAATTTGTTTTGGAACTGCCGCTTACACATTTCTTTTGAAATTAATATAAAAAGATCTCTCCCACCATATGCATAATACATGACCAGAAGTACTTTTTAAAAAAACTAGAAAATTCTTTTACCTTTTGGCTTTGGGGGACAGCATTTAGTAAACTGGAAAATAATACTGTCAGAGCGGACAGTTTCCATCTGGTAACAATTCAAAAGATCTTTAAGATTACTGAAGTTCTTCTTAGTTCCACTGAGGTTGTACTCTCCATTCTCATTTTTGGTTATCAAACAGTGCTTATATTCAATGACATTTTCTCGCTATGTAAGTTTAATTATAAATATGGTGAGAAAGGAAAATTCAAATGGACATCACAGTGATTATTTTGTCAAAAGCATTTCACAAAAACAACCAGCAGAACATTTACACATTTTGAAACATGACATTATTAAAAATCAAGGGTAATTAATAATAATACAATCCTTAATAGCTTTTTATCATTTATAAAATGAAATCCTAAACTAATTTAGTACACAAGGCTTTCCATGAACTTGCTGACCTCTGCCTCCATCTCCAACTTCAAAGTCTTACACTCCCAACATATAATTTATGCCCTCATTGTATTAAAGGATTTAAATGATTTCAAGAAAGTACCATGTTGTTTCATGCTTCATAATTGTAAACATTATCTCTCTAACTATGAATATAACTTTTCCTCAGAGCGATGGGTCTTTATTCATTCCTTAAGGTTTAAGTAGCACTTTCATTAAGTTCAAGTACTTCTTCTGTGAGGTTTTCTTTAAGAACTCACCCCAGGAAAGGGGTTTATACAATACATTTCATTATATCACTATTTTGTTTGTGTTAGTATCTCTAATACAGCAATTGTAATTTTTTTTAGTTTTTCAAGATTTGTTTTACATGCTGTACTATAAACTTGTTCTTCCATCTAACTTTTAAGCTGCTTTTTATAAGCATTTTTATTCTACTTAGAACCATTTGTAAAAAATTAACAAAATACCTTAAGGTCAATTTCAAGTCCTTTTCTATGCCAGAAGATCTTTCCTAGTAATTGTAACTACTTCTACTTCTCATTATTGCCTATATTGGATAATAATAACGTTCAATTTAGAATTTTAAAAAACTTTCTAATCTTTGTTTTTCCAAGAATTAAGTTTTTTGAAATCAGAGCTATCTTATATGTTCCCTTATAGTCTCATATTAAGTAAATGTAATAAACATAAAAAATATACATTTTCATTGGATAGCTGAACATAATGGATTGTTACATATTATAGCAAGACATACTGTGAATTAGGATATACCATGAGTACTTCACAATGAGAAAATTGTGGAGTAGTTTACCTCCTGATTTATATATCATTATGTATGCTAAACATAAAATGGCTGCCATCTATAAAAATTAAAGTAATTGAATAAGAAAATCTTTTTGATACTATTTATGCTATAATATAAGTAGCAATATCTTTTTAGGTAATTTTGGGTAGTAAATTGAGATAAGATCCAAAATGACCGAATTTTAACAGTGATGTTTCCTTGTGGTTTATACTTAAAATATACATTAATGATTATTTTTCTTAAATAATAATAATTAAAATATACATCAATGATTATTTTTCTTAATATTGGAAAAACAAGTTAAGAAGTGTTATGTTTGTTATTGGCCTATTTTACTCTAATCCTTAAAAATTACTAGTAAAATTAATGTTTGCTTCCAATTTATTCTGTTCTACATGTTTTGGTAAGGATTTCCATTTGTGAAAAGAGACTTCAACAGGCTTGATGAAATCTGAAACACTGGTAACACCCAAATTTCAAAAAACTAAATAAATTCCAAGTAAAAGCCTGAAAGACAGAAATAATTTTATATTTGTATATAAACTTTAGGAATAAAAATCTTTAATTATGCAGACTTTCTGAGATAACTTAAACATACTGTGCTACTTATTGTATCCAGTGCTATAATTTTGAGTATTAAAAAGGAAATATAGTAGAGAAAAAATAAAGGGGAAGTTATATAAAAATGCTGCCATTAATTAAGGTAATATACTAACCTCAACTGCAAAAGTCAGAAAATACTTATTAAAGTCCTTAGGACTACATCGAAGTACATACAATCCAGTCTGATTACCTGCTTTCTTCAGTTTACTGATGGCAAAATCCATTCTAAAAGTAAAGAAGTAGTAGTTTGAATGATGACAAAGCAAGCACCATAATATGACAAAAAAATTCAAGTGAAAGGTCAAAAGTCAGATCTAAAACTCTGAATTTTTAAGTCTCCTTTACTTCATGTTTATCAATAATCTTGCAAGGAAAAAATGCAAAGTGCCAAGCTATTTTGCTGTAAGTTTAAACCAATTCAAGGGCCTACTATATTGCTTTAAAAACAATATAGTAAAAACAATAAAGGGTACTACAGATAAAAGGTACTATAAGGTAAATAAAGGGTACTATCAGATCAAGGGTACCATAAGATAAACTCACAAAGTACAATTCATTCATTTTGCTTCTGTCTTTTGATTATAATTTTAGCATTTTAAAAACTATTCTCATAAAACTTCATTTAACTATGCAAACAACCTATCATAAAATACTTATGTCTCCACTCTGACAGCAATTACTAATATAAAAATTGATATTCATTATTTTAGTATTTAAGGTAATGCCAAAGTAACAAAGATACTGATATTTTTCAATTGGCTGCATATTTTAATGAAGCTACACATCTTGAAAGAAAAGTAAAATCATAATCTACATGAGTAGATCACCTCTCTTTTACTTAACATTGCTTCTCATGTATAAACCAATGCTGAGCACATATTAGCTACTCAGCAGTATATGTTCTATAAAAAATAAAAGAATGAGGCCTCCTTGGTTGCACAAAGGGTTAAAGCAAAGCACTCTGAAGCTATCTGCAGTCACTGCAGTGGGAGTTTGATCCCCAGCCAGGGAGCTGACCTATCCTGTGCCTCCCTCTGCTCCTCCGCCCCCAGCAGTATATTTCAGTCATTCTGCCAGTGCTGCTCCCTACTCTGTCACCTCCCTGTACTTCTGACCTATAATCCCAGTCCTTGCATGCATAAGTATTTTTTTTAATGAAAGAATATGTGAATACTGAATGGATACTGAATGAAGTAATGACAGGAGTTTTTAAAATACTGAATACCTAATATTCCCCAAACACAGTACTAATCATAAAGCAAATTCTGGCTAAGAGATAAGTAGGACTTGGGTTCAATAGATGTTACACATTACAGTTGGCTCTAGCCAGCATTAACGCAAGGGTATACAATTTGTGTCAATATGTAGCTAATATCCAGACCTACTTATTTAAATAGAGAATTATTAAAACTATATAAGTAGTTCAGTTTTCAATTGCAGTAACCAGATTTCAAATACTAAAAGTCATGTGGGTCTACTGACTACCATATAAACAGCACAGGTACAGAACACTTTCATTTTAATCACAGCAGAAATACTGTATAATATAGTACTCTAGAAAAAAAATGGACATTCAGTACATCTTGGATTTGACATTTTCAGTAGAAGTTAGACATCCAAAAATACTGATGCAACAAATTTTGCATAGTGGCTCCTCTGCAGTATTTCATACTTAAGGAAACAAACTGAAGGACTTTTTTAAGATTAATACCTAAAATTTATTAAACAAACTTTAGGCAACTAAATGTTAAACCTATACAAGATTGGTTTATAGATCAGACAGCAATTTTCCCCAAAGTAAAATTATTATGTAATCTGATTATAAATAGACTTTTGTTTAAAAAGAACGTTTAGATCTACATATGCCACTGTTGAATAAAATCTCTGTAAATATCTCACTTATTTTTTTTAAAAAACTTTACTTTTAAAGCCTATATTACTTACGAAATTGGGCCATGACAGTTGCTTTGTATATTTTCAAGCACCATTGGGGGTGCTACTTCTTTGCAGAGGTAATGATGTGCATCTGCAGTTAATCTATAATACCCATCAATTAATGACACAAAAGACAAAGCTTCTCTTAATGAGCTAAGTTCAATTTCCTAAGTTGAAAAAGAAAAAAAAATCAGTATAAGTTAAAAAGTAAACTGCATATTACATATTGAAAATTCTCCTAATTTATGTTAGAGTAATTCTCCTAAATTATTTTTTTCCTGAATTGCTCAAATGCCTCTATGCATCCAATGCACAATGTAAATTATAAATTTTTAGGTCTGGTATTTAAGAAGTTCTTATATACAGGTTTATCATCATGCCTTTCCAGTTATGGTTCACTACACATCCAATATTTTGCTATATTTTCCAATAACCTATAGATAAATGTGCCAGTCATCTCAATTAAAAATCCCTCTCGGGCCCTCCGTGGTGGCACAGCGAATTAAAGCATAGCACCAGGAAGCCAAAGCCGCTTCAGCATGAATTCGATCCCTGCCACGCCCCAGAGATGATCCACATGGCCAGGCAGACCTCTCTTGACCCACCCGCTGCTACCCTCAGCAGTGTACTTTGTAGATCTGCCTGTTCTGTTCCCTGCTCTGTCTCTGGTGAATCCTTTCACCGCCCCTGTACCCCAGTTCTGTATGAATGAATAAATAAATAAATCTTAAAAAAAAAATCCCTCTCATCTGATATAAAAGTTGGTATCAATTAAAAATAACTAGCAATAATTTTCACATATCAAGTAGAGACTAATAAAGTATTTGGGCTAAAAACTAATCTATGTAGTATACACTAAAGTCATATGTAGATATCCTACATTTGTATCATCATATATACATTTGTGAACATATAATCAACCTACAATGAAGAATTTTACTTAACGGGAAAGCACCAAAGCAACTTCTCCTAAATTTCAGGAATGAGAAAGGCCACTATTTAATACTGTATTAGATATATTTAGCAAACATGAATAGGCTGTAAGAATCAAAAACAAGGGGTGAAACTATCTCTATTTTGAGATTGTATGATCATATAGTTGGGAAGCCCAAAAGAAAACAACTATATAATTAGCTCAGCAGTAAAATAATTCATTGAAATAACAATATACATAAATCAGCAGCTTTCAAATATATTAACAAAGTCATGTATAGAAAATTTAAAAAACACACTTTGTAAGTATACAAAAGTCAGAAGTACTATAGATTGGAATATAGATGATAAACTATAATCTACATCTAATTATAGTGTAATCTGATTATAAGTAAGCTGTTTCTTAAAAAAGCTTTAGTAGGCCCACACTGGTGGCACAGCGGGTTAAAGCACAGCACTAAGAAGGTAAGGCCACTTCCGCATGAGTTCAATCCCAGCCTGCCCCAGAGGTGATCCACATGGTGCGGCAGAACTCTCCTGACCCGCCCGCTGCTCCCCTCAACAGTGTACTTCGTAGATCTGCCTGTTCTGCTCCCCGCTCTGTCCCTGGTGAATCCTCTCACCCTCCACATCTCTGGCCTGTCTGTATGCATAAATAAATAAATCTTTAAAAACAAAAAAAGATTATAGTCAGGAATAAGATTATAACAGGGAATGAGCACAAACAGAATGAAGAGAAAAAGATACTGATGCAAAAAATGATTCAGAAACATATGAATGTACAAGAAGCTGTGGGAAGAAAGGGTTGGTAGTGATATAAAAAGCTAGATGTAATTAAAAGCTTACTACACTGTTCATATTTAGAGCTATAATCAAAACTACAATCAAAATTCTTTTGTACTAAGATTTGAAAATCTTTTATTTCTGACAACAGTAAAACATAACCAGTACATAATTATAATGCAAACTTACCAGATTTTTACCATCTTGCTTATGGATAGTTACAATTCTGCTTTCATTTGCACCTTCTTGGTTTGCTTGCTTAATACTAACATCAATAATATCAGGAAAGTCACAATATAACTGTAAATCCTGTAATTAAGAGTATTTAAAATTAAAAATAAAAAAATTATGGAGCCTTTTAAAACAAGACTTATGAAGGACAGAACATTAGCTCTAAATTCATTGAACTAAAAAATATGTTCATAGCAAGAGATAAGCATCAAATGGAAATTTCCTCCCCCCCAAAATCTAACTCTAAAACTACACTATATATCATGCTTTGACTTAAAAATTAAAGTACTTGGCCCTCTCTGGTGGTGCAAAAGGGTTAAAATGCAGCATTGCACAAGTTCTATCCTAGGGAGGTGGTGATCCACATGGTGCAGCAGACCTCCCCTGTCTCTCCCACTGCTCCCCTAAGCAGTGAACGTCATCAATCTGCCTATTCTGCTCCCTACTCTTTCTCTGGTGAATCCTCTCATGGCCCCTGCACCTCTGGCCATGTACCCCAGTTCTGTATAAAATAAATAAATTTTTTTTTAATTAAAATATTGGGCCTCCCTGGCAACACAAGGGGTTAAATCTAAGTAAGCTCTATAAAACTATCTGCAGCCACTACAGCAAGAGCTAGATCCCTGGCCTGGGAGCTGACCCACAGGGCAATGCAGACCTCTCCTGTCTTGCCCTCTGCACCCCTCAGCAGTGTATTTCAGCCCATCCGCCTGTTCAGCTCCCACTCTGTCTCTAGTGAATCCTCTAATCACCATTGTCCACCCCCACATCTCTGGCCTACACCCCAGCTCTTGTATACATATATACATAAATACATAAATAAATAAATCTTTCAAAATTAAAATAATAAAGGGTGCCAGGAATCTCACTATTTATACTGCAATCCAATCAACATTGATAGGAACCATTGACAGAAAATTTCAAGTTTTAACCTCCAAAGATTGAAAATTAAAAAAAAATATCTCTAATAACAGCTTAAGGATAGCATTGATATGAACAAATTTAAAACTTGTAATGCAAATGTAAAATAAACTAAATTATTTAACATGTATATATAACTATAAAATTAATAAAAATAATCTCTTTGAATCAATTTTTATGACTATGCCTCCTTTATCTATAATATATAATAGTAAAATTTTTAAAAGGAGGCAACACTAACTTAGAAATTAGTTTAAGAATTCAAGCCTTTTCTGAAACCATCAGGAAACCATCGCTATTATTTGTCATAAAAATTAAATGAAAAACTCTGTAAGAACAATGAAAAAAGAACTATACATATGATCTTGATGGCTTCATACTGTTAAAACTTTAACTTCTATCAATGGGAGAAAAGAAGTACAAAATCATGTTTCAAGTAACTAAAATTACTTTGCTTCTATTATCACTGTAGTTAAAATAACAAAGAATGAGAATGTAGCATTAAGGATTACCTGTTCTGTCAGTGTCTCACTTTCTTTATGTTTCCCTCTTGACCACTGAATTCCACCGTTTCCAGTAATTATAATGGTTGCAAAAATCTCCTCACCTGAAGGACCTCTTCCAGGTTCTTTTACTTCAAACTGCTCTGTGTAGAAGGCAGACTGAAGAGTTTCCAGATTTATAAGATATTTAAGTTTCAAGTTTCTGGCAGTGGCTTTGCACTGACTGAACTGCCGAATAAATCTGCGAAATCGATACCTTATTCGCTTTCTTGTCAAAATATGATAGTCTTGGATCTTTGCTCGAACACATTTTGGTAAAAATGTTTTGTAGCTAGGGACAAAGAGGACAGGAAGAAAAGCAAAACATTGAAAAAGAACTCTAAAAACAACACATTACCAACTTTCTTCCTGGTAACTGTTACAACTCACAGTCAAATAGAGAAAGGTGACATCACCACCTCCCACATAATAAATAAAATGAAACCCTCAGGTTTCATTTGATATGTAGCTACATAAACAAATTTTTTTCTGAATTAGCATGTTTAGAATAGGTGATGTTAATTTTCTTCCCTTCATGAAATGAAACTTAGTCCAGTAATGTAATCTCTAAAATTTGGTTTCTCTTTTATGCCATTTTTTTTTCCAGCATAGCACTACAAATAATTCTACAATACTGTACACCAAATTTTATAAATTCTAGTGATTGTTACATTTTGTTGGACAC
>NW_004567107.1:43050409-43066799 GCF_000260355.1 Condylura cristata | reverse complement strand
ATATATATATTCAATCATACAAGAGCTGGATGTAGGCCAGAAGGTGTGAGAAATTCACCAGAGGCAGAGTGGGGAGCAGAACAGGTAGATGTACTAAAACACATTGCTGAGGGAAGCAGCTGGCAAGGCAGGAGAGATCTGCTGCAACATATGGGTTATCTCCTGTGCCAGGAATCGAACTCAGGTTGCAGTGGCTGGTGATAGCTTAATAGCACTGTTTCTTTAATCCCTGTGCCACCAGGGAGGCCCTGAATATATTATTTTCTTAAGCCAGCATCAAAAACTTTTAATTCCTTTGCAATCAAACAAATCCAGTTTGGAAATCTTCTAACTCTTTTGCACTTTCATATCTATGTAAAATATCCTAAAGAAGTTATGTAACTTATTTCCCTCCATCTGAAATGTCTCACAAATAGAAACTTTTATTTCTAAAGCTAAGGTTATAAATGATCAAAACTTCCAATCAACCATCTCCTACATAGTTAGCCCTTTTTCATCCTCTAAGTCTTAGCTCAAGCATCATCAAATCCAAGAAACTTTTCTAGACCACTATGACTATATTAGGTTCTCCTTTAATTTATACTTCATAAAAATAATTTATTAACAAGATTTTACTTATTTAAAAAAAACTACTACCACCCATTTACTTATTTAAAAAAAAACTACTACCACCCTTCTACCTTTTGTTTTTCCCTACTCTCCAAATTCATTATTTTCAAATTATTTTACATATAGATTTTTTTTTACTATGCTATATGCTCTTGAGGTACTATCACATATGATAGTGGAAAGGGTTTGCTACTGCTTATCTCTCTTTAATTCTACATTCAGTAGAATTGGTAGTGGGCAGAATATTTATATACCACAGCTATCAGCAAAGACTACAAACAAATCAATCTCTTTTTTCTCTAAGACCTAGTTCTTAAATATTTACCAGCATAATACTACTGTTTCCTTTCCGCATTCTGCCATAAGCCCCTTGAAGAACTCTTTTTTTTTTGTGCTCAAGCAGGCAGAGTTGCTAAAGAAAATCATTTGATGGATTTCATTATAAATTCATAATCACCAATTTTAAATATGTTTTCATCACTACCACTCTTTTACAACATTTTTCTGTTCAACTATTTTCCCCAAGTCCCACAACCATTTCAAACCTCTAAGTTACTCAAGGACCCACTACATTCCTTCTTAACTTCAGTAGATTATTTCATCTCCATTTTAGAGGGGGAAAAAAGCTTTTCTAAGCAAAACTCCCTCATATTCTCCTAGCAGATCTTCTTTATCAACACTGATTCTCATCTCTTTGATGCCTAATTGTAACAGGGTGGTCCCTAGGAGAAGGGGAAGTTCATGGTGCCCCTCTCTCCCTGACTTGTAACATAATCACTACAAATGATGTATAAACCTGCTGTTTAAAGCCAATTCTCTGAACTATACTTACCTACACCATCTTATTTCTCCTAATATATATATATCAGACAATGAATGTAATAATAAACTGAACAGGGGAATTCTTTCATAATGTATATATAAATCAATTCATCATGAAGTACACAAATTTTGTATGTAATTGTACATCAATAAAAAAAAAATCTCCTGAAGATGCAAATTAAAACCACAATGAGATACCACCTCACACCAGTGAGAATGGCACATCTTAAAACAACCAGCAACAACAAATGTTGGCTAGGATGTGGAGAAAAAGGAACTCTCCTGCACTGCTGGTGGGATGCAAACTAGTATAACCACTACGGAAAACTGGAGGTTCCTCAAGCTGTTAAAATGGAGCTTCCATATGACCCAGCAATCCCACTCTTAGGTATCTACCCAAAAGACACAAAAACACTGATTCAAAAAGATATCTGCACCCCCATGTTTATTGCTGCCTTATATACAATTGGAAAGACATGGAAACAGCCCAAATACCCAAAAGTGGATGACTGGATTAAAAAGATGTGGTACATATACACAAAGGAATACTACTCAGCAACCAAAAAAAATATACACATCTTTTGCAGCAACATGGATGGAGCTGGAGACTATCATGCTTAGTGAAATAACTCAGAAAGAAAAGGAAAAATACTGAATGGTTTCACTCATAGCAGGAGTATAACGGATCAGGTGAGAAAATAATAATAATAATGAACATCTATATACCAGAGACATTTTATGGGGGTGAAATGGGGAATGGGATCAAAAACAGCGGGGGGAGGGAAATGCACTGGACTATGGTGATGGCACATGGGTGATGTGGTGATTGGAAGCCCACAGGGATTACAACTAAGATGGGAAAATGCACACAATGATGTAAAAATAAACTTATATTATTTTTTTTTAAATCCCTGAAACACTTATAAAAGTTCATTTTTTATAGACTTAGCCCTATACTTACTAAATCCAAATTCTTGGGTTACATCCCAAGAATCTTCAATTTTAACAGGCACCTTAGACGATACTAATGCATGTGAAGTATATACCACTACTTGAGAAATACTGGTGCAGTATTATTTATAAATATGATCTGAAGATCTGATAGCATAAATTATGCCTCCAGGTTATATTATATATTATTATAAGATATAGTAATATCTTCATTCCTCTGAACTAACCTAGCCTTTTCAGTATAATGAAATGAAAGTACTGAACAGGTAAGATATTTTTGTAGTATTCTCAATATTTCTCTTACTTAAAAGACAGAAAAAGGTACATGATGACATGTACGCTGTATGACAAATATAAAAGTTGCTAAGAGTGAATCCTAACGTGTTCACTAAAGGGAATTTTTTTATTTCATTCTCTTTTTTGTATGAAATGATAAATTTACTGTGGTAACCATTTTATAATATACATAAGTCAAATCATATTGTACATTTTAAACTTGCACAATGATATGTCAATTATCTCTCAATAGAAAACCTAAAAACAAAAATAATTTCTTTTATGCCACAAAATATATGTTGTACATAAACAAGAAAGTTACACATATGACTTTTGATTATTATAAAACAAAGATATTAGAAATACAAATACATTATTTAAACACCAACTCTTCACATTTATATATATGAATTTGCATGAGAAAAATACCTGATAGAATTATAGATGTCCAGTGGGGTTTGATCCTTTTCTTTGGCTATCCTCATCATATCTAACACTGCCATGCCCAGACATTCTTCCTGAGTTTCATGAGTCACAGGTACTTTTATCCATCCATGCACAAAATCATGCCGCCACTTAATGAAAAAAAAAATTTACAAGTTAACAGCACTTGAATTTGATTATCACATTTTAATCTACTATTATATTTTATCACATAATTTCCAGAACATATGTATTTAACAGGAAATACCTCTCCCCCAATTATCAATCACTTTGTCATAAAACCTCAGCAAAAGTCTTCTTGAAACTGGAAACTGATTTAAATTATGTTACCAATCATAGGGTACATATGATCTCGACTTATTTCACTGTTTATATCTTCAAATTATACGTGTGCATCAAAATTATCTAAATTAATATAGACTTTAATTAAACATTTACTGAGTTCCAAAAATGTTCAAAGTATTTTAATAAGGACTATGCAGCAATATAATATCTTAGCCCTCTATGAAACTGTAGTAAGGAAGTTAACAGGAAAGCTAAGTACGTAAACAAAAGCTGTAATACCAGATACTGCACAGGAAATGCCACACAATAGATGCTTCATGTATATGAAGGAAGTTGAGATCATATAAAGCTGGGACAATGAGGCAAAGTTTTCATGGAAAATTCCAATTTTTATATGGTCTTTGAAGATGAAGACATTTTTGATGGACATAAAACAGGGTAAAGAAATAGAAGAAAGGGCACAAAAACAAAACACAAGGCATGTTCAGAGATGCCAACTAGTTTGGTTAGGGCAGACAAGTTATGTAACAGGAATAGGGTGAATTAAAACTTGGAAAACTAAGTTGGGCTCAGACTGTCAAGTCAGTTACCACCGAGTGATTTGATCCTAGAGGCAACAAAAAAGCATTTTCTTGTAGCTTCAAGTTTCTTCGTGTCTTTTTCAATTGGTAGTAACAGTATTGACAGAAAAGCTTTGAGAAAACAGTGCATGCAAGAAGACACTGTAACTGGCTATTGTAAATGGTCTGGGTATGATAAAGTTAGAATAAGGATTTGAAGGAAAAAAAACAAAAAATAGAAAAAATGACAACTACATATATATAAAGAAAAGAAGAAAGCTGAAGCTTCAAAATTTTGGTATTAATTATTCAGAGATATGGATAAAGTGAGATGAACAAGAATGGGAGAAAGGCAAGGATAGATATAAAAAGAATCCCAATAAAGACAATATCAAAGATATCAACAACTTTAATTTTTTATGAGAGTCATAATAACAGCCAACATTCAAATATTTAACTAAGGTTTTAAACTGGATAAGAGAAATAAACCTTCTGTTATATTTTATTTTGAATATATATTTAAGTATTTATATTTTATGCTGATGATTGCAAGAATATTGTTAAAATGTTCATACTTCACAGTGATGGCTGACCAGGGCTTCCTGACCTATACAGGCTTCTGCTATACAGGGGATGGCCAGTCCTGGTGTCCTAGTGAGTCCCAGAATCCAGCAAAGGTACCAAGTTTCCAGAGCCCTGAAGACAAGAGGTAACATCCCCAAATATGAACTCATCTTTAACTCTACCTTCATTGGCTAAAAAGCTGCCAAGAATAAACCACATCTCCTGATACCTGGCAAACAAATGCAGTACTACCTCACAAATCAATTACTTCTCTCAAGTTGCTACAATATTTGTGGGGAGATACTTTGAGAATAAGTTAAGGAGAGCTATAAGCAACTTCTATGACACAAGAGAATGTGGAAATGGTTCACGCAGGAGTGGCTGCTGAGGCTACTAGGAAGCTGAAGAAAATAGAAGAAATGCTTAAAGAGTGAGAAGAAACAGGCTGGCTGTGATAATTCCATCTCCAGAAAACAGCAACAATAATTCAGAGGAGTATATGTAAGGAAATAGATGTTGAGAGCCTAGATCACAAGCCCAGAGAGTTGGCTGCAGCACACATCTATTCCCTGGGCAAGTGTGTGCTGTTCTCACTTGCCTCCCAGATATCCTGAACAACTAAAAGACCCAAGAAAGAGAAAAACAAAAACAAAACTCTAGAAGAGTTCTACACAAAATAAAAAGAAACTTTTTTCCAAAGAAGAGCTAATTGGTATTGATCTAAACAAACAACTAACAGTGGAAGTCTTTCCAAGAAGAAGAAACTTTTCCCAAAGAGAAACCAGTTAATTATCAGGAAGAGGCAGGAAACAAGGTTGCCTCAAGAAAAAGAGGAATTTCTCTTCTAAGGAGAAACATTTCAGCAGTGAAATGTTCGGAAGCTGCTAGCAGCAAAGATAGCAGTTACAAGAAAGAGAATATTTCAAAAAACTACCCCAGGAAGATTAGAATGGGTATTCCCCTGTATGGGATAACCCTAAGGTGATATTTTCCAACCCATCTCCTATGCCCCATTAAAAACAAAAATTCACTCAGGTAAAATAATGTTCATATTGCTCATAGTGACCTACAGTTTTGAAGCAATCCCTACAACAAGTTTCAGTGGCATTTTTATAAAAGAAATAGAGACAATTTTAACACCTGTATGGAACCACAATATATCTTGAAAGCCAAACCTAGAACAAAGACGCCTAATTCCTGATTTCAAACTATATTAAGCTAGAGTAATTAAAGCAGTATGGTAGTAGCATTTAAACAGGCACAGAGATCAATAAAGGAGAAAAGAGTGCCCAGAAACAAATTCATCTATATGTGGTAAATTACACTACAAAAGTAAATTTACAATAAAGGAGTCAAGAATAGATGCCATTGGAAAGGACATTTTCTCCAATAAATGGTATTGAGGGAAAGGTCAGCTACATACATGCAAAAGAAGGAACCTAGATGACTATTTTACATCAAACACAAATCTAAAATTAGCATAAATTAAGACTGGAACATAAAAAATGAAACCATAAAATCCCTAGAAGAAAAGATAATCAGTAAGCTCCTTACAGTGGTTTTGGTGATGATTCTTTTTTTTTTCCTGATGCCAAAACCAAAAATGAACAAGTGAAACTATATCAAACTACAAAGCATCTGCTCAGTGATGAAAAACATTAAAAAAAATTAAAAGGGGGTCCTCCCTGGTGGCGCAGCGGGTTAAAGCACTGCACTGAGAAGCTGAAGCCACTTCCGCATGAGTTCGATTCCCGCCTACCCTGGAGGTGACCACATGGCGAGGCAGACCTCTCCTGACCCGCCCGCTGCTCCCCTCAGCAGTGTACTTCATTGATCTGCCTGTTCTGCTCCCCACTCTGTCTCTGGTGAAGCCTCTCACCACCCCTGCTCCTCTGGCCTGTACCCCAGTTCTGTATGAATAAATAATAAATCTTAAAAAAAAAAAATTAAAAGGTAACCTGCTGAAATGGAGACATATTTGTGAATCACATATGTGTGAATCATATATCTGATAATGGGTTAATTTTTAAAATATAAAAAATCTCATATAACTCGTTAGCAAAAAAAAAAATCCAACTAAAAAAATGAGCAGATGACCCAAATACACAGATTCCAAGAAGACATACAAATGGCCAATCAGTATATGAAAAGATACATGTTCAGCATCACTAATCATCAAAGGGGGAGGGGGTAGAGGAGGGAGAGAGGGAGGGAGAGAGAGAGAGCGATGTTGTCTAGGATGTGAAGAAATGGGAACCCTCATGCACTGTTGCTAAAAAAGTAAACTGCTGCAGTCATGGAAAGAGTAAGGAAGTTCCTCAGAATTCTACTACTGGATATTTATTTATCTGAAGGAAAATGAAAACAGTAACTCAAAAGAGATATAGGCACTTTCAACAAATGAGCTGAACAACTACAAATGAATAAAGTTGAATCCTTACATAATACCACACATAAAATTAAAGCAAAGCTTATATGGAAAGCTAAAGCTATAAAACACTTCTATGAAAAAATACGGGGAAAGCTCCATTGATAAGAGGATTTGGCAATTTCTTGATTATAACATTAAAATCACAGTTAACAAAAGGAAAAAATAGAGAAATGGTACTACAACAAAGTTAAAAATTGTGTGCCTCGGAGACCATAATCAACAGAAATAAAAGGCAACTTACAGAGTGGCAGAAATATTTTCAAATCATATAGCTAAGAAGGGGTTAATGTACAGAATATAGAGAAAACTCTTAGAAATCAACAACAATCCCCCCCCCAAAAAAAAAAAAAAAAAACGGGCAAAGTGGTCCTCCCTGATGGCACAGCGGGTTAAAGCACAGCACTGAGAAGCTAAAGCTACTTCCGCATGAGTTCAATTCCCGCCTGCCCTGGAGGTGACCACATGGTGTGGCAGACCTCTCCTGACCCGCCCGCTGCTCCCCTCAGCAGTGTACTTTGTAGATCTGCCTGTTCTGCTCCCCACTCTGTCTCTGGTGAAGCCTCTCACCACCCCTGAACCTCTGGTCTGTACCCCAGGTCTGTATGAACAAATAAATAAATCTTTAAAAAAAAAAAATGGGCAAAGAACTTATTATAATAGAAATTCACTAAATGGGGCCTTCCCAGTGGTGCAGGGTTTGGAGTCAATGCTATCAAGCTATAGGCAACCACTGCTGGAAGAATTCAATCCCTCTCAGAGAGCTGAACCACACAACAAGATATACCTCTCCTGTCTTGCCTACTGCTTCCCTCAGGAGTGTATTTCAGTGGATCCACCTATTCTGCTACCCAGTCTATCTGGTGAATCCGCTCACCAACCTCCTGCAACTCTGGCCTACGTCCCAGTTCCTATATGGATAAATAAAAATAAATCTTAAAAAAATACATTAAAGATGATATACAAATGATGAAGATGCTTATCATCACTAATTATTGAGAAACGCACAGTGAGATACAAATGCATACTATTACTATTTTAAAAAAAAAGCACTGAAAAGTGCTAATGAGGATGTGGAGAAACTGGAATCCCTGTGTACTACCATAGGAACACAAAATGGTGCCAATGTTAAACAGTGTGGCAGTTTCTTAAAAATATTGAAATAGAATTACTATATGCTCCAATTAATTCCACTTTTGGATATATAGCCAAAGAAACTGAAGATTCTTAAAAATCTATTCGTTTACCCAGATCATTGCAACTTTATTCACAAGAGCCAAAAGATGGAAGCAATTCAAATATTCATCATCTTATGAATGGATTTTTTAAATATCATATATACAGTAGAAAGTTATTCACTTCTTTCATAGAGACACAAAGTAGAATGGTGACTGCCAGAAGTCAGGAGGAGAGGGGTGAGGGGAGTTCTGTTTAACTGGTATAATGTTTCAGCTGGGAAGATGAAAAGTGCTCTGGAGATTAATGGTGTAATGATAGCACATGCCATTACCTGTCCACCTAACCATAGTTAAAACTGTAAATTTTATTAAGAATATTTTACCACAAAAAATGTTAGTTGTTCTCATACCCCAATAATGAAAGTCTTCAATATGGTGTTCACAAACAAACTACCTCTCCTAGATATCTTGGAAATGAGAATCATATGAGTTCCTATATATTAGAAAATCTGATTTAAAACTTCTAACATAATGCCTTGGAGATACAAGAACATATCTTTGCCCAAAAGCACATCTTTTCTTTAGTCTTCTACTTAGCATCTTACAGCAAAACATATGAATGCATTATAAGAAATTATAAGTAAGCAAAATGTTCAAATATACAACAAAAAGTTAACATGACAGTATTAATTAACAAATAACTGGAACACAGCTTTCAAACTAATTATCAATATCCAGCTAAACCTCCTATGAAAATCTACATAAATGATCACAGCTCACTTTTTTTTGCAGTTACTCACTTTTTTTTCCATTCTGTATGCATTATTTAAGCCTGAAATTGTTTATATATATATATATATATATATATATATATATTGCTTCTCTAAAGAAATTTTACTGTTTTATATTCTAACCAAGTATGTCTACATGAATCTCTGTTTTAAAAGTCTATGGTCCTCCCTGGTGGAGCAATAGGTTAAAGCTCAGCATGTCAAGCTAACCACATTGGCTTTTGTGCTGAGTTCCATCCCTTGCCCAGGAGGTGACCCATGTGGCACAGCAGACCTCTCCTGAGCTGCTCTCCACTCTGTCTCTGATGAATCCTCTCACTGCCCCTGCATCCCTGGCCTGTACCCCAGTTCTGTAGGCATAAATAATCTTTTAAAAAATAATAAAAAAATTAACTTAAAAAAAAGTTGGTTGAAACTTTGTGAAATCTTAAAACAAATCATATAAACTACTAAAATACAAAATTCAAAAGGGACAATTCAAGGAATCTTTACAAAATTTATCAATAAACAATGGAATTAAAATTAGTAACAAAGATTCAACTTCAGCAGCTATCTGCACCTACTACACAAGACAGAACATCAACTTTCCATCTATGAGGAATTTCCTAATTACAAGATAGACTACACACTAGATAGACTAACACATTTACAAATAATATAATCATACCTGAGCAAAAAGGTAAGACATGACAAAGTCATCAAGAAGAGGAGCTTCAGCACCTCGAGATACTCCATGCCGATAGGTTCTGTTGCTGCCATTACAATACCAGTAAGGAAAGTAAAATCTACAAGACAATTAGACCTTCAGTCAGAATCTAAATATTTCAAATATAGGGATATAGGGCCCTCCCTGGTGGTGTAAGGTGCTAAAGCACAGCACTATGAAGCTATCAGCAGCCACTGCAGCATGAGTTTAATCCCTGGCTAGGGAGGTGACCCCATGGTAGGGCAGACCTATCCTGTCTCATCCACTGTTCCTCTCAGTATTTCAATAGATCTGTTTGTTCTGTTCCCCACTCTGTCTCTGGTGAATCCTCTTAACCCCTGCACCTCTGGACTACATCCCATTCCTTCTATGCAGAACAAATAACTTTTTTAAAAAGATATATTTATTTGTGCATACAGAACTGGGGTACAGGCCAGAGGTGCAGGAATGATGAGAGGATTCACACTGCTGAGGGGAGCAGCGGGCAGGTCAGTAGAGGTCTGCCACGCCATGTGAGTCACCTTCAGGGCAGGCGGGATCGAACTCATGCTGAAGTGGCTTTAGCTTCTTAGTGCTGTGCTTTAACCTGCTGCACCACCAGGGAGGGCCCAGAATAAATAGATTTTTAAAAAAAAAAATGTTAACCTAGTAGCAGCAGTAGATGACTCTGAAAATGCTAATCTGGTATAAAATCAGACAACTACTTCTTTTAGAAAATGAAAGCTGACAGAAATTTTGTCTGTCAAAAAAAATTTTTAATTCTATATTGATTTCTTAATTTATAATTTTACTAAGCTACAATTCATATACTGTAAAGTTCACCTATTTAAATAATACAATTTAATGTTTTTTGAGTATGTTCACAGTACTGTACAAATATTACCACAACAGAATTATATTTTTACCACCCCCAAAAGAAATTCTATATACATTTGTCTTTACACAATCACCCCTCTTAACTCCCCAAACCTCTGTTACTTCTAACTCTATAAACTCTATGACCATTCTGGTCATTTTAAATACATGGAATCATGTAATATGTAGTCTTTCTACCATCTTTCACACAGCATAAGATTTTGCCCATCAGTAGGTCATTTAACTGGGGAAACTACCTTATTCTGTAGAGTACACTGTGCCTGGTTGATTCATCTATATGGAAGACATGGTTGGGTGGATACCACATCCTTTCTGCTTCACTCATTAAAGCAAACATACTATGATACACAGGTGTGATTCCTAGGAAAGAAACAGAAAAGGAAATGATTACAGACAATTAAAAGTACATTTATATAACTTCTATAATCTATAATGGAGCTGAAGTAACAACTTTTTTCTTTTTTAAAATGAAGTAATAACTCTTAAAAGAAGCACAAAATACAGTAGCAGTTGAAATATTTTGTTTCAACAACACAACTGAATTCTTAGTATCTATTCTTTCTATATGAATTCTTAATATCTATTTTTTAAAATATGACTGTTAGATCCCTTTCAAGCAGATTTATTTATTTATTTATTTATGTATTCATTCATTCATTCATTCATTCATTCATTCATTCATACAGAACTAGGGTACAGCCAGAGGTGCAGGGGCGGTGAGAGGCTTCACCAGAGACAGAATTGGGAGCAGAATAGGCCGACTGACAAAGTACACTGCTGAGGGGCACCAGGTGGGTCAGGACAGGTCTGCAGTGCCATGTGGGTCACATCCAGGGCGGGGGTCAAATTCATGCTGAAGTGGCTTTAGCTCCTTAGTGCTGTGCTTTAACCCGCTGCACCACCAGGGAGAGCCCTCAAGCAGATTTTTTTAAAGATTTTATCCATTTTTTTGCTTTTCCTCTACAGAAGGTTGATTTGAATTTGCATATGTGTGTTTTTATTGATACTAAAGGTGTCAACTCTAAATCACTTTTAAAAGAACAAATAAAACAGCAATACTTGTAAATGTCAAATCTCGTACAACATGGTAGCTTATGTCCTTCATACGATATAAAATTGCAATAGGAAAATTTTAATGTCACCTTAAAGTGCCAGGGTATAGGATTATTTTCAAAGATAATAGAGGAAGCACATTCAGAACATTGAAAGCCACTGAACTAAAATGCATATAGAACACTTACTAGACACACTATATGAGTTTTATAACAGAAAATGTCCATATATCAAGATGTGTTGATGTCTCAAATGTAAAAGCATGTATGTCCTTGGAACTAAAAAGGTTAGAAACTGAATTAAAATTTAGTATCTTTATAGCAACAGTGTGTGACTAAAATACTTTTCTGTTGTTCACCTGCAGATACAAAATGTACCTTAAAAAAGCATAATGGGTTAAAGCACAGCACTATGAAGCTATTATAACCACTACAGCATGAGTTCAATCCCGGCCAGGGAGGAAGGTGACCCACATGGCATGGCAGACTTCTCTTGTCTCACCTGCTGCTCTCAACAGTATATTTCAGTACATTTGCCTGTTCTGCTCCCCACTGTGTCTCTGATAAATCTTCTCATCCCCTACAACTCTGGCCTGTACCCCAATTCTAATATGCATAAATAAATAATTTATTTTTAAGAAGCATAAAGGGACTTACTACATAGTAGATATGTTAATGTGACATCAGTTTTATCTTGTTAAGCTGAATTCAACATTATTGGTTACCAGCTTCCACTGAAGACAGATCTGTGAATTTTTCTTAACCAATAAATAAAGATGTATCTTGACTAGGGAAGCAAATAGCTAGTCTTTTCCTTTTCTCTGCTTAGTGCACTTAGCATGAATTTCTATAGACATGCTTCAAGGCTTCAGAATTCTTCTAAACAAAATTCTATATATATTTTTGCCAATAAAGTACATTTTGTAAGAAAAACAATATATTTGCCATTTTTCCATTTATTTCTGGATAAAAGTGAACCTTGATCATTATTCAACAGAGTAAATACATAAATGTCCCAGTAGCATTCAAGAGAATTGTTATGCTCCTAGGGGTGGAGAGAGCTCCTGGTACAAATAAGAATTAGCAATGAATGGAAATGTACCTACAGGGGTAGAGACCTGTGACAGAAGAGTGCAGGAAAGGGGATGGAAGAATCTACTCACCCTCCCAAGTCCTCTACTCTGACTGCAATCTGAATGACAATGTAGGGTACTACTCAATATCATTTGCCTGTTTTACAAAGAGGTGAAAATGCTAACAGCTGATCCTCCCAACTACATCAAGGTCTTTGCCAATGAGAAGGCCCTCACAGACTTGCAAGTGACCATCCTCCTGAGGAGACCCCATACCTAAGAGGTTTGTTCAGCAGGACATTCCTATTGTGGAAGGACTTTCCTGCCTTCCCACCCAAGGGCTACTTTCTGACCATGATCTGCTAGGCCAACAATGAAATCTATTCAACATGTCCAAAAAGAACTGGTTCATCTTCTAATTCCTTTCCTTGCTATGATCACTCATAGCAGAAAAGGTAAAGGAACTCTCTCTAGGCTCCTTTTTATACTGGCACTAATTCCACTAATGAGTGACCCATCCAAATGACCCAATCAACTCACAAACACAAACATTCAATCTATAGCACCAGCCCAAGTTAGATTTATCTTAAATTTTACTCTAATTAGATTCTATTTCTGTGCATGCAAAAAAAATATCTATCACTCATATAAACACCTTTTAAAAACTCAACAAAATAAATTATACATTTACAATATACTAAGCAGCAAAATTAAAGAAATGACCTATTCATAAAAAAATTGTTTTTTAATACTTACCACAAGCTTTAGAAGCAGCAACACAAATTTCTTCAGCAACATACTCCCCCGTTGGGAACTTCAGGTAATCTCCTTCAGCCTTCCCAAGAGAGTGATAGAGATAGACCTGTAGGACTGGATCTATTTGCTTCATAGAATTAGCATTTCCAGGAATATCACCATTCTGATGTAAGGGAGATGCTGATGTTCCTTCCATTTCTGTCATTGTAAGGCAAGCCATTCAGTCCTTTTCAAAACATTTGCCTGCAAGAGCAAGTCAAATTACAAAGGGAAGCAATATAGATCAGGAATCTTTCTCTCTTTTTAAAAAAGATTTATTTATTTATGCATACAATGCCAGAGGTGGAGGGGAGGATGAGAGGATTCACCAGAGACAGAGTGAGGAGCAAAACAGGCAGATCCACTCAAATACACTGCTGAGGGGAGCAGTGGGCTAAGACATGAGAGTTCCATCAAGCTATATGGCTTATCTTCCAGGCTGGGATCGAACTCCTGCTGTAGTAGCAGAGATTCATTCACAGGCTTCACTTTAACCCCTTGCACCATCAGGGAGGCCCCAGAATAGACAGAATCTTGCCATATTTGGTCAATAAATTTTCTTCTTCTATCTCTTTTCTCATATCTTATATACATTAAAGCCTTAATTTTATTTTATTTGTTTTTTAAATTTCTCTCTGTGTGTCTGTTTTGTGTCTTATCCTGTATTCTTAAGCATATGGGGAAGGACTCATTAACCAGGTCATCCCCAGTCCCTTAAGTTTGACCAGTGGATAACAGCATATGCAGCAGAGTACAAGAATGGGGAGAGACTGAAATACCTTATTTTACATCCTGCCATTCACTGACTTTAAAACAACTATGGAGTCAAAAATCTGTTCTCTTTAAATTTAAAGCTTTGAAGTTAGTATACAGAAAAGCATAGGAGTTTCCTACCAGCCACAGTAAACTCAAAATATCTCTGATATTATCAGCCCAATTTATTGATAAGAATTTGTTAACAGCAAGGTCATAATCCTCATAAGACAAAATTTAAAGTTCAATTTCTATACTTTTCTTATTCAAAAAAATTCCTAATAATTCTAATTTTTTTTATTTTTTTCCTACTAATTAAATTTTTTTCAATAGTAAACTTAGATTGAGAATTCTTATTTTTTCATAGGTCCAATGAACAATTTAGAAGCTGTCCATTGAAGCAACTCAGCCAAATAGTAAGCATTCTTTATTCTTTACCCAAAGATCCAGAAGTTCACTGCTAGTATAAAACACAAGAAAAAGACTCAATACACGTTAACAGTTTTCAGCTAAGTTTTGGATCTCTTAATGCATAACTATAACCTAAGAGGGATATGTTTTCGGAGCTGGGACATGTTTTGTTTTACAGACTAACTCTCAAGATGCATGAACATGTTTTACAGTTAGTGGGTACTAATCTATTCCAGTCCACAACCAACTAATCCTGATATGAGAGACCCATTTTTGAGGTGGCAAGTGCTCTAATATATTTTATTTTATTTTTTCTAGTATATTTTAAACATCTGACCCATGCCCATCAAAATTTACAAGATTTCCATAGCAATAGCTGTTATCTCAGTGCATATTCCCTTGTTATAACGCAGGAAAGGGAGTATAGAGATTGTAATCCTTTCCTAAAAACTAGGGGGAAAGGCAAAAATCCTGGAACTCAAATTTTCTACCCATGAAATTGAACAGAACAGCAACCTCAAAGTGAAAAAGAGCTAGTCACCCAAATTGCCAGCTGGAAAGTCAAGTAGGAAAATAAAATGGGAGAAATAAAACTTGAAGGTTAGACCAACATTAAGGAGCCAAATATTTAAAGCAAAAGAGTCACCCAATACCCAATACCTTCCCTTTATTTTCTCAGCAAGTTTAATTAAATTTTGAGAAAAATGGCAAAAATCTCATCACTCCTTGTCTCTGTACCTCATGGATTAGGAAGTCAGACTTGTTAAAAATTCTTTTTAGTCATCTCTTGTTAAACATCCATGATCTCTTCATGACAGCTTTCAGAATCAAGGAGGGTCCAGTCTATAAAGTTTCTCCTGGCTGGCTGACCAAACTGTCAGAGAGCAAAGGAAATGACTCTGTAGCCCTTTTGGTTCTTCTAGGCTCTCCTGGGGAAGTCAGAATTCAGAAGGGCCCAGAGAAAAAAATTGGAGGGCAACAGATAAAGAAGCAGAAATTAAAACTGATAAAATATAGAAGAAAATACTTGCAGTCTATGAAAATCTTGAATCTAATCAATCCTATAAAATACCAATTTACAAAAAATGTAGACAACAAAGGGGCACATTAATTATACCACAAGGATGTAATCAGTAAAATCTAGGTTATAGGAAACCATAACCAGCCCATTTAAAACAGTAAAAAGGCAAGAGATACGGGAAACATGGACTATATAAAGCTGCAATGTGTGGATCTCCCCTGGGTCCTACAATAAAAAAAACTAAAAAAAAAAAAAAAAAAACCATTTATGGTATCAGATAATTAAAGATGTGATTATTTACTAGTAGCTTGAGATATTACAGAATTGTGAATTTTTAATTGTGAATAAAAGTTCTTATTTTTTTGGAAATACATAGTGAAATACTACTGGAAGAAATGATACCCAAAAATACTTCTATGTAACACAGGAATACCTATAGTTTCTAAGGGCTACTGAAGGGGGAATTAATACATGAGAGTTTATTATATGAGTATATCTACATTTGTACATTCAAAATTCTTCATAACCAAAATGCTTTTTTAAAGAATATCTGTGACATTTTATCTATTGTTTCTCAATAAGAGGGTTTCAGGCTATTTAATTAGAAAATACTAAGAAATGAAGCCTCAGATTTATTTTGTATTGTATAATTCACTTCTCACTAACCTTTAAAAGCAAAGATCTTCCATAAGATAAACTCAAAATGTTTTTCTTTTAAAGATATGGATCTCGGGCCCTCCCTGGTGGCGCAGTGGGTTAAAGCACAGCACTAAGAATCTAAAGCCACTTCCACAT
>NW_004567107.1:43036207-43050254 GCF_000260355.1 Condylura cristata | reverse complement strand
CACTCTGTGTCTGGTGAATCCTCTCACCACCCCTGTAACTCTGGCCTGTATACCCCATTTCTGTATGAATAAAAAATATATATATATATATATGGATCTCTAAGTACAGAGTTTATTTCTACTCATACAAAAAAGCCAAAATGTCGTTAATTATACTTAAAAATATTCCAAAATATTTTCAATACTGCCACTATTAAATGTCTAAAATATTTAATCAAACTAAACACTCTCCTTTATAAAAATCAATTTGAACAATTAAATAATATACAAGAAAAATGCAAAGAATTCATTAAAGATCTATTTTTTCTTTTCATTTCATATAGACTTCTAAATAATTAATTTACAATCCAGCTTATGAATTACTAATCCAATTATTGATCTCTATCCTTAACACAGTGTGAATTTTTAGTGGTCACCATATTTCTTCTTTGACTTCCTTCATCTTGAAAATAATGATTCAAAAATTACACAAAATAATTTAAAGCAACTGCTCTCTACTTGTTAGAATTACACAGAGAAATGCCTGGACCCATTCAAAATCAAAGGAAAAATATGGTATGATAGGAACTTCAAAGCATTAATTTTTCTTTCTTTTTTTTTAAATTATTTTAGTCATGTATACAAACTAGGGTACAGGCCAGAGGTACAGGCAGTGAGGAATTCACCAGAGACAGAGTGGGAAGCAGAACAGGCAGATGTACTGAAATATACTACAGAGGAGAGCAGAGAGCAGGTCAGAAAAGTTCTGCTGAGCCATGTAGGTCAGCTCCCTTGCTAGGGATCAAACTTGTGCTACAGCGGCTGCAATACCTTCATAGTGCTGTACTTTAATCCACTGCACTACCAGGGAGGCTCCCAAAGCATTCATTTTTCATACTCCATTTTGTTTTTTATATTCCATCCTGATGTCTTCATCTCATTTTGAAGCATTTTAAGCCATTATTCTTCTTTATATTTGTTCTTTTGAATGGCCAGTTTCATACATTCTGGATACTCACAGTCCCTTTCTCTATGTCTCTTAACTACATTTGCAATTTATTTTATGTCTTTAGCATTATCATTACTGCTTTTTGGGTAAATTCCTTAGTACCACCTTTCAATTTACTATTCCTCTCCATCTCTTTCTAACTATCATCCCCATATATTTTGCTGAAGTTATTTCCTTTTATAAATTTGTATTCTTTTAATCTAATGTTAATCTTGCTTTCTATCTTCAAGTCACTAACATTTATTTGTATCACTTCTCTATTTCCCCAACAGTATTACTTGAATTTTTCAAAAAATCTATTTTCATTCAAATCCTATGTTGGGTTTTGCTTCTGCAATACTTAAACTAAGATAGCATGTATTCATGATAGTGTGAACCAAGCTTCAATGAGAAGACTACTATAGAGAAGTTTAATTTTTGGGGCATATATGATTTTTTTTTTTTTTAATTCTGGTAATACTGGTAGGGAAATAAAACAAGTGATAGAGGGAAGGAAAGGTGGCCAATAAAAACACACTCTAAACCAATTACTACAGTAGGCAACAGAAGCTTAATGTCTTGAGAAAGTTCTAAGAACAGTACCTAACAAAATTTTCCCACCAAAGGGATCATACCCCAAAGGTATTTATATAATACCAATTTGTGGGATTCACTAATTTAGGGGTATTCCTAAGATATAGTTCCACTGCATTTCTTGCACACTACAAATACTGGAAGTCAGTAGGAATCATAGCTTCTTCCTAAAGTTCCAAGCAAGAGTTAGCTGATAGAGATGCAAATACTAGTAATGACAAGTTTGCTGAAGCACAATGAATGTCCCAGGGGATAAAAATGGGACCGTGACAACATCAGCTACTGCTGCCATGGTATACAATTTGCCATTATATAAAGAGAATAAAAGGAGGAAAAGAGATGCTGTGATCTCAGTTCTATGGGCTAACTAGTTCAAAACTTGTTTTTCTTCAATTTCTGCTTGAATATTGAATTGTATTAATTATCATTACATTAAATTGAATGAACATGGTTCCTTTTATTCTAGTGGATATTTTGTATGGTCTTTAAAGAGTAGGCATTCCTTCTTGTCAAAAATGGAATACTTTTTGCAAATAGCATTCTTAGAAAAATGGATTTGATATATAACAGGAAAATAATTTAGGAAAAGTTTTAAAAGGAGGCAGCTTTTTAAATATTTTTTTCTTATATTCACACCATCTAATCACATTAATGCTGCACATTTTGTCTGAATGCAAACATAAGATAAAAAAATTTATATAGTAAGTGGTAAAGACTATATACATATTTAGTATAAAGTCATGGGTTAAAAAGAAGAATTTTGGGCCCTCCCTGGTGGCGCAGCTGGTTAAAGCACAGCACAAAGAAGCTTAAACCACTTCCTCATGAGTTCGATCCCTGCCTGCCCCGGAGGTGACCACATGGCATGGCAGACCTCTCCTGACCCGCCCGCTGCTCCCCTCAGCAGTGTACTTCATCGATCTGCCTGTTCTGCACCCCACTCTGTCTCTGGTGAATCCTCTCACCCTCTGCATCTCTGGCCTGTACCCCAGTTCTGTATGAATAAATAAATAAATCTTTAAAAAAAAAAAAGAAGAAGAAGAATTTTGAATAGTTCACAGTCAAAGTAATTTGGCTGCAGAAGGGAAGGTGTTATCAACTTTTATAACACAAATTTTGTGTTTAAGTGTTTGCTAAAGGAAAAGGTGTTCTGAGAATTTGACACATTAAACTACAAAGTTTTTTTTCTCTTGTGTACATGCAGACTCTACGTATAATTTCATTCAAATTGTACTTATGAAAGCTGTAATAGTACAAGAAAAAAATCCCTTTATTTGGATCAGTGAAGATGATAGTGGCTGGGGTAATACAGGAATCTCATTTACTACATAAAGACACATGTATTTCTACTATAAACAAGATTAAATGCAAAAGAGAATTTTTACAATATAGATCCTGCTAAATTCTGTTTGAATATATTTAATGGGCATTTAAATGTTCTTGTTATTGAGCATGGGCTCTTTTTTTTCTCCATACTATCTACTACAAATATACTTCAAAAGAAGAAAGCAGGTAGTAAGGAAGAGGAAAAGGAGGGTAAAAAGGAAGTTCTTATTTAAATATATTTTCTAGTGGTACAGTGGGTTAAAGCACAGCTTTAAGAAGCTAAAGCTACTTCAGCGGAGTTTAATACCCACCTGCCCCTGACATGTTCACTTCACTCAGCAGTACACTTGGTCAGTTGGCCTGTTCTGCTCCCCACTCTGTCTCTGGTGAATCCTTTTACTGCCTCTGAACCTCTGGCCTATACCCCAGTTCTGTATGCATAAATAAGTAAACCTTTAAAAAAAAGTAAGTCTATTTTCCTTTTTATTGATGAGGATAGGAATATTCGTTGTCCATATCTTCATCTTATGAATTGTCTGTCTTTTCCTAACTGTTCTTTGAGGTGTCTTTTCATAATTAATTTATCAATGCTCTAAATGTATTTTTCAGAAAATAAGAAGAAATTTATCCCACAGATATTAAAACTAAGTAAAATAATATTATATACATAAAGATAGACATATCAGTGGACCCAAAGAGCATTCAAAAATAAATCCAAGTATGTTTGGAAACTTAATAAAATAATGATGACATTTCGGGGCCCTCCCTGGTGGTATAACAGGTTAAAGTGCAGCACTATGAAGCTATCTGCAGCCACTGCAGCACAAGTTTGATTTCCAGTTGGTGAGGTGTCCCACATGGCATGGCAGACCTCTCCTAATGGTGTATTTCAATCCATCTGCCTGTTCTCCTCCCCACTCTGTGAATCTCCTCATCTCCCACCAGTACTTCTGGCCTGTACCCCAGTTCTTATGTGCATAAATAAATAAATCTTAAGAATAATGATGACATGTCAAGTCTTTCAGGTCATCATTCCAGAAGAAAAAGGATATGGTTTCATAAGTAAAAGTACAATAGGAGAAAACACACTAAACCTACACTTATAAAAAATAAATCACCTATGAGCTAAGTACTTAATCAAAAAAATAAAACATTAGAAATGCTGGAAGAAGCTTTGAGACAACTTTTGCCTAGAATGGAAAAGCTTTTTAACGGGAAATCAAAATCCACATAACAAAAGTCATACCAATTGCCTGTCTGAGTACATATTTTCTATGACTAATCAAGTGCTTTTTATTCTCACTTGAATTGCAATGCCTTAGGTAGGACATACACTCTACAGCTACCCAGTCTCCTCACTTCTCCCTAGTATCTTACATAACCAACCTCTTTAAACACATTAAGGACACTGACATCATTAAAGTTTTCTACCTCTACCAAAAAATGAAAAACATACTGAAAGGAACTATCTGCATATCATTTATCAAATAATAGATTACCTTCACTTTACAACAAGCTCTCTAAATTAATATACCAGAAAAATTACAAATATAGTACAACCTTCCATCAAATATATTTTGAGCACATTTGGAACTGTCATAAAAACCAACCACATCAGGCAACTATAGAGCAGAGACATTTTGTAAGGGAAGAGGAGGATGAAGGATCAGGACAGAAGTGGGAAGGAACTTGATGATGGTGCACAGGTCAACTGGTGGTAGGGATTTCATGGGGAAATTATACAGTGAGCAAAATGAAGAATGATATAATAAATATATATTTTGTAAAAACCTACCACAGGGAAATATGTTTAAAAATAAAAAACGGGGCCCTCCCTGGTGGCACAGCGGGTTAAAAGCACTGCACTAAGAAGATTAAGCCACTTCCTCATGAGTTCGATCCCTGCCTGCCCCGGAGGAGATCCACATGGCGAGGCAGACCTCTCCTGACCCGCCCACTGCTCCCCTCAGCAGTGTACTTTGTCGATCTGCCTGTTCTGCTCCCCAATCTGTCTCTGGTGAATCCTCTCATCCTCCACATCTCTGGCCTATACTCCAGTTCTGTATGAATAAATAAATAAATAAATCTTTTTTAAAAAATCAAAAACAGAAAACTCCTAACGAAGGCATACAAAATCTAAAAATTACTTGAAAGTTGGTGTGACTGTAACTAGAAAACAATCTCAGCAATGAGTTTATTCATTTATTTATTCATTCATTCATTCATTTTAGGGCCCTCCCTGGTGGCACAACGGGTTAGGACACAGCACTGCAGGCTAACCACAGCCACTTCAGTGTTGAGTACCATCTCCCGTCCTGGGAGGTGATTCACATGGCACAGCAGACTTCTGTCTTGAGACCCACTGTTCCTTCAGCAGTGTACTTTGTCAATCTACCTGTTCTGATCGCCACTCTGTCTCTGGTGAAACCTCTCACCACCCCTGCACTTCTGGCCTGTACCCCAGTTTTGTAGATATAAATACATAAATCTTTAAAAAAATAAAGGAATAAAGATTTTACTTCTTTTTATGTTATAGTTCACTGTATTTTCGTTCATATTCCTTAAAATCATTTTAAAACATTTTTAAATGTTTTTAAGTATTCTTAAAAATCATTGCTGTTTTTCTTAAAACTTTATGTCCAGGCCCTCCCTGGTGGCGCAGCGGGTTAAAGCACAGCACAGAGAAGCTGAAGCCACTTCCGCATGAGTTCGATCCCCGCCTGCCCCGGAGGTGACCACATGGCGCAGCAGACCTCTCCTGACCCGCCCGCTGCTCTCCTCAGCAGTGTACTTCGTCGATCTACCTGTTCTGCTCCCCGCTCTGTCTCTGGTGAATCTTCTCACCCTCCGCATCTCTGGCCTGTACCCCAGTTCTGTACGAATAAATAAATCTTTAAAAAAAAAAAAAAACTTTATGTCCAACATAAAGTTGGACATTTCCAGTAATTTCTTTCATATTTTCCAAATCCACCCACATTAGTTCTTTCTGTAACAAAGTCTTTCACATATAAACATGCTTTCCAGACCTAATATCTAAAAAAGACAGTAAAAGAAGTGAAGACTGGTAGACTAGATTATATATAAAATTATAAACATCATAACCAAATATTCTAAAAACTGAGAAAAAATATACTAAAAAGAGCTAATATATTTTAAGTAACTTACAAATCAATAAAAAGGGCAAAAAAAAAAACCCCAGGCATTTTACAAAAAAATGCAAATATTCCTTAAAATTAAAACAGACAACATAATCAGGAAAAAATAGATGTTTTTACCCTTGAAAATGGAAAATATTTTATTATTTATTATTATTTAATTATTATTTTTAAATTTACATATCTATTTACATTGATGTTCCTTTTACAACAATGTTTACATTCTATTGTATACACACAATAGAATACTACTCAGCAATCAAAGAAGATAAATTTATATATATACATACACACAATAGAATACTACTCAGCAATCAAAAAGATAAACTTACACTATTGTAACTATGGCATGTGTGTATATATACACACACTATATAAATGCATGTGTGTATATATATATACATACACACACACACACACACACACACAACTTCTTGATCCAATCATCCAGTTTGAGCATTTGGGTTGTTTCCAGGATTTGCCTATTGTAACTAGGGCTGCAATAAACATAGGGGTACATGTATCCTTTTGAATTAATGTATTCTTAGAGTAAACCCCTATAAGTGGAATTGCTGGATTGTATGGTAGCTCCAGAAAATGGAAAATATTTTTAAAAGACTGGTAATATCAAATTTTGCCACTTGGTAAAGATATGAAAAAATGTAAGTATAACTAAGAACTTGTCCTTTTTAAAAGGACAAAGGTAGTAAGATGTATGCCTAAGAATTTAAAACACTGTAAAATGAAAAAAATTAAATGACATTAAAGAAATCTGGTATACTATGATCTAACAGAACAGTATAAAGACATTTAAAATGATGTCTCTTTAACCTGTGCACAATAGAAAATACATATTGAGTATTTATTGTGTGGTTGATTGTAATAATGGCTGATTAACAGCTGACTATTGATAAATGACTCACTTACCAACCATTGATCAGTGACTTAAGTGATTAATTGACTAACCAGCTGACTGATTGAGGGAGGGAGGGAGGGAGGGAGGGAGTGACCAACAAAGAAGGTAACCCACTGAAAGTAACCAACTGACTAAGTGAGCTGAGTGACTCCCCTAAGTAAAAAATGGAATAAAGAAATAAACGATTAATGAATATCTAATCACTGAAATGGAAAGATCTTTACAATATATTGTAAAGTTAATCTCTATTTTAAAGGTGTATTTGAATTTGTCACTACAGAAATTCAAAGAGATACCAAAAATTAAGCAAATTTCTGTCAATTACAAGAAGCTCTTGGAATTCTTTTTGCCTCTTTGGATTAATGAATGGAAATTTTTATTGCTAAAATATCTAATATTCTTTTTTTATTAAGGCAATATTGCTTTACAACACTGTTCATGATTCAGAATAGGATCTGGCCTTCTCAAAGGCATGTTCTCAGACACCACACCCACCAGTGAGGCACACACAGTCTTCCACCGTAGCTCATTATCTCCCCATTCATTGTTTCCCCCTCCTTCTTTATAATCAATTTCAGAGTTTTCTAGGTTTTGTTATTGGTTTTGTTTTATCTGATTCTTTGTTTTGTTTCTCCATATAAGTAAAATAATTTCATATTTGTCTTTCTCCTTCTGAATTATTTCATTTAGCTTTATCTCCTACACTTCTTTATGCATGTTATAAATGACAAGAGTTTATCTTCATTTTATGGCTAAGTAGTAATCTAGTGTGTGTATTTTTGTGTATGTATATATGTGTGTGTGTGTGTTTCCTAATCCCCACCTCTGTCCTTGGGCTAGGATGTTTACATAGCTTGGTTATTATAAATAGTGCTGTAGTGAACACCCAAGTGTATATATATCCTTTTAAATTAGTGCTTTTGTATTCTTTGTATACCTAGAGGAGTGAGATGACTGTATCATATGGTAGATCTGTTTTGAATATTTTAGAAACCTCCATACTGTTTTCCATAGGGACATTCTCACAGGTATAGATTTTTGTTTTTTTTTTAAGATTTATTTTATTTGTACATACAGAACTGGGGTACAGGCCAGAGGCTCAGGGGCAGTGAGAGGCTTCACCAGAGACAAAGTGGGGAACAGAACAGGCAGATTGATGAAGTACACTGCTGAGGGGAGCAGCGGGCTGGTCAGGAGAGGTCTGCCAGCCATGTGGTCACCTCCGGGGCAGGTGGGAATTGAACCCATGCGGAAGTGGCTTCAGCTTCTCAGTGCAGTGCTTTAACCCGCTGCGCCACCAGGGAGGGCCCTCACAAGTATAGTTTTAATTTACATTTCCCTGATGATAAGTGTTGATCAACAGATTTAACACTACTGTTTGCTATTGACATTCAAAAAAACTAAAAAGTTATTAACTCATAATTAATTTCAGTTTCTACTTATTTAAAAAATACTACTATTCTTTTCTTAATGAACCATCTGTATGTCTTCTTTGGGAAAATGTCTCTTTGGCACTTCTGCCCAATGTTTGGCTGGGCTATACAATTTCTTTGTGTGAGTTGTATGAGTTCTTTGTAGGTCACGGATATCAGACCCCTGTCAGCTGTAGGATGTACAATATTTTACCCCATTCAATTGGATGTCTTTCTGTCTTAATGAAAAGTTTCTTTCACTGTCTTACACCTTACACAAAAATTGACTCAAAATGGATTCAAGATGTGAATCTAACACCTTAAAACATAAGATACAGTAAAGTACAAATAAAGAAAATACTCCATGATACTGGCTTTAGAGATGTCTTTGTGGGCCTGTCTCTAATGACAAAAGAAACAAATAAATGTAAATAAATCAGACTACATCAAACTAAAAAGCTTCTACCACCTACCTAGGGAATAAAATAATGAATTAAGGAAATTCTGGACAGAATGTTCAAGAAGCAGCTGGTTTCTTCTAGCAGCCTTAATAACTGAAAGAGCAGAGAAATAAGCTAGATTGAATTACTCACTTTTTGAGTGGAATTTCATGGCTCTGAACAGTGTTTCCAGTGAGCAAAGTTCTTAAAATATGAAAGGGCTTCAGGGTAAGATCAAATCTAGAGTGGGACTTTAAGATCCATTGTCAAGACCTTAGAAAGACTGAAACCAATACCTCAGAGGTTCTCTCTGACAAAAGATTATGTAAGGATATTAAGGATATTGTTCCACAGCAGCTTCACATTGAGCCAAAGTTAGGAAAGAGCTCCTCTCTAGTGAGATTTATATTTACAGGTGTGGCATTTGTCTAATGAGATAGATGATGAAGTAATTTAACAGCAGCAGTAAACCAAACTTTTAAAGAAGTCATAGTAGCTTAGAATGAAAAGGACCCAGAACCACAAAAGACAAGAGGCAAGCTCAGGAAGTTAAAAACAGAGACAACTGGGAGGCAGGGGGGGTTAGGGGTAAATGGGGTGGGAAAGAGTGAGTCAGGTGAAATCAAAGTCCAAAAGAAGCCATGGCTCATTAAGAACTTCTAAGGAATAGGTCTGAGACCTAATCAAAGAATTGTCAATATGCTGGGTTTCAGAATTGCTATAGTCTCCCTTTTTAAACAGAAATGTCTTCTGTAGTTAACAAACATCTTTCCTTCCAACTTACATGTTAATTATGTGGGGGCATATCACTTGTCTCTTCATAGGTCTTGGGTTTTTCATTTAAAGAGAAACCATTCACAAGAAACCATACCAAAGAAAACTTGACTGCATCTGGACCTGATTGAGACGATGAGATAATGAATTTTGGTCTAATAGAATACAAATTAGAGGTCTCTAATGAGGTAAGTGTATTCTGCATGTAATGCATGTATTTTGGATATGGGAAGAATCCACACAAAGGGCAAACTATGGAAACAGTATTGTCCAGAGAGAGCCATAACCATATCTCCAATGCCATGTTTTCTTTTTTATTTAATTCTTTTTTTCTTTTTTAATGCAGACAAGAGCTGGGGTGTTGGCCAGAAGTGTGTGTGTGTTTGGGGGGGGGTTGAGAAGATTTACCAGAGACAGAGTGGGAAGCAGAACAAGAAGATTACTGCTGAGAGGAGCAGTGGAAGAAAACCGGCGATGTCTGCTGAGCCATGTGGTTTTACTCCCAGACAGGGGATGGAATTTGTGCTGCATTTGCTGCAGATATCTTCATAGTGTTGAGTCTTAACCCCTTGTGCCCCCAGGGAGGTCCTTTTCCATGTAACTAAGCCACTCCCCAATTAGCAAGTTGAGTCTCCACTGCCTAACTCTCACTTTCCACCAAGTTTACTGAAAACTCACTTTAGAGTTCACTGTGTAAGAAAACCAACGAACCTGAGCACCCCATATTGCAAGAAAGTTCAGGTAATATGTACATGTTCCTGTTAATAGCCCCAGCTGAATTGCTGATCAACAACTAGTATTAATTACCAATATTGTGAGTGAAAACACCTCTATGTGATTATTGTCCCCTACTTTCAAGTTATTCCCAGTCAGCAAGTCATTCCAGAGGAAGATCTGGACATGGTAGAGTGAAAAACAAACCATCCATGGTGGTTCTAAGATTATATACTGAGATAAAAATGATCCATAAAAGGCGGGGGGGGGGGGAATGAAAATTCAAAAAGGGAAAAATACAATGCCCGAGGCCCAAAAGGATGGATTCCTCTATGCAATTAAATGATTAAATGGAGACGCCTTGGAGAAAGAACTCGTTAACCATCTGCTGTAAAAGAGGAAAAGGTGGAGCACAGATACAGACGGAAGAGGCTAGGAGCTGTTGTTTTTGTTACAAACATTGCTAGGTTATTTACTTCTTAAATTATATACTTATATTTTTATATTGTGTTTTCAATTCTATTTTACTATCTGATTCCACCTTTTAGAAGTAAAGTTTTTAAAAAGAATTAGTCATTTTCCAATGTGAGGAAAAAAACTAGATTTACTCAAAATCACCCATCATGATGACAGTAGTCAGCCAACAATGCCCCTGATTTCTAAAACACTGCACTTCCTCACATCACACTGCACTTTCTACACACGGCACTTTCTATTACAACAATATTACCTTCTGGGTTTATATATCATAATCAAAATGATTTTAGTATAGTTAAAGTGAATACCCTCCTACAAGGAATTAAACCCAAAAAGTAAGCAGAAGGTTGTCCTTGGGAAGATCAAAACAAGCATTAAAGCAAAACAATGACCTCAAACTAGTTTGCTTCTAGTAACTATATAAGTACAGGCTTCAAAAGCAATGCCTCTTTTTGTCTTTTCCAACATTTTGTTCAACCAGTACAACAACACTCAGAGATCACTTTTCTACCTGCTACAAGGAATAGCAGTATGTAGTGTTATGAGAGAACACAGATGAATAACATCTATAAAAATATATCTCCCTGGCCCTCCCTGGTGGCGCAGCAGGTTAAAGCGCAGCACTGCAAACGTGCAGCAGCCACTTCAGTGCGAGTTCGATTCCAGGGGCTCCAGAGATGACCACATGGGGCGGCAGACCTCTCCTATCTTGCCCTCCTGCTCCTCTTGGCAGAGTACCTTGTCAATCTGCCTGTTCTGCTCCCCACTCTGTCTCTGATGCATCTTCTCATCGCCCCTGCACCTCTGGCCTATACCCCAGTTCTGTATGCATAAATAAATAAATCTTTAAAAAAAAAAAAAAGGAAAAGAAAATATCTCCCAGCCTTTACTATAGCTAAAATTTTCATCATCAGTCCCAATGATGAAGAACTTTGAATAGAAGTTTCCACTGATCACCTAAGTATCAAATCCAAAGGTTGTCTGTTATGTAGGAGAACAAAATATTAACAGTGACTATATCTGCATGAGAAAGACTATAAGTAATTTTCTTCTTTTTCTGTCTTTTCTAGGTGTCATATTAGGAAAAACACGTAACAGTTTGTAGTCTTTTTTTTTAGTTTGGATGTTTCTCATTTCTTGGGAGTGATCAAATTATTAATCATTCTCACCTTAAATAGTCCACCACTTGCCTCTTTTATTAACTGTGCTTTCTATATCTTTTGCCACCCACTCTTCCTTCATCCACTCTAACTATGGGCAATCTCTGGTCCAGTACACCACAATTCTAGACTTAAATTTCTCTACCAACTTTAGTTACATATGACACTATCTGGTTATCTATTTTTACATGCCTATAGCAACATCACCTCAAACTCAAATGATTCAAATATAAGTCCAACTGTCTAAATTCCTTCAACCAGCTACTAGTATTTTCATACCTATTTCTGTGACTACTGTCATTAGTGAACTCTTTCTCTGTTACTAAGTAACTTAGCTACTTTCAACACCTTTTTAAATTTTCCTGGGTCTCAGATTCCTAAAGCACAGAGCTCAGTTGTTTCAGAATTCCAACACTCTTTGATTTCCTCTGTCCCTGAGGTAGTAACTTCAAAGTCATCTTTGATTATTTCTTTTCCTCTCCAACCACATCCTCTTTTAGTACCTAATGAAGTCTTATGTAACATTTCTCCAGGCTTATTTTCACTAATTTCCAATTCTCATTATATCAAGCATATATTTACTTTCCCAGTTCTATCATTTCTTTTTCCAATTCATACCATACCTATCACTAGTGCTGCTCTAATTTTCTGAAAATACTTCTTTTACTAAGTTCTTTCTCTACCCAAAAGTTTTAAAGCTTCTTTACCAATATACACAGTACAACTACCTCATCCTAGCACTTAAAGCCATCTTTAGCCTAATTTCAATATAAATATTCAACCTGACTTTTTACTATTCTCCCACACAAACCATTTCAGTCAAGTTGTTCCAGGCACTGCTCTCTGAACATGCCATGCACAGTCTGCTTTTGTTTACCTCCTATACAAGTTCCTTCTCTTATGCAAAATCAAATCCTGCTTAGTTTTGAGACTGTATCCTCCAATGGAGCCTTCTCTGTCCATGTCAGTCTCGAGTATCTGTAACTTTTATTATTTATCTTCTTGCCCCAATTACATGTTAAGTCTTCAGGGAAGTGAATCTATTTCACATGTTTCGCACCTCTGTTGAATATAACGAAGTACTTTTTACATTGTAGGAATTAAATGTTTGACTAGCTGCCAACTAAAGTTCCTTCTTACTACAGAGTATTTACTGCATGTTCTACAAGTGCTCATTATTGTGTATGCTTTTTAATCTAGGCATTATTTCTAAAAGAATATACAGTGAAGTTGATATGACATGGCTAACACTAGGTCATACCACCAGTTGGTCACAGAGAGGAAAAAAAGCAATATTTGTAAGAAGGTTTCACAAATTAGGTGGAATTTTACCTAGGAGTATAGTGACAGTGTGATAGTAATAATAATAGCTAATAGCAATAGCTAACACTTAAAGGGGGCTATATGTACCAGGTATTAGTGTTAAGGAATTTTTACATATTGACTCACTTAATTCTCACTACCACCCATTAGAAAAAGCACAATTCGCATTTTTCAGATGAGGAAACTGAGGCCCTGCTCAATTGTCCCACAACTGGTGAGTAATGGAACAGCGTATTGAACTGGAGATGGGAGAAGAAAGACAAATCTGCAAATGTTAAAGAATAAGTGTAGCTATTTTAGAAAGTGTGGAAAGCAGCTTGCAAGACTAAAACAGAAAATGCTTGTAAAGGGTACTTACACCAAAAACTGAACCAATATGACAGGGATTGAGGACAGAGTTTCTTGAAAACCAGGAAAAGGAAGTTAAATTTAATAAGTGGAAAGAAGGAAACCACTAGATATTTCAGAGCAAGAAAACACCACAATAAGGAATATTAAAGTGACATTTCTATTGAGAATAATCAGGAGGAGGAGACACTGGGTTTTGAGAGGTTCATATGACTTCTAGTATTCTAGGCTGAGGAAACTAGTACTGGGATTTAGATGATAAAGTGCAGAAAACAGAGCTATTAGAAACAAACCAAAAATATGAATGGGAAAATATGAGAGGTAATTTTTTTTTAAGATTTATTGATTTATTCATACAGAACTGGGGTACAGGCCAGAGATGCGGAGGGTGAGAGGATTCACCAGAGACAGAGTGGGGAGCAGAACAGGCAGATCCACGAA
>NW_004567107.1:43032945-43035509 GCF_000260355.1 Condylura cristata | reverse complement strand
GCAGCGGGCGGGTCAGGAGAGGTCTGCCGCGCCATGTGGTCACCTCCGGGGCAGGCGGGAATCGAACTCATGTGGAAGTGGCTTCAGCTTCTCTGTGCTGTGCTTTAACCCGCTGCGCCACCAGGGAGGGCCAGGATTAATTTTTAAATGAAAGAAATGGGCAGAAGCTATTAAGAAATTAAATAGGAGGGGAAATACATTATGTCATGATCAATTCATGAGGAGGAAGATCAATTAGTGTCCAATATTTTAAAAAAAAAATTATCAGAAAAGTCAACCAAGAGCTAAGGTAGAGGCTTCCAAACTTTCTCCATTCAGGGAGTACTCACTTTTTAGTAATTCTTTCACAGTAACCCCTAAGCTAAAAGAAAACAACTTCGTGCTTGCTGCACACTGTGCAACTTTTCCAAAGCCTTGGAATTAAATTGGACAGTATCATACTCTCATGGCCTGTTTTACATTGACTTTCATGCAGTAGTTGCTTTTTATCAGAGCAATCTTTTAAAAACAGTCTTGCAAAGAAAGGAATGCATCGACTGCTGAAAGTATGAACTCCTTCAAACTAAAATTCAAGCCTGAGCTCATAGGTGCCCTGGGGCACCTCAGCACACAGTCTGGGCAACTGGGAGCTAAGGAAAGAAGCTTATAAAGAGAAAATACACATACATCTAGTGGGGGAGAAGTAAAGAAAATTCTTATAACACTCAACCACAAGAGGGCAGCACATAGTTAGTAGGGGTAACACAATGGGGGGGAGGAGGGTGTCAAGGAGAGAAATGAGTCAAACATTTCCATTAATGGGCTGTAAACAAAAGGGTTAAATAACATGGTGATTAAATTATAGTGGTTATTATTTCACAGTATATAAATAACCATTATGTTAACAACTCAAATTAATATAATGTTGTCAATTATAACAATATTTTTTTTGATAAAAAATTTTAACCAGCCTAAAAACTGAAAGTCCTTTTTCTCCTTTAAAGGGGAAGAAACACTGGTCACTGGCAGATCACCTTATGCAAAGTCATTCTGCCCTTCTCTGAATCACCTTTGCCTGTTTAACCATGATAGGAGTCAATATTTTTAAAGTAGCCAAGCAATATGGAACTTTGCATGCATAATCTTATTCAATACTCAAAGAAATTTTGTAGAAGTGATGCTCAGAGATTTTAAATAACACAACTATTAAGTGGCAGGAATCCCAGTATTCAAAGACAGTGCTCTCTCATATTCTCAAAGCATCCCTTCAGCAACGACCAGGTTAAGACAATGTGTTCCTTTACCACACCTGAGATACCATCTCAAATTATTAGGAAAACCCAGCAAATGAAACATACTATGCCTTAACATGTCCCTAAAGCAAGGTATAAACTCCAAACGCAGGACAGTTAGAGCAAAACCAAGCATTATCTGCTTCTTTAGTCAGCAAGTAAGGCCGTTTTCCTGGACAGGTAAACACATTTACTATTAAGGCAAGTGCTGGACACATCCAGTTTGCTAATATATTGTACTCTAATAGATATGTGCACTTACCAAATAGTGATTTTCACACGTAGAGTGATAAAAGTAGAAGGGAGTGAGGAAAGGTTTGTTAATTCATTTTCAAATCTTCAAATACCAGAATATTTGTAGTAGTTCAACAACTCAAGTGTACAAATCTATTATGAAACCAAAAGCAATTGTCACCTTATTCCCAGTTGTGGTTTCCTTCTCCACATTTCTCCTCCCTTCTATGACATATTCAGCCCTTTCTATCCTTTCATTCACACAATAACTTTCAGATTAATAGTCACCGGAAAGCTCTGTCAACCGACAAAGCAAACAGGCTGATAAAACCATCCAGGAAGTATTCAATGTGCTAGCAGAAACTCCAGCAAGAAAAGCTAATTTGGTGTCTCAATAGGTATCTCTTTTTACTTAAAAAGGTTCCCCTGCGTAAAAATTAACACTCTGCAAGTGGAGCATGTAAGTGACAACGTTTTCTCTGCAAGCCTTTGTTACTTGTATGGCCAGCAGAGAAACAATAATTATTTCTTAACGGCTCCAAGAGCAACAATCGACACCCCAAATTACCCTCACAAACCAACATTAAAAGTTCAGCACTGCCATTTTCTGAGTAAGCAACAAGGAGTCCTGCCTGTCTCCACATGTTTCCAGCCTTCCTACGCACACAACACACAGATCACGACACCCTCGCCTTCACTGCAGTGATAAAGGACAACAGCCGGGAGCGTATACCCACCGTCGCGGGAAGGAGAGGTAGGGCCTCTCTTTCAGCAGAAGAGAAACAGCTCACATCTTGCTCCCTTGCGGGCTTCTGAGACCTAAAGAAGGGCAGTAGTTACAACCTCTGAAATTCAGAGCAAGCAGATGTTCTTCTCTAGTCTCTTTAGACCCTCAGAAAGAACATTGTAAGAGTGGTAAAAAAAAATTGGGGGCGAGGGGTGGCTATCAGCACCAGGACACACAGATGCAAACAGCAACATAGGTTTCCCCTTAAAAGGGGAAGATTTCCCTGCTGTGAAGTTTGCAGCGACTAGTAGAAGGAAGAGGATGAGTGGGGG
>NW_004567107.1:42984841-43032171 GCF_000260355.1 Condylura cristata | reverse complement strand
CCAGGGCTGGCAGGGGCGGGCCACGCTGAAGGACAGCCCTCAGCAAGCAGACGGGTGCGCGCGGAGAGTCTCCCGGCGGGACCCTGCTGGGAAGCTGAGTGGGCTGGGGCTCACTGAGCGGGTGGCGGCTGCTGGGGATGAGTCATCCCAGCCGGGAATGCGCCCTCAGCGCACAGCGTTGCACCGCACCGAGACTTTCCCTTCCTGCGCACTGTCCTGTCTTTGCTTTCACTTCCACGTTCTGTATACAGCAAAACTCCATTCCCAGGCGTCGAGGACTGGGCCAACGCCGTACACACGCGCAGTTTCGTGCCGGTGCAATCCCAAACGCCTGAGTGAACCAGCACCTCACCTGGAAAGGAGTGACGGTGGAAAGACGCACGGAGGTACCTGCAGGACGCGGCGAACGAGGAGAAACAAATTCCACCGTCCCAAAGAGCCTCATCGGTTTATAAGCAGCTACTAGGCGCCGGGCTGCGGGCCCCCAAGGAAGCTATGTGAACACAACTCTCGCACACTCCTTGCTTACTAGGGCTTGTATTCTGATAAAGGCACAAAAGTATCTTTAAACATTATACGGTGTCACTAAGAAAAATAATATAAGAGAAAGGGAAGATATCGTGCATTAAGTGGGGCGCCAGCAAAGATAGTTGTGCAAAATTCTGAAGAGAAACATGAGCTAGAGCTGTAAGTATCTAGAAAAAGGACTAACAAAGGCAAGACTCAGAAGGGGATGTGTGGGGCAAGACTGAAGACCAGCTAAGAGGTGAGACCAAAGAACTATATAACGTGGGACACAACTGAGAGGACGCTCTACTTGCGGGTCTGAAACTGACAGCTGAACTGTGGAAATAGAAACGGATTTTTCTGTGGGGGGGGGGGCGTGAGGGGGAAACGAGCCTGTTATAGAACAATGAGACAGTGCGGATACATTTATTGTAGTAAATGATCAGTCTATATATTGCAGTGATCTTTGTATTCAATGATCTTTGTATTTCTTTTCACTGCGTGTTAGCTTGAAGAGACCATTTGAAATGAGTGAATATTGAGTTTCTTGTATGGGAAAGGATTTTTATATTAGAAATGGAAAATGGTAAAAGGAAAACCTTTACTCACAGATAAGATCTATTACCCATGCAGAGAGATGTAGTGACTTGCTTAGTGTCATTCAATGGTGAACTCAATAATCATTCAAATAGTAAAAGTCTCTTTCCTCACTATGATATTATAATTTTAAGTCAATATTACCTTAGAATGTTGTGCTCCTTTGGTTCAATAGAGAATTTATTTGTGTAGCTCTTCATGGATTTCTTGGTATGACAAAGATAATTTTTTTTTCCCCCAGGGAAAACATTTCAGAAAGTTTCCTTTATTTCTTGGTAATAGTAAAAGAGAACTCCAGTAAATCTAACCAATTCTTTCACAACATTTTTTCAAACAATACGTAGAAACAGAAATGTGGGTTGGATGATAACATGTCTAGATTCTTGTAAGTCTGACAGATTCTGATTTGAATCTGCTGAGCAGCACTCACCAAGGAAGTCGTTTAGATTTTCTAAACTTCCAATTCCTCCTCAATATAATGGAAATAATAACATCTTCCTTGAAGAGTTGTTTTGAAAATTAGATGAAGTATATTTTTAAACCCTCAAAAGTTATTAAATATTTATGGCTCTGGTAGAGATCATTTATAGATCTTGCAGAGCTGGGCGGTATAAGGAACATGTAGGATTTACTAAGTAATGCTTAAGCATTTTACTAGAACTGTGCAGGCTGAAACAAGAGCTGAATGGCAATGGAGATAAATGCAAAGATCTGCATTTGGATTAAACAAAAACTATTCCATTAAAAGATAAAAACACCATTCTTAAGAAGAGCATTAATGTGAGAGGAAAAAATGATACAGGAAGATCCTTGAAAGGGGAAACAGATTCTAGCAAGGGATTGGAGATCCAAGAATAAGTTTGTTCCTTTCCAAGATAGGAAAGATGTACTTTTCTATAAGAAAGGAAGTATCAATCACTATGGACAGAGGCTGATTTATTCTAGGTCTAGTAATATAAGCCAAAAGCCATGGATCAGATCAGGTAGACAAACATGCAATGTTTTTTTTTTTTTAATCGCCTAGATGTTTTAGAACCATTCATTTCCAACTTTGATTAGATATGGCAGGAACATTTCCCCCCTGTCAATTCTCTCATCCTTCCTTACTGTCCCAAAGAAAAAGGTTTTCCTGGTAAACAAATCCCTCCTTCCCTTGAGATAACCAGGTAAGTTTAACTTTGGTGAATGAAAACCAAAATAGTTTTCTTATCTATAAGCCAGATATTAATAACCTCCTTCAGTTAAGGATAATTAATCAATTGGCAAAATATACAATGTGTTTCTTATAAGTAGGTGTTATTTACAAATTTTTAAACTTAAAAGTTAAAAGCACAATTACCAATTCATTAAAAATATTTTATTTGTGAAAGGATTCAAAAAAGATTCACTTTTAAAAGCAGAAATTCCCCCAACATAATTGTTACATTTACAGAGCATTAATTATTTAGACTAATGGATCTGTTCTTTCTCTAATGATTTCCTCTTAAGACTGGCCAGCTTCTAGAACCTGTTATTTTTCGTGATTCTGCCCCATGTCCCTTGATTGTACCATGAGTTGTCACCTGGCTCAACATGAGTCAGTCAGGGTCTCCCTCCCAGGAAAGTTAGAACTGGGATTCATGACAGCTGCTCAAACTTTTCTGTTCACTTGAAATAAAGTCACCCTGCATTTGGATTTAAAAAAAAAAAAAAGATGTCATTAAAAGATGAAATAATGAAAATATCATCAATGTGAGATGCTTTATTCACATGCCATCTTTAATCATGTACCTAGAGTCCAGCAAAACTGATTTACAATAGGACAAAATAATGATACAGACAAAGGAGAGAGTAAAAAAGAACAAGTGCACCAGGAGTCCTCACAACTCCTTAGGTTCCTCTTCCTCATGAGGCTCAAAGAAACTTCCTGTGTTTAGTATTTTGAAAACACTTCCCTATGACATATTTCTCCTTTTTAGTTAAGCTAGATTTAGTAGTATCCGTGTACTTAAAATGATTTAAGTAAGACAGATATTAAACATTGTTGAAAATATTCTCTCAAATGACAGAGGGGAAAATGTACATCTTTTAGAAATCCAATTTAGTCACACATTTTTGGAAGCCTGTCTTCAATCACAAAGGCAAGCATAATTGTGGAAGTATTAGTCATGATCTAAGACACTGTGAGGAACCCATTGGTTAAACTAAGGTTAAATAACCTTTAGATATGGTAGCTGTTTCCAACAGGGAACTTTTCCTCACTTCCTCTCAACCAAAACTCCCCTCACCATTATTTGGGTTTCTCTTCTCACTGGCTTCACTCTACCTACTTCTTTCATAATTGCTGTGGTCACTCTACTTCAACTATATTCTGACCAAAGGAAAACATAATTTGCTATTAAAACATGGTATTGGTGTATTTAGACACCTTCTATTTTACCAAGGAACTATGTAACTGATGCAGAAAATACTGCATGAAAATGTTTGGCTACATATTCCAAATGTCTATAATTTGTCCTTAGATTTTTTTTTCTTTTCCTACACCCTTTTTCTTTCCCTTGATGCTTTCTTTTTCTGAGGATTTGAGGATGCACCCCTTTGTCTATGCATTATGAGAGTTGGTCAAAGGGAAAACCAGTTTCTTCATTGCAGCAAAGACAATTAGCTGGGTGCTAAGGGAGTACCTTTTTAGCATCGCCTTATTTTATCCATGTTTCCCTTCTAGACCTCCCATCCATCACAGTGACCTATGCCTGAATGTGCTTGCCTGAAATTTGTCTTCTTTTAAAAAGACACATATGTTGTTCTGGGTTATTGTTGTGATTATTGTAATTGCGTGACTATAAAACCCACTGAATCAAAATCTAATGCAAAGGTCAGACATTTTAAATAACTAATAATTGATCAGATAGCCAACCCATCTATTTTGGGATGAAATGTGACTCCCACCCCAAGATAAGATGAACTCCTAACCACCAGTACCTATAACTGTGACCTAATTTGGAAATATCTTTGTAAATATAATCAAGTTAAGATCATGAATGAGGGTCCTAATTCAATATGACTGGAGTCCTTCTTATGAAAAGAGGAATGAGACATACAGGGAGACAAGGATTATGTAAAAGAGAAACAGGGATTGGAGGGATGAGGATACCAGAAAATGATAAGATTGCCTCTAGAGATTCTGGACGGAACTTGGCACTGCCAACACTCTGATTCTTAACTTCTAGCCTACAGAACTGAGAAAGAAAAAAATTCTATTGTTTTAAGTCATCCAATTTGTGTTACTTTGTTATGGCAGTCTGGGGAGCTAATATATCACCACCCTATATTTCTCCAACTGAAAAGCCATGAATAACTTTCTCTTCTCTCATCTACACCTAATACTGTCTTCCACCAAATATTGAAATAACCATTCACTTGGAAGAAAATAATTTTTTGTTTTCTCATTTTGTGTAACAATACTTTTGCTTATTTTATTTTGTTTGTGTGCATTACTGTCATCTTCATCTGTTATAGATCAATCATGAAATGATGTACTGGTCCTAAAGCAAATTTTTTAGTTAAAGCTACAAGAATTTTTATTTGGTATGCTTTCCATTCAGATGCAATTCAGCTCTTTCACTACCTATAGGAAATGTTCTGGGAATCAACAGCATTACAAGTAATATTTTAGTAAGAATGATGACTTTGACATTTTTTAATAACTTATAATTACTGGAGTAGATGTGTTTTAAGTCTTTTGAAAGCATACTCATGTTTCAGCATCAGTTATGCTTACTAAAGGGTTTTAAAGTATATTTATTGAGCAAGGTAATTTTTTTCTTTTTTTTTTTATCTCATAAGAAAGCACTACATACTACTTGCAGAAAATCCAAATAATGTAAAATATAAATTGTACAAAGTAGAAATTCCTCTTGATCCTCCTCCCGTGGCCTTCCTTTCATCCCAGAGATAATCACTAACTACATGGTTTGTAACTTTTCAGACTTTTTTCTAAGAATTTTCCTATGTTTTACTTATATAGTTTTGAACTCTATACACAATGTAGATAACTACACATTTTTCTGTGGCTATTTTTTCACTTATGTCCTGGAGGTCAACCTACACTCTTTTTAAATCTTATACAGGTCAAATGAGTAAGATAGTCTATTATTATTTGTTAAACAATTTCCCCACTTGTGACCTTTTAGGTTGAAAATTTCATAATTAGGCCCTTCCTGGTGGCACGGCGGGTTAAAGCACAGCACTGAGAAGCTAAAGCCACTTGAGCATGAGTTCTCCGCCACCCCAAAGGTGATCCACATGGCAAGCAGACCTCTCCTGACCCACCCGCTGCTCCCCTCAGCAGTGTACTTTGTAGATCTGCCTGGTCTGCTCCCAGCTCTGTCTCTGGTGAATCCACCGCCCCTGCACCTCTTGCCTGTACCCCAATTCTGTATGAATAAATAAATCTTTAAAAAAAAAGAAAATTTCACAATTAAAAATAGTCCTAAATTTGGGCCCTCCCTCGTGGCACAGCAGGTTATAGCACAGCACTAAGAAGCTAAAGCATCTTCAGCATGAGTTCAATCTCCAACTTGGAGGTGATCCACATGGCTCGGCAGACCTCTCCTGGCCTGCCTGCTGCTCCCCTGAGCAGTGTACTTCCTCAGTTGACCTATTCTGCAACCTTCTCTGTCTCTGGTGAATCCTCTCAGTGCCCCTTTACCCCAGTTCTGTATGCATAACTAAATAAATCTTAAAAAAAAAAAAGGTAGTCCTATATTTGAACATCATTATAGTACAAATATTTTATGGTGACAGAAAACATTTCCTAGGATACATACTTAGACCCTGTTGAAAGGAATGTATGTATAAAATTTGATGCCTATTCTCAAAGATCTTATAGTATCAGTCAATGTATATCAGTGCCCATTTCTCTATAATCTCACTAATTCTGGATATTATGAATCCTTAATTTTAGCTAGTTTTAATTCCAAACACATTCATTCTAGTGATTCAACAAGTATTTTTTTAACTGTCCTAAATTGTTTATTAGGCAGGTAAGAATTTTACAAACATTACTTATTAGCTATAATGATGAAGCTGGATAGTATTGCACCTTCTCCAAGCTGCACTGCAAGAACAAGCAATACTGTAGTGGAACTTGAAGCCCTTTCCAAGGCGGCTCTTGCGCCTGCAAGATTGGTCAGCCCCTGTGGTCCCCTGTGCTTGTGGACCTGTTTAGTGACCTGTTGGGTCAGGATTTCTTCTGATAGCTATATAGAATGGATCCATGAGGATAAGCTCAAAAAATGTGTATGTGGAATCTTCACCAACCCAGTAGGAATTCAGAGCTCCACAGTGGTGTTCAGCTCACTCCTCATCTATGGGCTGCAGACTTCTAGCAAATTTGGCTGGTTTACACCATTCTGGACATGTTTGCCATAGGCTGCAGCATTTGGAACTGGATATCTACAGCTAGACAGCACACATAGATCCAATATATGACATAACCTTGCTTGCTTTTGTATCCCAGTCTTCATACTTCATCTAGCCTGGTAGGATGGGGTGCCTATGGAGGTTGTCAGCTCGCAGTACTGCCAGCAGCAGTACTGGATAAACTTGAAAGTGCACATTTTGGCTTACCTGATGGCTGCAGCCAATGGAAAAGAAAGAACCCTTTCTCAACAAATATTTTTTTAAGCACCTACTATGTGGTAGGTACTCTGAAAATGTTAGGTATTCACTAATGTGTTTTACAGTCACTGTTCAACCTATTCTTGCCTCTATTATGTTATTAATACAGGACCAAAAGTAGAAGAAAGGTTATAAGGAGTTTAATTATAATAACCAAATAGTTTAAATTGCTAGCTTTGGGGATTATAGCCATTTGAATGCATTCTGAAGATAGAGTCAGTGAATTAGATCCAGGATATGAGGAAAAGGAAGTAATTACAAACTCTAAGATTCTGGCTTGAGCTTCTCTAAGGGCAAAACTCTCTTTGACTAAGATCAAGAAAACTGGGTAAGAAGCAACTTTAGGGCTCAGCTTTGGCTATATTAACTATGAGAAATGTATTGTTTATTAAGAGAGAGATATTTGAGACAGATATATATGTGGTAATCATATGTACATTATATGTAAAATCATGGTATTAGTTGAAATCATCAAGAGAATGAATGCAGATGTAGATAGAAAAGAGGATAAGTTCAAGCACACACACCTGTTGTACACAAACCCAATGTTCAGAGTTTAGAAGCATTAAAAATAACTAGCCAAAGAGATCAATGAAGATAGGTGATCAATGTAAGACTGGACAAAAATCAACTGTGTGGTGATCTGAAAGTCAAAGTATTTTAAAGAGAAAATAGAAGCAACTGTGTGAAATATCACAGTACCAGGTAAGGACTAAGAACTATGTATTATAGTTAACATTCTAGAAGTCATCAATGGTAATTAATACATAAACTATTGGAACAAAATCTTGATAGTAAAGATTCAAGAGAAAATCAGCACACAGATTGAGGAGGATAAAGTAGACAAATGCAGGTGGTGTGAAAGGAGAAAAGAAAAATGGGTAAAGTGCTGGAAGGGGAAGGAGGGACAAGGAAGAACTGTAATCAATTAAACAATTAATTTTGGGAGAAATAACATGTATTCTACTCAATGAATTACTAACAATTTATGAAAAAGGAAGAAGGGGAATTGCTAGAGCAATATACTTGAATATGAAGAGGAGAAAGAATCTAGATCATAAATGAAAAGTTTGGCCTTAAAGCACAGGGCATTCATGTAGAATGTATAAGTTTAAGGCGGATAGGAAGTGGATACCAGGATAAAATTATGTGTACAAAAGATTTATTAGGAGAAACACTTGTGAAGGATAAAGACCAGACATACTAGTCAGACCATAATGCATATCTGAGAGCTATGAAAGAAAAAAGGTAATGAAAGACTGGGTAGTTCCTTCAAAGGTTAAGCACAGAGTTATCTCAACCAATAACTCTACTCCTAGGTATAGTCCCAAGAGAAGTAAAAACAAAGATTCTCATAAATACTTGCATACAAATGTTCACAGCAATATTACTCATAAAAGGCAAAAAGTAAAAATAGCCCAAATGTCCATCTGCTGATAGATATGTTAATTAAAACTAACAATTAAGTACATACCCCTCTCCCTGGTCCCAATTAAGGGACACAAATCTAAAGCCAGAATACAGCTGATCTAGTCCTATGAAGAGGCTATATCCAGGAAAAATGTTGTCTGAAGTGCTGCTTTTGGAAACTTTTACCTCCAAAGAAATCAATAACTTCAAAGAGTGTCAAATCTAAAATTTATGACATTGCTAAAACTCCCAGTTCCCAGAAGGCAAGTCTCTAATAGATAAAATTCAACCCTCTTTGTTTTCTCAATGCATTGATAATATGAGAGATGTACAATAATAAACCCCTACCTGGATTTTCTTTGTCTCTGTAGAAATCCTTGCATATGTTCATGTATATTTTATGTAGCCTCCATGTCAAAACACCAACTATATATAATCTCTAATGAGAAGCTCAGAATTCATGCAGTTTTCCCAAAGTTACCGAGAGGCTGGTTTTGGGTTCAATTCCTCACTCTTGTTTCTCTAATAAACTCACTTCATTTTGCTTACCTGAATTTATTTTAGACATCAGGTGGGCAAATAAAAAGTGGTATAATTATATATGGAATATTATTCAGCAATAAAAAATGAACAAGTACTGATACTTTTGAAAATAATCTAAACAATCTAATCTTGAAAACAAGCTAAGGTAAAGACAGTTACAAAAGGTCACATATTGTATCATTAAATTTATATGAATTATCCACAAGGGGCAAAATATAGAGACAAGCAAATTAGTGGCTGTCTAATCCTGTAAAGGATGGGGGGTTGAGAAGTAAGAATTAAAGGATATGTATGAGTTTCTTTCTGGGATAAAGAAAATAATGTATTTTTAAAAGGTGGGAAGGATATAAAATTGTAGTGATAGCTGCACAACTGTGAGCATAATAAAAAAAAGTATTGAATTGTACATTGTGAATAGATGAATTATATGTAATATGAATATATATCTAAGTATATAAAGCCTTTTTTAAAAGGGGGAAAGAGGAGAATTGGGCAGAAAGACACTCAAACTGCAGTGCCACTCAGAAAGCTTTGATTGGGTCAATAGGAAGTTTTGGAGCAGATATTCCCTGTTAGAGAAATCTCAAGTAGGACAATAAAGACTTATCTCTAGTGTTCTCATGATTCTCAGTCATTGGCTGGGAGAAGCACAAGGAAAGGGGAAGAAGGGAAAGGTAAATGAGGATTCTCAGTATAAATTCTGCCATAAAGCAAAAATGTGTCAGCTGGAGGCCATCAGACAACCAAGCAAAACAGCTTCCCTTGAACAGAGGGCTTCCAAAGCTGGCAAAGAGCAAGTAAAGGAGGTTATGTAGGTGTAACATTGGTGGTTTAGTCTTCGATTTACTATTTAACTCTCTTTTTTTCCCTATACATGAAAAGTCATCAACTGAGAGTAAATTTGGATGTGTTATGGGGGGCCTGCAGATAAAAATGAAGGTATCACCTAGAAATTTCGTCAAGAAGAGTAGGAGGATGAAAGGACCAAAAAAATGTAGTTTGATTACTGGGAAACCTTGAGAACCTAGTAAATGCAAGAATTTGGAGTGAGACTCTGCAGCATGGAGGTGGATTTTACTCTGCCCACATTCAGCTTAGAATGAATAATGTTCAATTAAAATAAGTTTGGAGATTTCCCAGGTGAGTAAGAGGAAGTGGAAAAAAAGGACACAAGTGTTGAAAATGCATGCCAATACATGATTACTATAATAAATCTTGGAATTTTAACTGAATAAGCAAGGAGGTGACCATATGAGGTGGTAATATCAAAAAAGAGGGGTTAATGGTTACACAGAGGGACTTGTTTGAGGGATTTTTAGACTTAGGGAGTAGAGGCAGTGACACAGATATCAAGGAAGTGGAACTACAGAAGGTAGGAGAGTTGCCAGGAATTTTCTGCTTCCAGCTCGCCCATTTTGCTCCTATTATATCTAATTGACTTTTGCTTTTCAGATCAAAATACCTAATGCTTTGGAGAACTGAAGACTTAGTCTTAGTTGTGCATCCATGAGGATTCTTCTCTCACACAGTCCTTCCTTATATTTTGTGGCTGACAATTATAGATACTTATAATTATTATTACAAAACTAGATTTATAAGAAATAGCATCTATATTTGTTTCTCACTTTCTTTGCTGCATTGAAGCAATTACCAAGGCAAAGAAGAAACTGCTGTTTTCCTTCCACCACTGATGTCAGTATGTATGCTCTTTACCCTATAACATTCCTTTAAAATTTAAGAAAGCAACTTCTTATATCCACATCATTGTCTGGGGGGTGTCTAGTTAGGTTTGGAGGATGCTGATTGGGAAAGGAAGTCAGAGAACAACAAGCAGCATTCAACCCATTTTATGAGTTTTGCCAACAAATGGACTAGAAAAAGGAGGGTTCACTCATTTAAGTGAGTTGAGAAAAACAAACTTTCAGTTGAAAGAACAACAAAGAAACCCCTAGAGAATCATTGATGTGTGGTTAACAGTAAAACAAAGTTTTTAATTTTTACCCAATCTCACACAGTTTAATCAAGTTTATCCTCTGGAGTTGTCAGTGATGGCTCTATGAAAGAGTTTTAAGAGGGGCAATGTTCTAAGAAGGCTGGTTCCAGGTTCCACCAGGGAACGTAGATTGAAGGAACAGGTCTAGCAAGCACTCGCTTTTTTACCTGAAACTGAATTTTTACTGAGGTGGTTCTGGGAGGCCTAGAGGAAATTATTGAAAGCCTAAACATATCCTCTGCACACACCCTAACCCTACATGAAGCTATCATCTGCCAAGCTATCATGAGGCAAATCTGACCCCAGATTGAATAAAAACTACAGACTACAGAGCAGCATATATGACAGAATCTCACTTTAGATAAGACAGGGAAAAGGACCACAGCATCTCTCTACTTCCTCCTCAGCGACACCATGCTCCAGTTCCTGCTTGGATTTATTTTGGGCAATGTGGTTGCGATGCATCTGATGCAGAACTATGACATACCAAACCAGGCCAGAAAACTTGAAGATAATGTAAAGGACCTGGATGCCAAGAAGAAATCCCCTAGTTCATGAGGCTGACTCCAGCCCTGTCTTCTGAATTCTACTGCACTTGGGGGCCCCCTTTAACTCTGTACCAAAGCTTTTGTTTTTGCTTAATACACAGAAGAGACCACAAGTTCAGATGATTCTGACTATTGCAGCATCCTCACTCTTCCATCATCCTGGCCACATGTGAGATTCTCAGACTGGAGCTCTGGTGCTAGATTAGTAAACTTGACCTCTAAGTAGTTGTCGCTCCCTTATTATTTGGAATTTCTATTACCTTCTTTTCAAAAGAAAAATTATGGAATTTTTGTATAGCTGATCAGATATAAATACTGATTTCACAAATTAGAAATTAAAATAGTATCTAAATTTCTGGTACTAAATTATGTTAACCAGTATTCAATTTGCTTTTTGCCAACTTGAAGCTCTTTCCAAGAACTCTGTCACAAACTGGGAAAATTTTAAATTTGTAATATAGTAGTTTTTGTCAAATGCATACACTTGGATAGCCCAAATCCCTATCAAAATATAGAATATTCCATCTTCCCAGAAAATTCACTCATATTCTTTTCCAGACATTCCCCACATTTTCATCCTTCACGGCTTAACTTAGTACCAGCTTATGAGTTTTGATTATTGCATATCCTCACAACATTTAGCATTGTCAGTCACTTCAGTTTGGCCACTCTGATGCATTTACAGCAGTCTTTCACTGACTAATGATTTTGAGCACCTATTCATGTGTTTAAAGGATTTCTGCATCTTCCATTTTGAAATATCAGTTTACATATTTTGCTTATTTTTTAATTGGGCTGCTTTTCCTTTTAATAATATCAAGTTGTAAATAAGATTTGCAAATCTTCTATGTGTATGTTTTGCCTACTCATATTATTAGAAGGGGCTTTTGAAGACAGAGTATTGGCTTACTGAGTTCCATATTGACTCATTTCAAATATTGACTCATTTCTCTATACACCATTTAAATATCATTTATTAATCTCACCACCAATCTTATCAGAAAAGTCTTTTGAAAAGATGTCGAGCTAACGCTGGCAGATGAAAGGGTTCCAAAAGTCTAATTTTTTGCTTGAAAACTTGAATTTTATATTTATACTGTCAGTTTTTCCTCTTGAAATGATAGGCTCATTTAGTTTCTTTCAAGAAAATGTCTGCCATTACCCAATTTTGAATAATTGTAGCTTATCAGTCATTCTTTCAAGTAAAAATGGTGCTATGTGGGGAAAAAAAAAGTGGCCAATTTGGTTTTCAATTCCAACAATCAAATTTTTTCCTTGAGAAAACCATCACACCTTAGCTTGCAGCAGAAGCACCTTATGTGTACTTCTGATTTAATCATACAAAATTTTAAAAAGATGTATACTGAACAGTCCACTTAAAAACTAAGTAAAAGACCTGAACAGACACCTCACCAAAGAATATGTACAGACAGCAAATAAGTATATGAAAAGGTGTTGATCATATATTACTAGGAAAAGCAAATTAAAACAATAAAATGTTAATACACACCTATCAGAATGGCTATAATCCAAAATGCTAACACCAAATGTTGGCAAGGGTATGAAACAACAGAAACTCTAATTCATTGCTGGTAGTAATACAAAATGTTGTAGCACAATGGAAAATAGTTTGGCATTTTCTTAGAAATCTGAACATTGCCTTACTATATTTACTATACCAGCAATAATACTCTTTGATATTTATGCACATAAGTGAAAACTTATGTCCACACAAAAACTTGCACGGGGATATTGGGTCTTATGAATCAAGCTGCTATAAATATCTATGTGCAAGTTTTCAACTTATGTGCATAAACATCAAAGAGTGTTATTGTTACAGGGCAGTGAGGGGGCACTTCTGAGCCCCCAAACCTGCCCATTCTAAATAAGTTCTACCATCCGCCACATCAAGACAAAACATGTAAGACCTTTAATGGAAAGGAACTTTAATACAATCAGTGTGCAATACGGAAAAGACAAAGAATATAGTTTGTAAATCAAACACCCAAAGTTACTTATCCCCTCGTGGGTAAAAGTCAACCCAAAAGGGACTGACCCAAAGCAAGGCCTGAAAGCCCACCACAAGCCCAAAGCACATTTTGGTGGGACCCATAAAAAAGGGTCAGAAATGGCCAGACAAATCTGGGAGGAAAAGAGCAAAATCAAAATCAAGATAAACACTGCCATAGTCAACCTCCCCATGGGTCTCTCACCCACATCTGTTCCAACCAGTCCTGAACCAAGAAACAAAAGAAAGATTCTTCACATGTTTCTCTGCTCCATGTGCCTTCTTCAGGTCTCCTTCTGACTCTCCATCCTTCTTCCTTCCTCCTTAGATTCCTCTACAGATTCTTCTTCTCCCTGCTCTGCTCTGCCCTTCTTTGGTTGGGGCAGGGAACCTGGAACCTCCCCTTTTCCTGGGGACCACCCTGTTACAGAAGGTTGTAGATGACTGTGGGCACTTTGATGGTGGGAAAACTATAGTGACTACACCTGAGGGAAGAATTTCTATAATGTAAAAAAATAACAAGGTTGTTTAAAAATAATTAGGTTGTATATTCAATAAGCCCTTTACCTCTATGTTGACGAATTGGATAAAGTATACTGATGTCTACAAGTTTGTTTGTTTTTTTTTTTTTAAAGATTTATTTATTTGTACATACAGAACTGGGGTACAGGCCAGAGGCTCAGGGGCGGCGAGAGGCTTCACCAGAGACAGAGTGGGGAGCAGAACAGGCAGATCGACGAAGTACACTGCTGAGGGGAGCAGCGGGCGGGTCAGGAGAGGTCTGCCACGCCATGTGGTCACCTCCGGGGCAGGCGGGAATCGAACTCATGCGGAAGTGGCTTTAGCTTCTCAGTGCTGTGCTTTAACCCGCTGCGCCACCAGGGAGGGCCCTACAAGTTATTTTTAAATGATTCAAAGAATAACATGGAGTGATGGATGAATAGAGGGATCAATAGAGGGTTAGTTGGGTAAATACATGATAAAGGAAATTACTTGCTATATGTACAATCTAAATGGTATGTATTAAGTTAGTATACAGATATTTCAATTTTTCATTGTATTTGAGAGTTTTTATAATATGATGTTGGACAGAGTATACATTTAAGGAAACAGAATTGACTTCAGATTTTAAACTTTGGAAGATGTTTTAAGTTATATAAAATGCATTTTAAAATATAAAATTTCCTACTATCCCCTGAAGGCAAAAACAAAGCTTTTTTTTTTTTAGCCTATCCTAATCAGAATAATAGCTTTCTAGAGAAACAACTGATCCATTTAAAATGTGAATTTTAAAGACAATAATAAACTTAATTGTCCCATTGTTAAATGTGGATAAATTACTTGAAGCAATTTTCATAGAGCGCTCATAAAACACTGGATTCACCAGTGTTCTCAAGAGCTTCTGTCTATAGCACAGGTACTAAGTAGATACATCACTTTATTTAGAACATCAAACCTCTCTACTAGTTGCATCTTCTTTTTTTTAATATTTATTTATTTATGCATACAAGAACTGGGGTACAGATCAGAGATTGGGGGCGGTGTCAGAAGATTCACCAGAGACAGAATGGGGAGTAGAACAGACTGACTGACTGAAAACATTGCTGAGGGGAGCAACAAAAGAGACAGGAGAGGTCTGCCGTGCCTTGAACTCCTGCTGCAAATATCTTCATAGTGCGGCACTGTAAACAACTGTGCAATCAAGAAGGGCCTATACTAGCAGCATCTTTAAAACAAACACTAAAATGATTGACGTAATTTACAAAATATTGTGAAATAATACGATTCAAATGAAAACATTCTAAAAATAAAAGTTACAATACAAACTCGGCTGAGATGTCACTAAAATATTCTGCTCTCTTAGTCCATGTTAATGTTGGTCTTGAGAAATGTAGACATTACTTTTATGCATTTGTCAAGGAATTAAATCTACTGAAGGAATTTTATTGTAAAAATAATTGCTTTTATTTAATTGCCCTACTTTTGTCTGTTCTAGAAAATAAAGCTTTTATGGGAATTTTGCCTCACCTGATTACTTCCAGAAAGCTACAAGAGAGGTCGCTGAAAATCGGTACTTTCCTCATTAATTTCAGATAACTTCTGGTTAATCAGAATGTGCAATTTCCTTTTTCTTTAGAAAAAAGGCAACCAGATATTAATGACAGTTATGATTATGTTGGGTGTTAGCCAAGAAGGAAGTGACTCAATTATAGCTGAATTTCTGATTTTGGCTCACACACACAGAGAGAGCGAGAAAAACGCTTCAAAGTGATATATAAAAAATAAATAATTTTTTAAAAATGAGAGTTCGATTTCACAATGAAGTCCTTTAAAGTGGAACACAAAATATCAAACTCTGATACTTCAATGTCTCTATTAATCCATGTATACAAAGTTAGACACATTTTTGGAAGTTCAAAGTACCCTATGTCTCTCTTACTTACTGAACATCCCTGATTTATCTATCGAACTTTCAACCAGAACCTAAAAAGCAGAGAAGTTTGGAGAAAAGCCTCTATAACTTGAAAAATCAAACAAAGATAATTCCCTAACAAGCTTTCCTTTAATTCATTACTTGCCTTTTACTTTTTTTTTCTGAGTTATCAGCTCTTTCCTAGAGTTTAAAGTTGTTGTTCCAATGTAAACAAATCTACCAAGCCTGAACTTAGACTTTATTTATCCCTTGCTTTTGCTTTATGCATGAAAACAAATACAAAAAAAAAATTCCAGGAAATGTCTAATTTTGAAAAATTAAAATGGAAAGCTTTAGTTAAAAGTGCTTGTATTATATTGACTTTTTAAAAGAGGCTTGATTGGTAGATCTGTAACATATTGAAGTTTAAAACCACAAGAAACTTCTTGAGTCACCTTTTCTTACCAAATAGAGGTTCTTTGTTGACTTCCTATCAGGGTACATTACACTCACCAATTACTAACTTGTTTTAAAAAACCAAGCTCCGTGTGTGTGTGTGTGTGTGTGTGTGTGTGTGTGTGTGAACAAAAATTAGAAATTCAACTATAATTGAGTCACTTCCTTCTTGGCTAAACACCCAACATAATCATAACTGTCATTAAAATATAGTGATAGTTTATGTCATTTAAAAGAAATGTATAGCAACTGAACTATTTCATTACATTTTACTTGTCTAATTGGAGAAATTACTTTTTTTTTCACCCATAGAAATAATGTTGCTCTGTCACAGTCAGTAGGTACTCCCTTTGAAGTATTCAAATAAATCTGTTCACAAATTGTCCCCTGTAGTAGGTTAAATAATTGTTTTCAATTCTTTACCCCTTCCTCATGAACCTGGTGAATTTCTAATGAAAATTACTTTTCTAGCCCATTGATACTGGGTATAGTCAAGTAAATGACTTGCTTTGGCCAATTAAATAATAGTAGTTATGAAGACAGGCCTTAAACATGTCTTTTGATGTGGTCTCTTACATGGCAATTTACCACAAAAAGAATGTACCTGGAAGAACTATGAAACTGCGAGGACACAGGAAAAGACCTGTTCACAGTCAAAGACTTGACACAAACCTAGCTGACCTATAACCTAAGCAGAGAAGTCCTAGTGCATCTACAGACCCACAAACATGAAAAATCCTTGCCTTGAGTGTAGCTGTTATTTATGTGAGTCTCCATTGACAGTTGAAAAATCTGTGGTAACTGACATGTGCTTGATAATTGAATCTGCAATGCCCAGGAATTGAGGGACACAAATAATCAAGCACATCACAACAACCAGCGTTTCTTTTGACTATCAAGGAGTGCTCTAGACAAACTGGAAACAATAGATAATCTTTATTAATGAGGTTTTAGAAGAAAAACAGAGTGAAAGAATTAACCAAAATGTAGAAAAATCCTAACGAAAGCTTCTGTAGGAATGCAATAGGAATAGCTAGACTGAGGAAAGGTTTTGTATTTAATAAATCTGCCTTTCACTCCACTGTCTAAAGAGTCAGTGATACATAATCCGGCTATGAATTTTCCTCAGGGTGTCAACAGGCTTAGGGTATTTCACTCTGTCAGCATCTCCTCCCTTATCCTTCTTTTCATGTGTAGCTATTCACATTAGTACTCTTTCTTTCCAAAGCTCATCTTCATTTCCCTTTCTGTATTTGTTGTTACCATCTGATTCAGGCCCCAGTTACCCCACACTACACTGAGGCCCTAGCCTCAAAATGGAAGCACCTCTAATGTATCACAACCCCCCACCACCACCACCAAACATTTTAGATGGCCCATTCTTTTAATGTAAATAATCTCCACTAGGTGTTGAGAGAAAAGCAATCTGTTTGAACCATTTCACTCTGAAATGTGAATTAACCGATAGCCTCATGACCTTCCCAGATAAGTACAAGTTCTCAAAACAAGATATTTCTAAAAACTACCAAGGTAAATTATACTCAAACAAATAGATGTTCTAAAATCAAGCCCAGATTCCATTACTTACTATCTGGAGAACTTAAGAAAGTTACAAAGCCACACTGTGCTTTCATATTCTCATCCACAAATAAGATAGATATTGAGGATTTGATACTCTCATAATGAGAACGATATATTCAACAAACAAACAAAAAGTGCACATAACCTGCCTAGGATAATGCTTGACATACAACCTTAATAAATATTACTTATTACTTTCCCCTTGCAGTGCTCCATGCAGAGTACAATCATGGATTTCCTACTCTCTTCCTTCTGTCCCCATTTCAGTATCCATCACCTATAAACCTTGGGCTTGGAGGTGAGTATCCAGGGCTGAGGCTGGACACTGGAGACCCTGTGTAAAAAGAGGACTTCTTCAACATTAGTTGCCTCTGTTACCCTTTTCTATTGCATTTTTTTTAATATTTATTCATTTATGCATGCAAGAGCTGAGATACAGGACAGAAGTACAGGGATCAGGGATAGATGTGTGAGAGGATTCATCAGAGAGAGTGTGAAGCAGAACAGGTGAATCTACTGAACTACACTGCCACAGGAGCAATGGGTGAGTCAGGAGAGGTCTGCTGCACCCTGTGGGTCAGCCCCCTAGTTGGGGTAGAACTTGTGCTGCAGTGGCTGCCAGTAGCTTCATAGTGCTGAGATTTAACCCCTTGTGCCATCAGAGAAATCACCTATTGCATTATTTTCTGCTACTTCTTTTCTTTAGTTTACATTTTCCCCATCCTTTTTCTTTATGTTCATTTTACTATTTTTGTTTGATTGAATGTTGCAGTTGTGAGGTTAAATTTTCAGTTAAAAGCTTGCTCAATTTATTAGGTTTCCTTTTCTAAAAAAAAAAAAAGATTTATTTATTAATAAAGAGCTGGGGGTACAGGCTAGAGATGCAAGGACAGTGCGAGGACTCACTAGAAACAGAGTGGGGAGCAGAACAGGCAGATGGACAAAGTACACTGCTGAGGGGAACAGTAGGCAGGATAGAAGAGGTCTGTGGGGCCAACTGGTTCACCTGTCTAGCTGGGGATCGAACTCATGCTGACGTGGCTGCAGCTAGCTTCCCAGTGCTGAGCTTTAACCAGTTGTGCTACCAGAGAGGGCCCTATTCGGTTTCCTTCTGACTAGCATGTTGACTATAGCCCACAGATTTTGAAAAGTAACACCTGTATGTCTAGTCAACTTTACATGACCTATTAATTTTCATTTGATTTTTCTCCTTAAAAGGAATTACCTGGCCCTCCCTTGTGGCACAGCGGATTAAAGCACAGCACTAAGAAGATTAAGCCACTTTTGCATGAGTTCGATTCCCACCTGCCCAGAGGAGATCCACAGGGCGAGGCAGACCTCTCCTGACCCGCCCGCTGCTCCCCTCAGCAGTGTACTTCGTAGAGCTGCCTGTTCTGCTCCCCACTGTCTCTGGTGAATCCTCTCACCCTTCACATCTCTGGCCTGTACCCCAGTTCTATATGAATAAATAAATGAATCTTTAAAAAAAAAAAAAGGAATTACCTAATAATATGCTTTTAATTGTTTTAAATGTAGGACTTTGGTGGGTATTACTGATTTCTGATCAGCCTTACTATATTATGTTCTTACTATAAATACATGTAGTATTTAATGTACTAGAAAGTCAACAGTTTCCCCAAGGTTCTCTCCTCTTATGTTCTTTTAATTTTATTTTCTTATGTCTTTTTTTCTATATAACTGTATCTCTATAAGATGCTAACTCTCCGAAGTTTCTATTAAGTAAGCTAAGATGAAAGGATGCTTAAATGTTAAATTATTAAACGTGAAAAATAGCAAAGTGTGGTGGTTTTAGTAAAAGATAGCACAGGTATCCATAAAAGATATTTCTCAGTAACAAACCAACCATGTTTAATATGTTGAAAACTGCAATTAAAACAAAAGTATGCTAACCAGAAAAAAAAATTACCTTTTGTTTGTGAAATGCAAAAATCTTTCAGATAAAGGCATTTATCTTCACATATTAAGCTAAAATTTGGCAATGTTTTACTAGTGGTTAAGCCAGGGAAATTTAATTATGTAACTGATGTTACTCTTACAGTCACATTTGGGAGTTCTCTAATGAATATAAGATTGCCTTACCAATCTCCCAAACTGGGTTAGTTGTTTGCTTATTTAAACATTTATCTTTCCCCATAGCTACTGGAGACCATATTAGCAGCTGTTACTAATGTTAAAATTAAGAAAGCAAAAATCCACACTTACATTTGCATTTTATAAGGTGACCAAGTGCTCTGGTTTGCCTAGGACTGGGGATGCCCTAAGATATAAAAATTTCATTGGCAAAATGGGGACAGTGCCAGACAATCCAATACTATTGGTTGCCTTTTTTCCCTAAATAAGTCACAGCATTACCCAGAATCAATCTCATAATACCATTGACTTTGTATGATTCAAAGGCTACTAAAAGGAGCATAATATCCCCCCAAATTATTCACATCCTCTACTAGTGCTAACCCTTTTCTTGACCTACAAGTTCCAGTATTAGAGTCATACCTTAAATTCATTTACTTTTCAGCTAGAATTAGACAGCAAATACCTAGGCACTATTTTCAGAAGGCCTTTGTTGCAAAGCCAAAAGCCTCCGAAAAGCGGCTTTTAGGACTCTCATCTCATAGTCTAAGAACCCTTTGAAAAATCAGTAAAACCAGTCTAGTGACAAGAAATTACAAAGGTTTTCTCGTTCTATGTCCAACTTGCTTCTTTTCTGCACTCTCCTTCAAAAAATTGGCATCTTAATTCTAATTCTACTCTCTTAGAACAAATCTTTTCCCAGAACTGGAAGTCCTAAGTACATTTATATTACAGTATAAGATTATAATAAGGTTTATACTTCATAACCTCTTCAAAAGGCAACACATTCTGTTTTACTTTCTGCATTTATATATATATAAATGTATATATATTTATATATACTTTCTGCATTTTATATATATATAATATATATATATATTTTTTTTTAAACAGCATTCTTCATTTTGTGCATTTTTCCATCTCAGTTTTAAGCCCCATGGGCTTCCTACCACCAATTCACACGTGTGTCATCACCACAGTTCAGTGTACTCTTCCCACCCCAGTAAAAGGCAAACATCTTTTTAAAAAAGATTTATTTATGCATAGAGAACAGGGGTACAGGCCATAGGTGCAGGGGCAGTGAGAAGAATCACCAGAGGCAGAGTGGGGACCAGAACAGGCTGACTGATGAAGTACACTGCTGAGGGGAGCAGCAGGTGGGTCAGGAGAGGTCTGTCACGCCATGCGGATCACCTCCTGGGCGAGTAGGGATTGAACTCATGCTGAAGTGGCTTTGGCATCTTAATGCTGTGATTTAACCCGCTGTGCCACCAGCAAGGGCCCACAACCCATTTTTAAGTGAAAACAGATCTTGTTTTTTCTAAGTCAAAGAGGCACAAAGTGAGAAGTTTTAAACAACCCTGAATTCACTTAGGCAGCCACCTCCAATTCTCGGGATGCTCCTGTGGGTAGGAAGCCTCAACAGGAGGATGAGACAATCCATTCATTCCTTCACAAACAGTTTTTGAGCATTTATGATGTGCCATGTGCATTGGACAACTGAGATAAATGGAGTTGTTCTTTCTATCCACAGGGCCGTCTGGTCCAGATGGAAGAGAGACAGTGTAGAGGGTGAGACAGGAAAGCTCTGCTGTACCATGCAGTTTAGCTCCCTGGCCAGAGATCCAACTCACATCACAGTGTCTGGCAATAGCTTGATAGCCTAAGAATAAACCCCTTTGCCACCATGGAGGCCTATAAAGATAAGCACTTTATAAAAGCCTGGGTATGGTATTATGGGACTAGGAACCCTGGGTGGTATAGCTAAAGTGAAGTTAGGAGTTGCAAGGGTAACCCAACATTAACTGTACTCCCAAAATAGGCACCAAAAGAAAAACAAGTCCAAAAAAGTAAAGTTCTCCCTATTTTACCTAACCGCCTCTGAAACTGAGTTTTTAACTCAAAATGCCTCTCTATTTAAAGTCAGCAGAAAAAAATGTATACACAAAATATATAATCACATTAAATTTAATAACACAGATAACTTAAGCAATTCTCAAGGAACTACAAATTCAATTATAAGCAGTTTTTCTGAGGTAATAATGACTCAAAAGTCCAAATAAGAGCAAAGACTTTCACTTTTGTGGCTAATAGGCTTGATTATTTTTTTTAAAGATTTTTATTTATTTATACAGAACTGGGGTACAGGCCAGAAATGCGAGGGTGAGAGGATTCACCAGGGACAGAGTGGGGAGCAGAACAGGCAGATCGACGAAGTACACTGCTGAGGGGAGCAGCGGGCGGGTCAGGAGAGGTCTGCCACGCCATGTGGATCTCCCCCCGGGCAGGCGGGGATCGAACTCATGCGGAAGTGGCTTTAGCTACTTAGTGCAGTGCTTTAACCCGCTGCGCCACCAGGGAGGGCCAGGCTTGATTATTTTTTAAGTTAATTAGTTTTCATCTCTTTCTGTTTCATTTCTTGATATAATAACTCTTTCCATTATTTCCACTTTCCAAATTACACAGAATATTTTTTACTCTGTCTCATAAGTAAAGCTTTCAGTTCACCTTCTCTTCTCCTGAATTTGCCATAATTTGGTAGCAGTAATTTCTGTAACTTACAGTATCTACATTTGCCGAGAGAGAGATGGGGAGAAGAACAGGCAGACTGACGAACTACACTGATGAAGGGAGCAGCAGGAAAGACAGGAAGAGGTCTGCGGCGTGGAGCCATCCTTGGACAGGGATCCAACTGGGACTGAGGGAGGGGCGGCCAGCTTGCAGCTCGGGGCTTCAACCTGCTGCGCCTCCATGGAGGGCTCTACTCCTACTGATTTCAACGGTACTTCAACTTGGCACTTTCTTCAAGAAGCACTACAAGTTTTCAATAAAGTATTTTAATCTCCTTGATTAAAGTGGCTAATCCTACTTCCTTATTATCAGTGGGCAAAAGAAGCCCCAGCAAAATTCAACTGTGAAATAGAAATCTTAGATTTTAGTAAAACGAATTACAGAAGGGAGTTGTGGACCTGTACAGTTTGCTGGTGTGTTTACTTAAAAATTACTCTTTGGGATATTTGAAAACCTTGACTTGATGAGCCTTCTCTTGACCAGATGAAACCATAGATTCTGAGTCAGGTGTCTTTTTTTTTTTTTTTAAATAATATAATAGTTTATTTTTACAACATTTTGTGCCTTTTCCCATCTCAGGGTTTCCCATCACCAAATCACCCGTGTGTCATCACCATTGTCCATACTCCTCCACTTCCACCCCCCCATTTTTGATCCCACTCCCACTTCACCCCCATAAAATGTCTCTCATTTATAGTTGTTCATTATTATCTTTCCCTTGCCACCCCACTAGGCAATCGGTCCTTTATCTGAGTCAGGTGTCTTTTATCTGCTTTCCTACAAGGAAACAACTAACCCAAACCTTAAACCTGTATTTCTCACTACTGCTGCCATTCATACTATACATCAAACAGACAATTAACAAACAATGAAGGAATGAGTCAGCACTCTTGCGCAAGAATATACCTTTGACTGAGTGAACTCGATCCCACTCTTCTGTTTCCACAAAATTTCCCCAGACATAGCAGAACTAGAAGAACCCAGCTAAAGACTAACCCTGACTAGGTCTTTCCCCCCTTAACCACACCCACACTTAGTTTGCAGAAAGTGGTAGAAATCCATGTGGGGCTTCTACAACATAAGGAATTGAACTGGGTAGATAATATATTGCCAGTGAATGCAGAAACAATGACAACTTGAGTTGAGGGCATGAAGAAAATACAGAAAATAACCAGTTAATGCTGAAGAAAAGTTAAGAAATTAATAAAGAAGAAAGATGACAGATAAAAGAGAAAAATTAAGACAATCCTACTTAAGGACAATGGTACTCTTGCAAACGCTGATGGAATAGAAATAAACTTTGAGGAAAAGTATTGAAGAGATTACCACTGGAATGATTACAGAAATTATTAAAAATACCTACAGTACCTTTTTACTGAAAATTTAAAATTAAAACATAAACATCTGATTCATATTCCAATTAAATGAAGAAGCTTCAAGTATGAAAGCATAAATAAAGATTTTCGGGCACACAGAAAAAGCAGGACCCCTACAAAGATGAGCAATCAAGTCAGTTGCAAATAAGTCTTTAGCACCATTTAATGCCAGTGAATAAGAGAACGCTTAGAACGTTCTGAGGAAAGGGTAACCCAGAAATATACCAGACTGCTTAAAATAAATAGGCAAATATTATTTCTCAAAGTTTTAGAGAGTTTGAGTCACACAGAACCAATAAAATTCCTGGGAAAAAAACTTTTCTATATAATGTGGCCAACTAATATGGAGTAAAACTGAACTTCAGAATGGAAATGTCATGGCAAAAGATCTAATGGCGATTGCAGAAGTCTTTTAAATATTAAATTAAGACTAAACAACTGAGACATTTATAATTTTAAACCATAATGCCAGAGTGGTAATTCTTGACAGATTTAAAACAAATGAGCAACAAAAACCAAAATCAACAATCATCCAAAACATATTATTTCTACCTATCCATTTTTTTCCCATCTGTATAAAGAGAGAGATGCCTGAAATATGTCAACCAGATATAACATACATTTGGGGATTTGGAATTCTGGGTGATTTGCTGCTTTTTTCTTAGTAATTCCCTGTATTTATTGAGTCTTTATGTACTGTTTTAATCACTTTAAAAAATTCACATACTGTAAAATTCAATCTTTCTAGTATATAAATGTTTGAGTTTAGAAAAATGTATAATCATGCAACTACCACTATAACTACACGTGTATTAACCCCCCCACACACACACAAAATTCTCTCATGTTACTGGCTTCTTTTACCTAGCATAATCTATTTGAAGTTCATGTAATATGTGTGATGTGTTCACTTTCATTGCACAGTATTATTCCATTGTATGGATGTCCCATTCACCAGTTCAAGGACATGTGGGTTAATCCTGTTTTTAGTGATTATGAATTAAGACACTGCAAACATTTGTATGTATGTTTTTGTGTGCTTGTAAGTGTTCATTTCTTTTAAATAAATGCCAAAGAGTGAACTACTAAATTTCACTTGGTAACTATATGTTTATTTATAAAAAATCCCTGTTTCTCAAAGTAATGTAACTGTGTGTGGTGCTGGGAAAATTGGACTAACATAAAAAAAAGAATGAAACTAGACCACTACCTCACACCATGCATGACAATCAATACAAAATGGTTAAAAAATTTGGGCATAAGACCTGAATCCATAAAATACATAGAAGAAAACATAGGTAAAGCTCTACAAGACATACATCTCAACATCTTTATAAATACTTTTCAGTCGCAGCAAAGAAAATGAAGGAAAAGATAAATGCATGAAACTACATCAAACTGAAAAGCTTTTGCACAGCAAAAGAGACAATAACCAAGACAAAGAGACACCCTACTGACTGGGAAAAAAATTGTTACACTCCATACAACAAACAAGGGTACACATCACAAAGATATACCAAGAGCTCACATGAATCAACAAAAACAAAGCAACAATCCAGTCAAGAAATGGGCAGAAGAACTTAAAAGACACTTAACCAAAGAGGAATAGCAAATGGCCAATAGGCATATAAAAAATGTTCAACATAATCAGGGAAATGCAAATCAAAACCACAATGTGATCCCACCTCACACCAGTGAGAAAGGCACATTAAAAAAAAAAAAAAACTAACAACAACAAATGTTGGCGAGGATGAGGTGAAAAAGGAACTTTCCTACATTGCTGGTGAGAATACAAATTGGTACAACCATTATGCAAAGCTGTATAAGATTCCTCAGACTACTTAAAATGGAGCTACCATATGACCCAGTAATTCCACTCCTAGGAATCCACCCAAAGGACACAAAAACATTAATTCAAAAAGATACATGCACCCCTATGTTTACCACAGTATAACTTACAATAGGTAAATCCTGGAAGCAACCCAAAAGCCCAAAACTAGACAACTGGATCAAGAAGATGTGGTATATATATATGTGTGTGTGTGTGTGTGTGTATACCACTCAGTGATATGCACTCAGCAATCAAAAAAGATAAACTCATGCCATTTGCAGCAACATGGATGGAGCTCAAAGGGATTATGCTCAGTGAAACAGTCAGAAAGAAAATGAAAAATATCGATGATTTCACTTATAGGAGGAATTTAAAAGAACTAAATAAAAGGGGGGAGTATATGTTATTACAATACAAAACACAACAAAAACAAGCAGACAATTATAAACCAGAGAGATCCTATAGGGGAGTGGGACAGAGAGGGATCAGAAGGAGGCAGGAATGTGGGGTCTATGATGATAATAGGTGGGGGTAAACATTGTTGTAAAATGAACATAATGTAAATAGATATATAAATTTTAAAAATGATCATTAGTCAGTATAATTAGTTATTGTGTGTTCAATTTTTAATTATACTAATATATGTGTAATGTAATGGTATTTCCTGGTTTTAATTTATATTTCCCTAAATTTGAACTAAAAAAAGAGATATAATTTCTTTAGGAAAAAATGTTAAAACTATTAAAGAATAGAACATTAAAAGGATTTAGTTTTTCAGGAGTGATAAGACATTGTTTCTTTTTTTTGCTTTTGAATGTGCAGTCAGCTAGTGCCCTGTTTGTTCCCCCCAACCAAGAAATTGTATTAGTCCTGGCTCTGCCACTTTGTAGGAAGACCTAGGCCTCACCATCTGATTATTCAATCAAAAAAATGAGGGTTTTAATATCAGTGGTTCTCAAGTTTGGCTGAACATTAAAATGACCTGTGGAGATTTAAAATTCCTGATGCCACACCAAAACCAAATCAGAAATTGAATCCGAATCTCCAGGGAGGGAACCCAAGACCATGTTTAAAAGCTTCCCTCTAGGCAGTCAAGGTTGAGGAACATTGACAAATCTCCAAGTTGCTTCAAACCTTAGAATTCTTTTAGTCTAATTTCAGTTTTCTAGGGCCTATTTAAATTAGGGTCTCTCTGCTGGAGCTGGATCATTCTTTGTTGGGAGTGGGGAGTGAGGACTGTCTGGTGCATTATAGGGTGTCAAACAACATCCTTTACCTCTACTCACTCTACGCCATTGGAACACCCCTATCCCAACCTGTGATCACGCAAATATTCCCAGTTAAGGCCAAATGTACCTCCTGACAAAAACACTCCTGGTAGAGAATTTCTATTGTGTAAGCCACAGTAAACCAGATACAATTCAGGGGAATTTTGAGCTTTTATTATGCACAGCAGCATTCTATTGTGTCTTATCCTATCTACTAATGACTTCACCACCATTTGTTTAAATTAAAGGTACTGAGAAACCTTATTTTTAAGATATAAATTCTGAGATTGAGATTCTGACAACCAGCAGAGGGCACCTCTAAAAACTGACTGATACTTCTAATTTTACTGAGCTCCTGTGGGGTTTTGATAAGATAAAGTAACAAGCTTGCAGCTTACCCCCACAAGCCTTGTGGGAAGAAAAGAGAAAGAAGACAGCATTGAGGGCTCAAGAAAGGTCTAAAGAGAGAAAAGATAACACAAGACAGCCAGAAGGTTGACAGGTCAAGTTAGAGATACGGGTCACTGAAGGTTAGAGATATGAGTCACTGAAATGGAAATAATAAACATGGGGAATTAAGGTCACTTCCAGTTTCCCTAGAAGGGACTGGATGGAATTTGGGGGAACACCTAGACTTTCTCCTTGGCCTGACCTAAACTGACTGCCTGAAGAGGAGCCTGTGACAAAGGCATGAACAACCTCTTGTAAAGAAGCCTAAAATATCATGTTACAACTGCCACATGTATCACAATTTAAAACTGCAGCAATGTGTTCTGAGTCCACCAACTGGTTTTCTGGGGCTTGCAAAGTTTCCATAAGTCTTCTACCAAGGTTCCTATCCTGCTGGCTTTGTTATTCTTCTCAGTAAAATCTCACCATTCACTCAATCTTCTTGAGAGCCATAAACTCTTCTAAAAATAGGTCTGCCAAAGTCATCTTTGATTACACACCCCTTCTCATTTACCAGCAGTCTTGATTTTCCTTATGGCTTGTTTTTTTCTGACAATAACATAATTGCAAATTCCTCTTAGAGGGAGCTTGGCCTGATGCTTCAAGCAATTTTAGCCTGACAGTTCTCGTTTTTGTTTTTTTGGCAAAATCAGAGCAGTGTAAATCATACAGGAAGAGCAGTGACCTAAAGTGGTGTCCCCTTTCCACCCCCCCGCCAAAAATTCACATTTTCCTATTTTAAAATAATGCATATGTGGAAGATATTTAAAAGCATATTACTAAGCCAGTCTAAAAACCTCCATACTGTGTAATTCCACTTAAATGACATGCTAGAGAAGACAAAACTAGAGGCTGTAAAAAGATCAATAGTTTCCAAAAGTTAAGGGAAAGGAAGGGATTAAAACAGAAGACTTTTAGGGTAGTTAACCTACTTCGTAGGCTACTAATAAAAAGAAGAAAAAGAAGAAAGATACACATCATCATTTTAAAGGTGGACATAAAGAAAAAAAGGTGGATACAAATCATTACACATCTGTCCAAATCCACAGAATGTGCAACATTTATTTATTTGTGCATACAGAACTGGGGTACAGGCCAGAGGCTCAGGGGTGGCGAGAGGCTTCACCAGAGACAGAGTGGGGAGCAGAACAGGCAGATCGACCGAAGTACACTGCTGAGGGGAGCAGCGGGCGGGTCAGGAGAGGTCTGCCACGCCATGTGGTCACCTCCGGGGCAGGCGGGAATCGAACTCATGCGGAAGCGGCTTTAGATTCTCAGTGCTGGGCTTTAACCCGCTGCGCCACCATGGAGGGCCAGAATGTGCAACATTAATATAAACTAAGTTGGATAATAGTGAAGAGTTAGTGTAGGTTCATCAGTTATTAACAGATGTGACACTCTAGTAGGGAAGGTATGCATGAGGCTGGCAGGAGCATATGGGACATCTCTGTACCTTCCTCCCAAATAATCTGTGAAACTAAAACTTTTCTAAAAAAACATTTATTTTTTAAAATTTTAATATACTTAATACAGTATTAAAAATGTAGCGTAGAAAAAATAATAAAAGTTGATCGAGGAGGACAAGAAAAATCTCTGCAAGACTGATATTCCATCCTTCTAATTAATTTGAATCTTCAAGAGTCTATTTGAATACAATTACCCTTGGAAGCAAAATATTTTAAATTTTCATCTAAATTACTCTTTCAAATACAGTGTGCTAAACAGATTAATGTGAACTCTGGAATCTAGTTGTGAGACTTTGGAAAAATTAATCTCTATAGGTGTCAGTTTCCATCACTAAAAACTGAGATCATATTAACAGAACTTACCTCAGAGTTGTTTGTGAGGTTTAATTACCTCAGAGTTGTTTGTGAGGTTTAGATTACTTAGGAAACAAAAGGGCATGTCAAGGATTTTTGATCCTTATAGCTAAAAATGTTATAATAATGTCTTTTCAACATACCATGAGTTTAAAAACTCTTAATGAGCATTATGATCTTTGGATTATCTCTATTTGCTAGTTTTAAGTTGGCATTAGTTCAGTATAAAGGTCCCTAAAAAGACTAATAAAAGTTTAAAATGGGTCATCTAGTCTAACAACCTCATTTTGTAAGTGAATAGTTAGGCTTAGACTGATTAAGTACCTGACCCAAAAGGCTACAGTTAATCTCGAGCTGAAATACTTCTACTCTTTAAGAGGAAATATAGGATGATTGGTTTTGTATACACCTTTAAGCCAATTTCTTATTCTAAATATAGTGAATGTCAGCTTAGTAACATTCGGTTTCACAGATCACAAATTCTATTAGTTATAAACAGCAGATGCTTTGAGGTCACATGAGCCCAAGTCTGAATATTAATTCTTTGACAAAACAAAAACAAAAACAAAAATTGTGACCTTAGCTTAGGCCAGTGTCTGGCATAAAGACAAAGATTAGTATTTGCTGATGTTATGTAAATTGTGAAAACTATCAGGCTTCTTTCTTAATTATATTTTTCAGTGAGAGTAAGAGAGACTACAGTTATGCCCAATTAATGGACTAAATTTATACCTAAAAGCTAAAAAGCATTAGAAATAAAACAGCACTCTGGAACAAAAGTTAAGGGTAGACATTAAAAGTTAAGGGTAGACATTAAAAGTGCAAATGAATGATTATGTAATTGGGAGGTATACGGATTACTATTAAGTTACAAAGGTGATATTAAGAGATTGTAAAATACTTTGAGTCTATTTTGTTAGGACTAAGCTGAGTTAAATTCTAGAACAGGAATTTAAGGAGTTTGGCAATTTTTTTCTTCTCCTAACATTTCCACAGGTGATCAAGTGCTTTATAATGGGTGGGGTTACCATATCACACAAATTGAGCAGACCCCCCAGTAGAGTAGAATAGAATGAGTAACACTGAGAATTCTGATAACTAATATGTTACTTTTAAGAAAATTAAAAGCTTATACAATGAACTTAACTGAGCTCCTCCTTGAAATCCTTCTCACAAATTGCTTTCTTGTTGATATGTCTAGTTTTGTTTCATACTACCTTCTTTAAACCAAGAGGTTTAATGGTCCTCTATCATCTTGAAAAAAAGCCTTGACCAAAAACAAGCAATAGCAAATAAGAGTGGGAGCAAATGGTTGCAAAAACATTAGACATTAAAATTTAATAAATAAATGGGACTTGCCTCTTGTCCCAACTTTCATATCTAACCTCACTTTTTCAGTATTATTATGGGCCAGGCAACAATGTTAAGCATTAGGTTATATTTAAAAGGAAAATGATTCCTTATCATTCAGTCTAACATACAGACTTGAGGATTCTCAGTGCTTGAGGATTCTGAACTTAGAAATTTGCCTACATGCTAAAACTTGTTTGTAACGCCAAAGTCAACAGTGGCAGAAATTTGGAGAGTCATCTGCAGACATGCACAGAGCAACAAAAATATTTGATGCACAGGGCATTTAAAAGCACTCAATCCCAGCTGAGATATAAAGCAATGTTCTTATTTCTGCTCTCACACTGTAAACAAGATGCTTTTTTTTTTGTTCCACTTGTGCTGTTTTTCACATTCTGTGCTTTTTCTTCATTACTTCACTCTTTAAAATGGTCCCCAATAATAGTGCTGAAATGCTGCCTGGTATTCCTAAGTGCAAGAAGGCTGTGGTATTCCTTATGGAGAAAATAATCCATGTTAGATAAATTCAGGCATCATTATAGTACTGTTTGCTAGTTGTTCAATGTGAATGAGTGACTAATAGATATTAAAGTGTCTTTAAATAGAAACATATTAAACTAGATTATGTATTGATAAATTGATAAAAGGTATAACCAGTGAATAGCTAGAACTTACCTCAGTACTTCTCCTGGGAGCAATAACACAGTATTTGCTAATACAGCATTCACAGCAACAGTAGTAGTAGTAGTAGTAGTAGTAGTAGTAGTAGTAGTAGTAGGTGGTTATTATAAAGTTTAAAACTATTTTAAGAAAAATAGTCTATCAACTGTAAGGAAATGCATAAATTTTGGGTTATATAGTTGTGGGATTTTTTTTGGGGGGGGGCCATAGCTACATTTTCTATGACAAAAATATATTATAATCAAAGTCAGGAAAGGGGGACATTTTCAAAAAGGTTTGTTTACCTTTCCATCCTGAGAATTTTCAGATTATTTTAATCCTTGAGACATATGATTCAAAGGGCCATGAACATCAGAGTAACCAACCTGATTTGTTTTCTGCAGCCTGATACTTTATTTGCAGAGGTTGATCTTCAGATATCCCCAGAGCTACATAAGTTTAATTCACCTTGGACCTTGGGAAAGATGTGAGTTCAGGTTCATAAGAGTCTATTGTCATAAAATAGCCATTGGGGTCTTCCCAAAGCAGACTGTGAGTCGGGGTAGAGCAGCAAATGAAAAGCTGCATTGGATGTGGCTGTGGCTCTACCTGGAAAGCTGGGACACGGGCAAGGAGGAGACATACTTCTCATTTTAAAAGGGCATTACTAGTTGTATAAGGCAAACAAGTGATACTCAGGTAGGGCAGAGTTATCCAAGTAAGCACAGATGAACAAACAGATCTTAAGGGAACCTGTGTCAGTACAAACATTACTATCTCGGAATGATGTGTATTTGTTATAAATTCCAGTATGTTTTTCAATTTGCCTTGTAGAGACTTGGTCCAGCCAAAGATGACACTGATTCTTCTTTTGGGAAGAATGCCAAATACACTATTTTCAGCAGCTTCCTGGTACTTCAACTCAGAACTTCAACTAGCTTGGCTGATCAGAATGTGATAGAGAAACATCACTTTTCATAGCAAAGAAGAAAGAGAAAACATGCTCAGTGTCTGTAATTGCATTCCAGCTAAGTTTATTATGGTTTAGCCAGACGATGTTATGTATTCAGCCCTTAAAAATCACAGAGATCAAGTGTGCTAATGAAATAACATCAGTGACAAATGTAAGTGGTAGCCCATGCCACACCCCCTCAGCTCTGACCTCAACTGCAGCTAGAGAGGACAATTCCCACGCATGCTAAAGACTTCCCAACTCAAGGGCCTGCTGTGGTCTCTCAATTTTTCTATCCTAGAGCTGAAGAACCATAGCAGCCTTCCCAGGGTACACTGGAAGTGCAAGAAAATTAACCTCTGGAGGCAGCTCTCAGCAAGTGGAGGTACCTGCTCAGGTACAATTCTAAGTGGCAATCTATGTGTTTTCTTAGAGTTTCCATGACATTGATCCGCCACTCACTTCACCACTCAGCTCAATGATCCTGCACTTATTGGTTTTCTCTCCTTCTTGGCACTATTCTCCTTAAAATTTCACTCTAGTTTCTTGAATGACCTAAAACCCAAAAAAAAGGAGGGTAGGGAGAGTGGAGGAGGCAGAGAATGAAAGAAAGGAAAAAGAGAAAAATAGAAAACTACCTGCACCCAAGTTCTTTACTCAAATTTGGCTTTGGGGTAAACTCAAAAGAAGGTGTTCACTGTAGGGGACATGAATCAAGTCACAGAACTGGATGTGTGGTCATTCTTATCTACCCAGAAAAACCCTCAAAACAAAACTGTAAGTAATATATTTACATATACTTAAAAGTTATGGAGTCACACTGCACTATTGCAAAGGAATTCTGGACTGAAGCAGTTAAGAGTGAAGTGCCATTTTAAACGTATACTCTGTATTATTCAATGTCTAAAAGATGTTACTTTCATAATTAAAAATAAAATATCCATGTAGAAATTCATCATGTCTTTAAAATACAATTCTTGGTCATCCCAACCCAAACCACCTTTAGAGAAAAATTATACATTAGGCAAAATTTCTTTCAGAGATCAGGCTTGATGGAAAGTGAATTTACATGTTCAGATTTATTCTGGAAACCCCTATGTAATGAAGAGGACATCTCAGTGTTCCACTGAGCCTTCCCATGTGGATTCTGTTTTAGTCTTTAAGAAAATGTGGCCAGGCCTCCCTGGTGGCACAATGGTTTAAACCACAGCATTATGAAGCTATTGCAGCCACTGCAGCACAAGTTCGATCCCTGGCCAGAGGGTGACACACATGGCATGGCACACCTCCTCTGACCCACCCACTGCTCCCCTCAGCAATGTATTTCAGTACATATGCTTGTTCTGCTCCTTACTGTTTCTGGTGAATCCTCTCACCACTCCCCACACCCCTAGCCTGTATAAATAAATAAATCTTAAAAAAAGAAAAAGAAAATTTAGCCATAGTTTTCTCCCTTCCTCTATCAATGCCCACTGCCACAGCTGATACTGGGCTTAGTCATGCATATGACTTGGTCAATAGGATGCCTGTGATTATGACACAGTGGACCTGGAAAAGCACTAATGCAACTTAGTTTTAATTTTTCATTTGTACACTGAGGTATAGTTAACATAGAGTAAACAAATCTAAAGTGCCCAGTTTCATGACAACTGTATACATATGTGTGTGTGTGTGTGTGTGTGTATGTATTCACCACCTAAAACAATGTCCATGTTATTTCCCTCAGGCCCCTTTTCAGTCAATGGACCTTGCAATCCCCAGAAACTACTATCTACTTTGTATCATCATAGATTATATGGACAAAACATAGAACATGCTCTATTATTGTGTCTGGATTCTTTTACTGAACAATATATTTGATATCTACCCTTGTGCAAATGCACAAAATTGGCTCATCCTTCTCTTTTTGAAAGGTATTTAGGTTGTCTCCAGCTTGGAGCTATTATATAGAAAGTTGCTATTAATATTCTTTACAGGTCTCTGAGTGGACATGGGTGCTCATTTCTTTTTTAGTACAGTAATGGGAATGGAATTAACCACACTTAGGGTAGATGCATACTAAACTATAGCTGATGAATAATTCTCAAAAACAGTTCTAGCATTTTATCTCACATAATTACTATTTCAGTTACTCTACATCTTTGATAATATTTCATGTTGTCAGCCTTTTATTTTTTTAATTTAAGCTCTTCTAATATATTTTGAGGGGGGGATTCATGTACATTTTACCCTGATAATGATGTTTGAACACCTTTTTCCCTGGCTACTTTTCTAACTCCTTTGTGAAGGACTGACCAAGTCTTCTGCCCATTTCTAACTGGGTCATTTATTTTCATTGCGGATTTCTAGGACTTTATTTTTTTTTTTTTAAGATTTACCGATTTGCGGCCCTCCCTGGTGGCACAGTGGGTTAAAGCACTGCACTGAGAAGCTAAAGTCACTTCCGCATGAGTTCGATACCCGCCCGCCCCAGAGGTGACCACATGGCATGGCAGACCTCCCCTGACCCACCCGCTGCTTCCCTCAGCCGTGTACTTCGTCCATCTGCCTGTTCTGCTCCTTACTCTGTCTCTGGTGAAGCCTCTCGCCGCCCCTGAGCCTCTGGCCTGTACCCCAGTTTGTATGCACAAATAAATAAATCTTTAAAAAAAAAAAAAAAGATTTACAGATTTATTCATACAGAACTGGGGTACAAGCAGGAGCGGGAGAGGCTTCACCAGAGCCAAAGTAAGGAGCAGAACAGGCAGATGGACGAAGTACATGGCTGAGGGGAGCAGCAGGAGGGTCAGGAGAGGTCTGCCGCACCATGTAGATCATGGAGATCGAACTCGCACTGAAGTGGCTACAGCTAGCTTGCAGTGCTGTGCCCTAACCCATTGTGCCACCAGGGAGGGCCCTCTAGGACTTCTTTACATATTCTGGATAGAAATCTTGTCACTCATATATGTGACTTACTTAGTCATTTTTAATGGTATCTTTTAATAAGAAGAAATTTTATCAGTAAAGTGCAATTTATCTACTTTTTAATTTAATAATTTGAATGTAACCTGTAGTCCTCTTGAAGTCTTATGGCTCTGAGTTTCATGTTTAGGTCTATGAGTCATACTTTCATTTATACTCATTTAGGTTACCCATCTTAGTTAACATATAGGAACTTTGCTCTGACTGATGTACCTTGGAACTCCCACAAGAATATGCCCAGGTTGCTGAAGGAAGAAAGACACATGAGCATACGTGAACCACAGGGGTCATTCCAGCTATGACCATCCTAGATGAGATGGTGGACTCCTCCATGTAAACCCCAACAAGCCCAGACCAGATTACCAAAGCTCAAGCTGAATCAGTTAAACTACACAGATTCCTATGCTAAATACATGTTTTTCTTGAATGTTATTAAAATTTTGTTATTCTGAAACTTTATTGATTGATAAAGAAACTGATGTTTAAAACTGTGGTACTGTAACAAAATTTAAAACCTGTGGTACTTGGCCCTCCCTGGTGGCGCAGCGGGTGAAAGCACAGCACAAAGAAGCTTAAGCCACTTCTGCATGAGTTCGATCCCCGCCTGCCCTGGAGGTGATACACATGGCAAGGCAGAACTCTTCTGACCGGCCTGCTGCTCCCCTCAGCAGTGTACTTCGTTGATCTGCCTGTTCTGTTCTCTGCTCTGTCTCTGATGAATCCTCTCACCCTCCGATTCTCTGGCCTGTACCACAGTTCTGTACGAATAAATAAATAAATCTTTAAAAAAAAAAAAAACCTGTGGTACTTAACTTTTAGACAGTTAGTAGATGGCGCTAGCAAAAAGATCAGAAATTTATTGGAAGAGGCTTGAAAAATGGTGACAGTGTTTTATAGTGGAAAAATGTAAAAGCATAGTCTGTGTTAACTTAGAAGACAGAACATTTACCAAATAAACATTTGGACTTGAGCAAAGATTTCCAGGAAAAATGTTGAAAGCATCAATCGACTCTTACTAGCTGCTACATATAAATAACCCACTCCAAGAAAGAGCACTTAGAAAAGAATCAGTCGACTTGCAGGCAGTTTTTGCAGAGTAAAGAAAGATCATAAATTGCAAGGTTGGGAAATATAATTGTTTCTCAAGTCTAGACTATCAAGGCAGTAAAGGGTTGGAAAATGAAGATATGGCCTTAGGATACAGACCAAATCAAGGGTGGGGCTGTTATTCCATTGTTGGGATATCTGAAAGATGCAAGGTAGTGCAGAACCAGAACTTTTATGTGCACAAAATGGCTTCTGGGACTCACAGCAATCTAGCAATACTAAATGCCTGACTGATCAAGTCTAAAAAGAAAGAAAGACGTGTAATGATAATTACCTGCATCAAGGGCCTCCCTGGTGGCACAGGGAGTTAGTTCAAAGTCACCACCAGTCAAGGGACAGAGATTGAGTAAAATGTAGAAGAAGAAAAAAAGAGCTCTTAGTTGTCCAATCTACGCAGGAGAAGTTGTGCAGAAGGCATATTCTCTAAGGCCTTTGTCAGAAGAAGTCAAGGAGAATACAGGAGTATTTTATTTTATTACATTTAGTTTTATTGTGCTTTCCAGAAAATGAGGCTTTTTCATTGTTTTTTCCAAAGTGAAGGTTTATGGCAACCCGACATCCAGTAAGTCTGTCAGCACAATTTCTCAATAGCATGTACTCACTTTGTCTCATGGCACATTTTGGTAATTCTCACAATATAAACAACTTTTACGTTATTATTATTATACCTGTTATAGTGATCTGTGATCAGTAATTTTTAATGTTACAATTGTATCCCTCCACTAGTAAAAGGAATATGACTCACCGAAGCCTAGGAAATAGCATTTTCTAGCAAAAAATGTTTTAATTAAGAACGTATAGTTTTGGCCCTCCCTGGTGGTACAGCGGGTTAAAGCGCAGCACTGAGAATGGAAAGCCACTTCCACATGAGTTCGATTCCCGCCTACCCCAGAGGTGACCACATGGCGTGGCAGACCTCTCCTGACCCGCCCGCTGCTTCAACGATCTGCCTGTTCTGCTTCTCATTCTGTCTCTGGTGAATCCTCTCACCACTCCTGTACCTCTGGCCTGTACCCCAGTTCTGTATGCACAAAAAAAAAATTATAGTTTTTAGACACTGTGCTATTGCTCATTTAAAAGATTAAGTACAATTTTTTTACTGTATTGCATTGGAAACCAAAACATTTGTGTGATTTCCTTGACTGTGTTGGTCTGGAACTGAACTCACAACATCCCTGATGTGTGCCAATAATGGAAAATGTTGTGAGCTAAGAGAGGGGAAAGTCAACATTTGAGAAGGGCAAAATGGCAAACCATTCTAGACAATAGAACCAGGGTTTGATTTGAAAACATTTTGTAGTCCCAGAGTAGGGGAAAACAGGCAATACTGGCTCAAAGGACTTCAGAACTACTATGGACTCATGAATGTGTCTCTTTCTTCTACTTCGTATATGGGAGTGTTTATTACATTAATCTAGTCCCCGTGTTACCGGCATATTTGGGATGCATAAGAACAGATAATTTGACTGTTTAGTTAGTAAGTAACTGTATCAAGGGCCTCCCTGATGGCACAGGGGTTAAAGTCAGTGCCATGGAAATAACTGCAGCCACTGCAAAATGAGTTCAGTTCCCTGCCAGGGAGCTAACCCATATGGCACAGCAGGCCTTTCTGAGATCTCACTTTCCTAGATACACTCCCCTCAGCAGTGTATTTCAGTAGATCCACATGTTCTGTTCTCCACTCTGTCTTTGGTGACTCCTCTTACCCCCCAAGCCTCTAGCCTAAACCCCAGTTCTTGTACGCATAAATAAATAAATCTTAAAAAAAGAAAAGTAACTGAATCAAAAGGAATCATATCCAGATTTTATATAAACCATGAGTATTTGAATTTTAAGCCTGATTTCAGGAATAAATGGGACTTTTGGGGGTTCTGGGATAAACTTGAGCATATTCTACCTGTGAAGAATATTCAAATTTCTTAATTTTGGCCAAAGTAAAAATGTGATCTGCAAAAGTGATGTTAATTCTTCACCCTGTCCTTACATACACCTCTTGGCTTGTAGCTCTGTGATGCTCTGACTCCAAAATCAGCCAAGTGACTCACTACAACTGAGACCATCTTAGATCAGCTAACCAGTCATAAGAAATATAAGCATACCTATCAAGGGAGTCTCCTAGCTGACTTGCAGTTCACCACAAATATACAAGCAAGCTTAGGCAAGATCAGGTGAACCCCAGTACAGACTTATGAGTTATAGGTCACTAAGCCCCACAGATGCATAAGTTAAGATGTGTTGTTATAATGACCCACTAAAGTTTTACAATTGCTTATTCAGTATAATTATGGTAATAGATAATGAATGCAAATTTGTCATAGAAAGTTTAGGAGTAACCAGTAACTTTTTCAAATCAAATTCATAAGTCATTTACTTTAAGGGAAATTTCAGTTAGCTTCTTATCAATTCTCAGAGAAAGAATTATTGAGCTCATATAACAAAGTTGTATGTGTTAAAGGCTATAAAAGGTTGAATAATTCTAGAAGGTAGCACTTTTCATCAGTTATTCTAGTATTGGAGCTGGACTTAATTTTATCTTGGGGTATGTATTAGGGTTACAAGGTTTAGCCTTAACCTATACCATTGCTGTGGACAATTTTACTGATGAGGCTATTAATGTTTTCTAGGATATTATCTTTTTGTCAAAAGGGACTACCAGGAATCAAATTTGAACTCTAGGAAGTTACTAAAAGAACTTCCCTACAAAAATCGTGGTCACAGATAGGAAGGTGAGCAAATTGGGTAGAAAGGAGCCAATTGTACGGTGGTGAATGAAAACTACAGTTTTGGTGGAGATCATAATGTAGCATATACAGCTGCCAGCTTACAATACTACATACCTGAAACCTATATTATGTTATAAGCCAATGTTAATTCAGTAAGTATTGAGAAGGAAAAAGAATGCCCCTGTCTTTGTTCACGTTTGCCTCTAATTTGATGGATCAAAGTACGGATCAAGTATCTTCACTACTACAGTTTTTTAAGGGTTTAGTAACAGACCCCTGCTAAGTGTTCTACTATACCCCTCGATACACACATCTATAAGCTAGCTATTTCATAAGTTTTGTAAAATAGATATTATAATCCTCATTTTTTTTCAAATATTTGTTTATTTATTCGTACAGAACTGGGGTACAGGCCAGAGATGCAGAGGGTGAGAGGATTCACCAGAGACAGAGTGGGATGTAGAACAGACAGATCGATGAAGTACACTGCTGAGGGGAGCAGCGGGCTCAGGAAAAGTCTGCCGTGCCATGTGGTCACCTCTGGGCAGGCATTATGCAGAAGTGGCTTAAGCTTCTTTGTGCTGTGCTTTAACCTGCTGCGCAACCAGGGAGGCCCCATAATCCTCACTTTATAGATAAGAAAATTGAGGACTCATCTCCCTGTCCCCAGAAATACCAATTTTTCTTAAGCCTCACTTAAGGCATCATTTTCTCTACGAAGCCATCATTAATTATCAATTTGAGTTTGGATCCAATGAGTTGAATCCCCATAGTAGTGTTTGAATCTTGATTATCACATTTGCCATACTGTAAGATCCAGGTGCCATCATTCAATGGCTAAGTGTCTCCTCAGACTCTAAACTCTTAGAGGGCAGGGGCCATGTCTTACTCACTATTGCAGCCTTAGCATTACACAGAGAGACTAGTATTAAGTAACCACACTATAGCTGTTGAATTGGTTTGTTGAAAACAGGTGAAATGGGAAACAACCACAAACAACCACAAAATCTGTGGAGGACCAACTAAAACCTTTTGGGTCAATTAAAGAGTTTACAAACAACCGATTGATGTCCTTGGCCTTTAGGAGCACCACAAGCTCCACAAGCAAACCACCACAGATCAGAGGCCACAGTGCCTGCACTGCAACTGGCTAGGAAATACTTAAGACTCTACCCAGACACTATTTAGCCACAGTGGTCATAGACTATATCTCCAGAAAACAGAGGGTCACTATAATTATCTGAAAAGTCCCCCTTCACTGTACTTTTCAAGTTGAATAGCTTTGATTATGATTAAAAATGGTCAGGTTGTCCATTTACCATTGAAAAGGAGAAGGAAATTGAATGCTAATTCTGTGTCAGGAACTATCCTATGTATTTTGTTTCACTTAAAGACAAGTCTTGCTATCCTTTCTCAGAGAAAGAGCTGACTGCATTAATTGTAAAGAAATTGTTTCAAATTTCCTGTTTTAATCATCCCCCCTTGCTTGGAATTTTGTGAATCAGCTTGATGAGAATAATTTATAACAATGAAACTTGATTAGACTCCAATTCTTTCACTGACTTCACCCCTATACATACTTAATTTGGTTCTAGATATGCAAGAGTTTGACATTCCCTATTTCTTCTCATTCTTATACATATTTTCAATTATTATATTCTATGTCAATTTTCTCTGAATCAAAGTTAGATATACTTTTCCTTTATATTTTTCTTTGAGAAGACAATGTTAGGTAAAATATTCTAAATGAGTAGGTTATCTAAAAATTATTTTATTTTTCCTTGTTTAATTTCTCAATTCCAAGTTCATTTGTAAATAATTGCACTTATCAGTACAATTTTTGAATTAACTTTCTCAATGCTCACTCCAGTTTTCTATACTTATCCTGTTGTGATCTAGTGACAATAACTTGTATATTAACACTAGTGAGTAGACGAACATATGAATAAGCCCTAAAATGGAGGCATTAAGGTCTACTCACCTCACTACCACTACCAGTATGTCTTACCCATCTTTCACACTTTAATTTGACACCAAAACATCACTGTAAATTAGCTTATTAGAACATTATTCCCTTTGATAGGGATGGATCACTAACAATACTCACAGTACATTCTACCCCATTCACATGTATTATTAATTTTATATCACAATTATTTGTATGTATATCTTATTTTCCTCTGCTAGATGATAGTAATTTTCCCTTTGTGTCCCATCCCCATACTACCTTGGGTACAGTAGGTACACAATGACTATAACTTGAATATAGTAAAAGGATGTAAGTAAAAATGAAGGAAAAGGAGAACAAATTAATGAGAAAGGAGTAAGAAGGGGCTAGCAAAGGTAAGTGGACACAAGTAATAGCCTCTCAGTCATTCCTTATGATTATCAAAATTCCTTACATTTCAAAATGACAAAAATTCTAAGGCAGTATGGTCATGGATCTTCCTGTGAAAAGAGCAGGAAATATTTGGAACAACCAAGTATCTGCAGGCATTCCTGATTATTTTAGGATATGAAATTAATTCTTCCTTTTTATCCTTCATATAATCTCCCAAATATCTCTTTCTCTTTTCTTGACCTCATTTCTACTTGGCTTTTATTTTCTTCTTTTGTCCCCTTCTATCCTACCTTCTCTCCTGAAACTAAAAGATCCTCTCTACTGTTAAAACTGGTGTCAGAGGGAGATGAGGAGGCCCTTGTTTTGTGTAATTCAGTTCTATGCTCTTCAGTGTGGGACTGCAAGAGTCAGAAATGATCAAACATTTACTAAGGACTCTCCATGTTTATCAGTGAATATTTGGAAATTAAGTGGAGTTGAAATCAGTCTCCACACTTAAACACTCTGTGCCTCATTGGTCTCATTAGGAAAACAAGGACAGTAACAGCAGCTTCCACAGAAAGTATCTGTAATGGGTGATTAAATAGAATATTGGTTACACAATACTTAGTTCAAAGTAGGCACTCAGCAAATAACACCTATTAGGGAACTATGATTGAAAACAAGGAAGGTTATATTCTAGTTTCTTTTCCTTCCCTCTGGCCTAAATTCATAGAGGAGTATGGGAGTGGAAAAAAGGTAGAGAGACATATATAGGCAAATACTGCATATTAACTCTTTAATCTCCAAATTAGCTGGCACATTACGATAAAAGAGGTTGACATGAGGGTTTTTACTTTGTATACCTGATTTTATAGTTTATTTCAGAAAAAAATTATCTAGGTAATAATTTGTTGTATATGGAACAAAAATCTCAAAGAGGAAAAGGTTCTTAGACCAAAACTTCAGTGAAACTGACACACCCAGATTACTCACTGGCTTCTCAAAAGAAATAAAAATCTGGTGATATCATCTCTCCATTTGTCTACTCCAATAACAACACAGCTTCAAATTCTCAGAAGGTAGTAAAATTTTTTGTCTTTCATACAATACATAAACAAAGCAAAACCCCCAAAGCTCAAAGGGTCATGTGGTTGAGGGGACACTAACAATTTTATCTAATTAGTGAATTTCCAGTCTATATTTGTTCTGCATAATAATACAAATACCAATCATGGATAGCTTATTCCTAGTGATAATTAATTGTAACCCACTTGGAAAGCCTTCAAAGCAGGTACACACATTTTTCAGAAAGACTAATTCATTGTATAATTATTGCTACACTAAGAACTATTTTTCTAATTCAAAAAAGGAGAGAAGGAAACAAATTTCACCATAGTTCTCTAAGAAAATGCTTAACTCCCTTCTGTCATTGTTCAGCCTTGGAAACATCTGATTTCACTATTAGGGAATCTACTGCACTTTTAAGTAATAAAGAAAAGAACACATTCTGGTTACTGCTGAAAAGATATTTCATCAGCCTTCCTGTTAATATGAGTCATAGCAGAGAAGAATTTGATTATTGCAAGAAGAAACCACAGCTCACTAACAAGCACTCTAAGTCTTTATGCCACAAAAGAATGAAATTAGAAACAAATTTTTGAGCATCTAAAAAGAGAAAAAAAAGATCTTTTAAGCGCCTGCTATATACTAGCACTGTTTCAGCATTTTTGAGTACTCCTAAAATATAAGCTATAGGGTCTGAGCCTGAGCGTTAGACCAGAAATTTTCTTTTTAAGAAGTCAGCATTCTTTTAATGAGTCTTCTAATATTGTCCAAATACGTCAGTCTTCATTCAGCTTTAGAGAAAAGATAATAATAACATTAATATAAAAATTTGGCAGCTGCAAGTATCCCATTTGTTTGATTATGGGAAAGCACAATCTTTTAGTATCCTCCTTTTAAGTTTATATCCTGGAGCCTTCAAAGATTCATAAAGAAGTCACAAATACGGGTCCTCCCTGGTGGTGCAACGGGTTAAAGCATAGCATTCTGAAGCTATCCTCAGTGACTGCAGCATGAGTTTGATCCCTGGCCAGGGAGGTGACCCACATGGGGCGGCAGACCTCTCTTTTCTTGCCCAGTGTATTAGAGTGTATTAGAGTCAATATGCCTGTTTTGCTCCCCACTCTGTCTCTGGTGAACCCTCTCACACCCCCCACCTCAGACCTTTACCCCAGTTATTCTATATATACATACAAAAATAAATCTCTAAAAAAAAAAAAAACTTCATGAATATGAGATTCTGAGTCAGTTTGGTGGAAAAGAAACTGCAGCAAAATAGCTTGAGCTCAAAATATTAAGAGCTGAGTCCAGCTCAATTATTTGCCATTTCACTGGCAATTTAGGCACTTATATTTCACCCAGTTCACACCACCCTGTGTGACAGTATGTAATCTAAAACTAGAAAAATGAGAGGAGATTATCGATGTTCCATAGAAAAGTTGGTTCATCCACAAATTGCTCTGGATAGCTTACCTATAACTTAGATAAAAACATTTTACTGATCACTATTATCATTTCAGTTGTAAATCAACATAAGTAATTTTCATGTATAGTTGTTTTTTAGTGTCTTATTTAACAGGACAAAAATTTAATAAAAAATTTTAATGGGTATGTAATCCACCAAGCTAAGCACTTACATGGTACCTTATTAGAAATGTAAAATACATGCTGAAATAACTTACATATTATCATCATCTGCTTCATCTTCTTCCCTCAAAGATTTCTTTGCATATTTCTCTGCCTTTTTTTTCCCCTTATACTTTTTGGAATAATTTCATGTCTTCCTCTAGTTAACTTATCAACCCAGCTGAACTTTAATTCAAAAGCTTTATCCTTCATCACAAACTACAAGATTTTTGCAGCTTCACATCACAGTAGATCATTTCTTTTTTTCTACCTCTGTTGTTGAAGATTGCCTAGTTTTGCCAATGACACAGCCACAGTTACATATGAAGCTCCCAATGGGTCAATCATATTAAATTGTGTACCTTAAGACACTCACATAAACTGCAGCTAGAAGGTCTAACCATGCTGTAAAATATATGTATATATATACATGACCATGCTGTCTACAAGATGTTTTAGCAGAATGTTGTAGCCAAAGTTAGATCTAAAGTTGGAAGCTTGCCTTGCAATGTCTGCTAAAGAATAAGCATCTGTCAACAACCAGCAACTGCCATTCCAGAACATATCCATCAACAGTAAAAAGTCATTTGTTGGAAATTTCTTCCTAAAGTTCAGAAAGGACTTTTTTTTTGCTAACCCCAAAGACAGTACATTTATATCTGATTCCTATAAACCACTTTTTTCCAGAGTTTTCAGATAACATACTTGTAAAACTTTTCCATTAGGAGAAACTGTAGAGTCTAACAGGTCATACTTGATGCTGATTTAGCTCATCATGCTAAATCCACCAGGACTTGTAGGACTTCAGGACCTAAAGTCTGGTTTGTTAATGTCTTATGAATGCTCCACAGACCTGGAAATCTATGGTAACCAAATAGAGTTGTCTGTTTTCATATTTAATTGCAGGTAGTTTCTACTGGGCTTTCCTGTCCTTTCAGGGTTCTGTCCACAGGACTTTCCCTTGGACTAGAATTCCTGATGGCCATTATCATCACGATGTCAAAATATATTGAATACTTACCAAGTTTGAGACTAACACACATGTACTTCACATAAGCGACTTACCTAATCTACACAATTCTATACAACTGTTGTTATTAATATTCCTATTTCACAGTTGTGGAAGCAGAGTCATGGAGAAGTTTTTTGCCCACAAATCACAAAACTAAAGAGGATTGTAGATAGAATGTATATCTACACTTGCTTGTCTCTTACTCCTACACACTCCTCCCTGAGAAGAACTAGGAAAAAAAATTTTTTTGTTTCTATGAGGTTTTTTAAAATTATTTTCTGTGTGCCACTGGGTAAGTCACTTAGCTTCTTTGTGCCTCAGTTTCTGGAGTTGGAGAAGATGCAGGAACTGCTTTGCAAACTGCTTCTGACAACTATTAATGGATTATGAAATCAATTTAGTGAACCACAATTATATATCTTGAAATGAAATAGTATAGTAGAGTAGTAGAGCATCTTGGAGTTAGATAACACTAGACTATGATTGTTTCTATCTCAAATTGGAAAATTCAATCCAATAGTTATGATACTTTTGTCAGACTCCAATTTGAAGACTTTAAGCATCTACAGTTTGTTCATGACTATCTCATTGGTGAGCTCCAAAAGGAGAGAAAAAAGAAATAAGAAGGAAAAAGAGATAAATGGAATTTAATACTGCACTATGTCTCCTGATGTTCGAAGTTCCTTTACCAATCATCAAGAAGTCAAACTCTTTGACAAAGAATCTTTTTCCTCCTTGATTCATAAGAATTACTATTTTTCCTCTCCATTAGCACATTCACAAAAGTGGTAGCTGTTCCTTTCTTTGTTTTATGATTCCATGAATGGTAAAAAACAAAGATAATACTATTAATTTCATCTATCAGATCTGCAGTTCATAACTTGTCAAACAAAATCCTCATGAAATAGTTGGCATAATCTTCTGGTACCAGCTGCTTTGCAGCTAACCTCTTGTTTCCTCAAATATGACAATTTTAGTATAAAAACACAACAACTTGGCCCTCCCTGGTGGTGCAGTGGGTTAAAGCACAGCACAAAGAAGCTTAAGCCACTTCTGCATGAGTTCGATCCCCACCTGCCCCGGAGGAGATCCACATGGCGAGGCAGACCTCTCCTGACCGGCCCGCTGCTCCCCTCAGCAGTGTACTTTGTCAATCTGCCTGTTCTGTACCCCGCTCTGTCTCTGGTGAATCCTCTCACCCTCTGCATCTCTGGCTTGTACCCCAGTTCTGTACGAATAAATAAATAAATTTAAAAAAAAAAAAACACAACAACTTAGTCAACTAAGTAAACTGCAACAACTAACTTTTGACCCACCCATCTCTTAATGCTGCTCTGAGAAAAAGCTTATTTCTCTTGAGGAGGTGCCAGATCAGACTTTGGCAGTCAATGTATTAGACTGCCAATGACTTTCTCTGAACATCTCCAAAACAAACCTCTAGTACATTAATGATAACCACAAAAACCCCTCCCCAGTACATACACAGAGATAAGATCTTGGGAAGGAGAACAAAAGCTGTCTTCACAAAAGCAGCAATTCCCAAAAAGATCTGTATCTAAATACTTTAGAATCCCAAGGAGTTTTTCAAACAAGAAATTCCTGAATCCCTTAAGGTTATGAAAAATAGTGTATGAATATCCTTTTATTTATCTTTTGACACATAGACACATATATTTCTTTTGGGTACACAGACAGAAAGGGCCAAAGAGTAGGCATATACTTAGCTTTAGAAGATACTGCCAAAACGGATTTCAATATGGATATATCAAATCTCCTGGATTTGAATTATTTTAAATAATTTAAGTAATTTTGAATTATTTTCCAGGGAATCTGATGGCACATTTGGTAACTATTAAACTAAAGCATGAGCATATGAAGCATCCATCATGCCAGTCTCTTTCTACTGTCCCCAACTATTAGGCAATACTTTACACACAGCAAGAGATCAACAATTACCTGTTAGATTGAGTTCAGATTAAATTTCCCACACACATTAATCAATAAATGAGGAAAAACAGTTTCACTTCATTTCCTCATTATCTTTTCTTATGATTTTACAGTATTCCAAATGAAATGGTTAAGAGGAAATATTATCCCCACCAACTCATCCATCTTTTCTCACTTTGTAGAGCCCACTTTGTAGAGAAGTGAGTCATATTCTCTTGGGTCCACCCAAGGGGAAAATAAACCTTAAAACTAACCCTGCTTAAGGACCAGGGGAGAAAATAATAATAATAATAAAAACTATATACCAGAGACATTTTATGGGGGTGGAGTGGGGGAGTGATATAAAAAAATGGCAGAGGGAGGGAAGTACTCTGGACTATGGTGATGGCACACGGGTGATCTGGTGATGGAAAGCCCACAGGGATTACAACTGAGATGGAAAAGGCACAAAATGATGTTTAAAAAAAAAAACTTTTTTTTTAA
>NW_004567107.1:42953454-42984599 GCF_000260355.1 Condylura cristata | reverse complement strand
GAGTACAGGCCAGAGGTGCAGGGATGGTGACAGGATTCACCACACACAGAGAGGGGAGCAGAACAGGCAGATAGACAAAGCACACCACTGAGGGGAGCAGCGGGCAGGTCAGGAGAGATCTGCCACACCATGTGGATCTCCTCAGGGGCAGGTGGGGATCAAACTCATGCGGAAGTGGCTTTAGCTTCTTAGTGCAGCGCTTTAACCCGCTGCGCCACCAGAGAGGGCCTATATTATTTTTTAATAAAAAAACTAATCCTGCTTAATCAAAGACACAATTGTCACAGACTGAATGTTTGTATCTTACTAAAATATGTATGCTGAAGCCTTAACACCCTAGTGTGGCTGGATTTGAAGATGGAGTTTCTGATGAAGTAATTAAGTTTAAGTGAGGTCCCAGGAAGGGACTGATCTGATAGGTTCAGTGTCCTTGTAAGAGAGACCAAGAGCTTCTTCTTTACTACTGCACACACACACACACACACACACACCCCACACACAAAGGTCCTGTGAGGAAACAGCAGAAAGGCAGCCATCTGCAACCCACAGGGAGAGTCCTTACCAGACACTCACCATGCTGGCATGCTGATCGCAGATTTCCAGCTTATGGGAAAATAAACTTCTGTTCTTAAAGTCACCCAATTTGTGGTATTTTATTATGGTAACCCAAGCAGACTAATATACATTCTAGTGCAACTTAACAAGCATTTAGTAAGCCTACTGTTGTTTTGATAACTTAGCTAGTTTCCAAGAGAAAATTGGAAATTAACTCTCATGGGGATACTTCAGCAAATTATTTCAAAACATTGATTCACTCATTTCTAGGGAAAGAGCATTCTCACTTCTACTTTTATCCAGGAGAGAAAACATTAAGGTTTGTACATATCCACAGTTTCCTATACTCAGACTTGACAACAATCGCAGATAATGTAGAACTCCCCAAAAAGAATAATTCAATACAGAAAGATTGGAAATAAGAACTAACCATGCTTATGACTAAAATACTAAAGCAAAATAATAAAATAAAATCTCAAACATTATTATTTTTTTTTCAATTTTTTTTTTAAAGATTTATTTATTTGTACATACAGAACTGGGGTACAGGCCAGAGGCTCAGGGGCGGTAAGAGGCTTCACCAGAGACAGAGTGGGGAGCAGAACAGGCAGATCTACGAAGCACACTGCTGAGGGGAGCAGCGGGCGGGCCAGGAGAGGTCTGCCGCACCATGTAGTCTCCTCCAGGAGGGAATCAAACTCATGCGGAAGTGGCTTTAGCTTCTCAGTGCAGTGCTTTAACCCACTGCACCACCAGGGAGGGCCCTCAAACATTATTTTTTTAAGTATTCTATCTATATCCGTACACTCAGATCCATAAACAGGACAATAAACAAATAAAAGACTAGGAAAATAGAATCATATAAGTCAATGTTACTGGAAATTTTTTAAGCTTTTATGGAAGGCAGTTTAACAAAAATCTCTCAAATTTTAAATACATGTGCTCTTTGACCCAGTTAAGTCTATTCCTGAGATTATTTGTACAGATGTATTAGCACATGAGTCTAACCACAAATATACAAAGATATTTACTGCATCATTGCTGATGATATAAAATATTTTAAAATGAAAGCAATCTGAAGTCATCATAACAGGACACTGCCACATCAATAAGAAATGGTTAAAAAGAAATCATGATACATTCCTACAGTGGAAAACTATGAACTTCAGTAGGAATTTGAGAGGTAGTTCTCTATTAGGACTGACCTGGAAAGCTATCAATGACATACTATTAAATGAAAAAGGCAAGTCATAGAGCAAAATTTATTTGCTCACAATATTCCATCTATGTAAACAAACTTCCTATATGACTGTGTGTGTAAAAGCACAGGAAATAGTCCGAAAGAGTAGGGTTGGTCATTGCTACCTCTGGGAAGAACAGTGGGATAAAATTCAAAGGGAGTCTGGTGTTGCAGCGGGTTAGAGCACAGCACTAAGGAGCTAAAGTCACCTCAGTATGAGTTCATGCCCTAGAAGTGCCCATGTCGCGGGGCAGACCTCTCCTGACCCACGCGCTGCTCCCCTCAGCAGTGTACTTCGTTGATCTGCCTGTTCTGCTCCCCACTCTGTCTCTGGTGAATCCTCTCATTGCCCCTGCACCTCTGGCCTGTATCCCAGTTCTGTATGCATAAATAAAAAATATTTTTTTTTAATTCAAAGGGAGTGTATTAGTTTGCCAGGACTGCCTAACAAAATGCTACAGACAAGGTAGCTTAAACAACAGAAATTTATCTTTTCACAATTAGGGATGTTATGTTAGAAACTCAAAATCAAGATGTCAGTAGGCTTGGTTTCTACTGAGGCTTGTCTCCTTGACATACTACCTTCTTACTGTGTCCTCATGTGGCTTTTTCTGTGTGCGACACAACCATGGCTCCCTGTGTGTCCAACTTTCCTTTTCCAAGAACAGACAGATAGAATTAGAGCCCACTCATTTTAACTTAATCTTTAAAGGCACCATCTCCAAACAGTAACATTCTGAGGTACTGGGGGTTAGAACTTCAACATGCGAACTTCAGCAGGGAGTGGGGCAATACGATTCAACCCATTATAAGGTGACTTACACATTTTGTCTATAATATCTTGTTTTTTTATGATGAGCACATGTCTTGCTCAATTTTTAAAACAATGATCAAGATAGGAAAAGTGATCAAGATAGGAAAAGATCAACTGCAAGTCAAAATATTAGCAAAATACTAACAGGCATTATATCTAAGGTAACAGATGAGACTTACATTTACCCCTATGATGTTTTGAAAACATTTTTTTAATACATATAAGAACTGGGGTATAGTAGGTAGAGGTACGGGGGGGTGGTGAAAGGATTCACCAGTGACATAGTGGGGAGCAAAACAGGCGAATCCGCTGAAATGCAACGGTGAGAGGAGCAACAAGTAAGATAGGAGAGGTCTGCTGTGCCATCTGGTTTAGCTCCCTGGCCAGGATCTAACTCATGCATGGTGGCTGGTGATAGACTTACAGTGCTAAGATTTTAACCCTGCACAACCAGAGAGGCCTCACCCATTTGATTTTTAATGCTTCTTTCTAATACTCTTCAAAAAACATATATTCCCTTTTTAATTAGGAAACAGAATGACGTTATTTTTAATGAAATAAACCCACTGGCTTCACCTTCAAAATCCTGGAAATGAGACGTACACAGATAAAGTATCTACCTTTGAAACTGTGTAGTTACTTTTAATAATTCATGGTACTGCATTTACGACTAGACTGTTTAAAATATGCTACTTAAAAGATGGCAAGTAATATTTAGGGAAAGAAACTGGCACACATTCTCTAATTTTCCAGGTTGTGGTAGTAAAGTTAATCTAGTCTTGTTAGTAGCCTTTTCAAGCAAACATCCAAACTAAAGCTTTTCAAATAAGTATTACATTATGCCTTTGCTGTTCATTAATGCTGCAGATTACAACTTGTTAAGTTACTAAATTTCCGTAAGTAGTGAGTCTTAATCCCAACACCAGTAATAACAGTGTCCTACATATAAACACACTATTTTTCCCGAGAGATATTCAACATAGTCATTAACTAAATAATCCCATCATGTTGTGAAATTACCTGTGGGAAAAATGTACAGAGAAAAAGAAAATAAATAGCTTATGACTCCAGTACTTACCTGCTTTGCTTCAGGATTGGGAGTGCAGAGAGACACCCGTGAGATTGACTAACTGCTGAGGTTAGCAGCTATTGTCAAGTGGTGGGTTTCTTGGTCCAGCTCTCAGGAGAGCTCCAGTCTGGATGTGAGAAGTTTAGGATATTTTGACCATCTCCTAACAAGGAAATTGTTGTACATTGCCCATGTGGTTATTTGAAAAATGAAGTAATGACATCTTCCAAAGTGACATCTTTTTGTTTTCTTTTTTTCTTTTAGAAACTACATATAGTGCTGGTAAGAGAAGATTTCCCAGAGATAAAAAATAATCTAAAGTAACAAATAATTGGAAATTTTGAAACTTTTCTTCTTGTGGTCAGTAATTCCAACCATTTTCTTAGCATTGGGGAGGCACTCATAACTACTTCTATTCATTTACCCACTGGAATGTAGTAGATTTGGAAATTCCCAACTTCTACTCTTGTCAGGGGTCCATTTCTTCACCAAGCCAAGTTTCATCAACCGCAATAGTTTGCATTTACCAGTGATTTTGGAAATGGGCAGGGTTTCCTTTTGTTTCAAAATTTTAATAGCAGTTAGTCAAGACAAAAACCTTGGAGAATGATCACGGATAGAAGGGAAAAGAGGTACGAATAGCTTCCAGTATCACATCACCAAATGGGATGTTTCACTAACTTCTTAGCAAGAACAATATTATATTTATAAATGTTTTCTTCCTATAATTTTTAAGCTAAATGCTAGTTTATAGGCCCTCCCTGGTGGCACAAGAGGTTAAAGTGCAGCACTACAAGGCTGGCCATGGCCACTAGGGTGCAAGTTTGATCCCCAGCCCTGGAGGTGATCCACATGGTGCAGCAGACCTCTCCTGACCCGCCCGCTGCTCCCCTCAACAGTGTACTTCATCAATCTGCCTGTTCTGACTCTGGTGAATCCTCTCACTGCCCCTGTTCCTCTGCCTGTATCCCAGTTCTGTGTGCATAAATAAATAAACCTTTGGGAAAAAAAAACTAGTTTATATAAGCAACTATTCAAACATCTGTCTCTAAACCTTATTGTATTCAAGTTGTAAAGATTAACCATGTGTGCCTACTTGCTGGAAAAAGTGGGAAACAAGAAATGGCCAATTACCAAGTAATTGAGAGCTATTGTTCACTTGGCTTCAATTCTCTTTCATTTTTTAGGTATGGAATTTATATCATTTTATTCACTGAGAATAAGAAGCAGGCTCCTGTCCAGGCAGAATTGGGGAAGTACCCCATCCCACTGGATTAGCTGACGGTGTTCAATGTGAACAACAGGATATGAACAATTTAAATAAGAGGAACAGAAAGAAAACAGGCAAACAATGGTGCGCAGCTTTGGACTAGATACTGGCTCTTCCTTGTTCTACCATGGCAAACAGTAAGGGAACCCCCCCCACACACACACACACACTAAGACTAGGTGGACATTTACAGTTTACCAAACACTCGTCCAGTTACTCTCATGACTTTCTCAACACCCGTTTATGAAATGGTGAGTATATAGAGTAAATACTATTTTCTGTCATCCCCCTTTAAATTTTCTGTCTTATAAGTCAAAGAACTGGGGCTCCAATCTTAATTTAGTTCCTGGCTATTACGACCTTAAGTAATGTAACTAAGTTCTCAGTGCTTCATTTTTCTTATTAACAATATGGTGATAATAATCATGCCTATTTCATAGGATTAATGTAAGAATTGAGAACACAACTCCTCCTTACACTCCCCAGTACACACTAACCCCTTAATAACCGTTAGCTACTGTTTATAATCAGTGTTTTCTTAAATGGTTTTTATCTTTGGTATCATTCTAGAAAGTTGTTTCCTTCCTAAGATTACACATTCACTCATATTTTCATGTTTTACATTTAAATATTTTTAATTGTTTTATTATGGGAAGAACATTTAACATGAGATCTATCTATCATCTTAATAAAATTTTAAGTATGTAACACAAGTAGGGGAGTGGGAGAAGGGAAGGAGGGAATGAGGGTGAGAAGGAAAGAAATTCTTAAATAAGTCTTGGAATTATTGAGTTCAACAAACTTTAATTTCATGTAGCAGAACTTCCCAGAACCTTTAATATGATACTGTGTACTATAAGTCTCCAAGGTGGCACTAAGTAGACTTTTGTATTTTAAACCCTTGTAAAATGAATTTTTGCTGGACTCCAGATCTAGGGGCCTCTAAAACCTTGTCCAGAGATAGTGAAAGCTTCAAACACTCCTCCCTGAGAGAGCAGGGCTCTTTCTCCTCACAAGTTAAAGTCACTCTCTGTACCATGAGGGCCTGGCACCCACAGCTTCCTGGTTACCTGAACCTCAAAACAACTGAATTGTAGGTTTGTACCATTGTAATGTGGATTCCCTCCAACAAAATTATATTGATTTTTAAAATAAGATAAAATAGATGATAGCAGAAAACCTAGCATTCAGTGAAAAAACACTGAGAAATGCTACAGATACAAATTTGGTATTATTTTCTAACTCAAGAGGGAAGAGCTAATCTTTAAGCTTTTGAAGACTATTTCACATTTTAAAAGATAAGAGTCATTTGTTTTTTAATTTTGAAAAACAAAATTGATTTAGAAAATATGTTTTTTAATTTAGAAAATATGCTCTCTTCTAAATAGCTGTGCTACTGAGGAAGTATCACTTTAATCCTTTTTAATCAACTTTTCTTTCTTCTAACTGCTAAAGCAGAAATTCCCTAGTCACAAAGATCTGTGGTAGAGGAATATAAAAAAATGTATTTGATTAAAGCAAAATTAAAGAGAATACAAATGTTGGAATGGAAATCCCCAGACTGTCCTGTTAGAAATGCTCTCCTGTCCTGGCTACTGTTCTTTGAGTACTGACCACAGTTTGATGTTGGGCTTGGTTCCAGTGTCCACAGGCAGAGTGAAGTAAAAAAAAATGGATAATATTGAGGTAAAGCCACCAGGGATGGGGCAAATCTGCAGAGCAATGCAGAAAGGACCACTTTGTAAACTGTGCTTACTCAACTGTCCTCTCCTCAACCAGGTCTTTGAGAATAGCAGTGGGAACGGAGACACATGGAGGGGTCTAGAACTGAACATTATAAAAACACCCAATAATACAGATAATTAGCACTAAAAAGAGAACATGAAAAAAGGCTGAAAAGTTGATGAGAGTACCTGTGCCAACGTTATCACACCCCCGATATTTTCTTATTACATCTTTTTTACAGTGAATTGCATTAATTAGAGCTTAAATTTGATGCAAGCTGCTTTCAAAAAACTAAAAATACCTCTAGGAGGGTTAAAAAGCTTTTAAACATTCATTTGGGGGTCTCCCTGGTAGCCAAGGGGTTAAGTCTCAGTGCTATCACCACTATGTCCTTAGTTTGATCTCTGGCCAGGGAGCTAACCCACAAGGTGCAGCAGACCCCTCCTGTCTAGCCTGCAGTGTATTTCAGTCCTGCTGCCCAATGTCTGTGCTAAATCCTCTTACCTCCTGCCTTATGGCCTATACACCATTTCTTCTATGCATAAAAAAATATATATTTTTAAAGATTTATTTATTTATTCATACAGAACTGGGATACAGGCCAGAGATGCGGAGGGTGAGAGGATTCACCAGAGACAGAGTGGGGAACAGAACAGGCAGATCAACGAGGTACACTGCTTAGGGGAGCAGCGGGCGGGCCAGGAGAGAGAGGTCTGCTGCGCCATGTTGATCTCTTCCGTGGCAGGCAGGGATTGAACTCATGCGGAAGTGGCTCAAGCTTCTTAGTGCAGTGTTTTAACCCGCTGCGTCACCAGGGAGGGCCCATAAAAATCTATTTTTTAATCCATTTAAATTGTGAATTTGCTCAAGTAGTATACTTCATACTCAATATTTGAAATTATTTGCACTTATGGAATAGGAATGTGATAGGCTATACTGAGAAGCAAGAGTAATGGGGTGAGGGCATTGGGGTACTGCAGTTGGGCGTTGGCATGGTGGGGAACAGAAGCAGAGAAGGTACCCACGCAGTGACAGAGAAATGCAAAACAGGAAGTGTGAATAAGATATTAACAATAGTTTATCTAATTTCAAAGGCTCCTTAGGCTTATCCTTCCATTTCTCCTTCCTCCCTTCTTAACCTTACTTTATCCTCCTTGAAGGAACCAGAAAACTTGGTCTAGGGTTAGGCTACCTCATGAGTGAACTTGGTTTTCAACAGGTAGTCTAGCAAGCTAAAATCACTTATCATTATAATGGACATTAAGAAATTTTAAGAACTTAAAATTCTTAAATTTCAAAGAATCACCTTATAAGAGAAACTGGGGGGAGGGGGAGTTGTAATATGTTCATGAACTGGGAGTTTCCGATACTACCCAGTCAGTAAATAGTCAGTGAGGGTGGGGGGAGACCCTGGTGGCACAATAGATTAAAGCTGCTAGCCTGCTAGCCACAGATACTTCAGTGAGACTTCATCCCCCTCTCCTGTCTTGCCCACTGCTCCCCTCAGCAGTGTACCTCATAGATCTGTCTGTTCTGCTCCCCACTCTTCTCTGGTGAAGCCTCTCAAAGCCCCTGCACCTCTGGCCTGTACCACAGTTCTGTATGCATAAATAAATAAATCTTTTAAAAAAATATTCATAGGGTATCTACTCTGTGCACATGTTGCTGAGTACTGAGAATATAGCCAAGAATGACGCCATTTTTGTCACAAAACTTAATGATCAGACTAATAGGTATTGGTATTTGCATTTGCAAGGTCACTTTCTTGGAAAGTAGGTTAGTGGGGAATAAGATTATAGTCTGGAGACCAGCTTAGAGATAGCTGAAGAAATGAAAAGAACTTGATCCCTCATCCCACTGAATATATCTGAGTAGAAGGGCATAATCAAAATCAGCCTTCTGCATTTTCAGCAGAATTTGTACTGTGATTAGTGGAATAATGGGCACTCTATGCCTCTGGCTCATAATAAGTAACCAGCTTGATTTTAATATTCTACACCAATACCTATTAGTATGATTGAGGGCTGCTCTTTCTAAAGCAGAAGTGGCCACAGAAATTCCTCAGACAGAACATTTAGATGCTAGCAGTGGAATGTTCTGTTCCACACTGAAGTGCTAAGAGTGAGAGAGTTAGATTAGGGCAAACATATCTGCTACCCTCCACTGGAATGGACAGAGACTTCTAGGTCCTCCTACACTTTATAGGAAGATGATGGCAACAGGGACATATCTTGAACCCACTTACTTAGAGGCCTCCTTCAGTCATTTCTAATCAAATGCTTCAGTATTCCACGTGCTCTGGGAGAAAGGTAGCTCCAGTCCTATGCATAACATCTAGCAGACAAACACTGAAGGAGTAGACATAAAATTTGTTTATGGAATAAAACATGTGTTCGTGTCCTTTATCATATTTGCCTTCACTTCAGTTTCAATTTTTTCCCCATTAGTATTTTTCCTTCCATATATAATGTCTGACTTTATATTACCACAAAAAATTATGATCATGTAGTTACCCTTCCTCTAGGTATTGCTGATATGTTCATTCTATTAAGCAAATATACCTGAGCACCTACTGAATATAAAATTGTACTGTAGAACTCTGCCTTGAATTCTATGGGGGATACAGAAATGAGTAGGAGGAACATGGGCCCTTTTATCACAGGGTATTTTTTTTTTTACCTTTTTTTTTTTCTCTATTGGCATTTTCTTTCATACTCTATTAATTCTTTAGCTCTCTCTAGCCCATGACTGCCTGTAAAATGTAACTTCCAGGCTGACATACCCTTAACATTAATGGCTCCAAAAGAACCACACACCCTATCAATCACACCACTCCCTTGGATAGTCCCTGCCTACAATGAACCTGAGTTTAGTCATGTGACTTGTTTTGGCCAGTGGGAGATTAGCAACCATGACTCAAGCAGAGGTTTTGATAATTACTTGCACATTGTATTCTCTCTTGGAATTCTGCTACTGCCAAGTGGGAAAGTACAGTGCAGGTTCCTTGAGAATAAGATATGGAGGCAGAAGCCCAGCTTCCACAGGAAAGGCAGATGATCAGAAGAATCACTCAGCCTTGCCACATAATCATAAAAAATGTGTTAAGTCAAAGTTTTAGTGATTTTGTGATATAACTGGTCGTTATGTCTTATTTTAAAAGTTTTTTTTCTGACTTATGATGGAAAAGCTGTACCAGTCCTGAAGACAGTTTCTCAATTCTTCAAGCTGCTATACTTAGTTCTAATCCATTAGCATAAGCTCCTGAGCTCATCTTTTGGCATCATGGCTTTCTTGCCTATGTGACTTTCGAAACTTTTCTAAGCTTCTGCTTTTTGTATTACAGCAGACTTCCTTAAACTGTGGTCCACTTGCATCTAAATGACCTTGGGTGATTGTTAAAAAACAGACTTAAGCAACTATTTTTTTAAATAATCAAAAACTGAACACAATGTCAACATTCATCAACTGGTGAAAGGATATGATATATTCATACTGGAAGTCTATTCAGCACGAAAAGACAAAACTATCGAAACATTTAACAACATAATTAATCTCTCACATATTATTTGGAGCATAAGAAGTCAGACACAAGAGTATTCTTGTGTTCTATGGTTCTATTTAGATTTTTTAAATGGGTAACAATGATTTTCAATTATAACACAAAACAAAGCAATGAATCAGAGCAGTGATTGTCTCTGGGAGAGAGGCAGGAGGACTGAAAGAAAGCATGTGGGAATTTGCTGGCATGATGGAAATCTTCTGTATCTTGATTTAGATTAAGTTATCTGAGTGGATATGTTTATCAAAACATCAAACTGTACACATAAAACTGTACTTTTATATGAAAATCATACCTTAACTTTAAAAGGGTTGCAGAAAACAGGCAGTCTATGGTCTGTCCTGTGGTCTGGGTACTTACGTTGGCTTTATCTAATTCTATTTCATTTCTTATGTGAAGTTGGAAAACTAAAAATACACATTTTCTGGGTCTCCTTGTAACGAGGCTTCTTGATGGGAATTGGTTCTGCTAGTTTATTTTCATGAAAGACAGTAGAAAGAAGGTAGTTCCACTTTGCCATCTTCCCACAGAGGCTGGGGTCTATAAGTAGGCTCTGGCCATGGGAATGGTGAGACTCCACATTCCACAGTAGGGTTGATGTCTGGCAGTGACAATTGTGACAGCCTTACAATAGTGACAGAATGACAATTCAGCAAACCTCTAGGTCTCAGCTCTATTGGAACAGTGGCTTCCTCTCCTCCAACCAACCCTTTCTATGGCTTTGTAAGCACCTTACTCTTTATTCTAAATTTTCTGTCTGAAATACCTAGAATAGCATGTTTCCTGCACTGAGCCTCACCTCAGACCTACTAGAGTAATAACAGTACCTTGTTCAGGGGGTGATTGTGAGACTCACATGCAACCCTATAGTTTTTGTTTTTGCTTTTTTTGTGACAGAATGACAATTCAGCAAACCTCTAGGTCTCAGCTCTAGTGGAATAGCGGCTTCCTCTCCTCCAACCAACCCTTTCTATGGTTTTGTAAGCACCTTACTCTTTATTCTAAATTTTCGGTATGAAATACCTAGAATAGCATGTTTCCTGCACTGAGCCTCACCTCAGACCTACTAGAGTAATAACAGTACCTTGTTCAGGGGGTGATTATGAGACTCACATGCAACCCTATAGTTTTTTGGTTTTGCTTTGTTTTATTATATTGTTTTTGTTTTTTAAGAGTAGATGCTCAGTAAGTTAATTATTTACTAAGTTATTTGGACTACTGGGCTAAAGTATTATTAGTGAACAAGCTGTAGTAATCCAAGAAAGCCTAGCTGCCTGGCTCAAAAACACACTCCTTGAAAACCTGTCAATCAAACTAATTCTTTCCTGCCTAAAGTTCTATGGCTTGTCATATCAAATTCAAAGAAAGCCTAACATATTGCCATAGCCACAGTTTTATGGACCAGGGACTAATGAAGAAGCATAAGGGCACCAGACTAGGGCCTGACAGACAGGAGGCCAATTGCCCTAGAGCAGTTTTGCTGGATCTCAGCCAATCCTGACCAATAGTCCTTCCCAGATGGTCCCTCCTATCACCTTTGGAGCTGGCACATGGATCTTTTAAACCTGTAACTCAGATTACATCACTTGTCTTCAAGGACTTCTCATTGGATTTGGGTTAAACCAAACACTTGAGTCAGGAAAAACATGTAGGCAAACCATAGATCTGAGGCATATAGGAGGAGATAGAAAAGGGTCAGAACAGAAGGAAGAGCACAAGATACTGTGGTGATGGCTTGTGGGTGCTTTGGTGGAGGGGAAATTATTAGGACTACACTTAAGAGGAGAAATTAAATATTGTACAAAAATGAACAATGTAAGAAAATTACAAAAAATAAAGTGTAGCCTAGCCAACAAGGCCTCTATGACCTAGTTTCTACCTGACTTTCTGCTCTTACCTCCTACTACTCTTCCTCTCACATCCATGACAGAGTAAAAGGGCTCTTTATTCAATTTTTTCCCAGACTTTTCCCTTAAAAATACCTTCATAGTTATAACTGGATAACTTATAATTATTCAATATTTTTCATAGGAAACGTAAGCTCAATAACAGCAGTGTTCATTATTGTAACAGTGGTGCCTAGTTCAATACCTGGCCCATCATAGTATTTATAATAAGCAAAGAATTCACACATGCTCATACCCTCATAGATACAGTATAATGGCTCCTGGAAAAAAATTCTGACAAGGCAACCTTGGCTTTTGTGGAGGCTCCCTCAAGTCAGAACCAACCAACCTATTTAACCTGCAGGTTGATGGGCTCAAGAAAAGATGCTGGTACTTGTGACAGGCAAGTCCTGGGGCTACTGAACTGAGAGATCTGGGTCAGGTACAGTTTTCTGTCATAGTCTCAGAGAATCTACTCCTATTGGTTCTCAACTTCTTCATCCATCCTTTCAGGTGCCCTGTCAGGTACTTACACCCTCACCTTAGAAGGCTTTTGCTAAAAGGACCATATGAGACATGAGGTACAAAAGAGTTTGGGAAAAAATTAACCCATTTTTGATGACAAGAATTATTACCACAAGTATGCATACTAGAAGAACAGATTTAGAAGATTCAAATAAATTCTACTTGTGTGTGGTTATGTATTTCGAAGAATTTTCATTTACCCAAAAGCCCCTACCCAAAGCAAAGTTAGCTTTTACAGGATTCCAGAAAATTCCCTTAGCCCTTTTAAAGTTCCTTAGGTAATAAAGTTGCATCTCCCAGGAAAGTATTTATCAATGCCTTCCTACAAATCCTACATACCACCACTATAGAACCTGAGGAACCAAGGTAAATCCTTACTTCCTGTTAAGAGTTACCCTCCCATGACTTTCTTTACCGAACATACTCCAGTGCCTAGCTAGTTTCTAGACAGGTGCAAAGAAGAATGAGACCCACTACTATCTTCCAGGTCTTTTTTCTTTGCACTTATCTAGAAACTAGCCAGAAACTTGATGCTCAGTCACTTAACGGGGTATTTATTGCTCTGAATGATCAGGCTTAGAATCTACAGTAGCAAAATGAGTTTCTGTGAATATTAAAAATGCATCTATAACTTCCCAAAGCCTGGCAAGTGACAACTACTCTAAGATATAGCCATTATTAGTAAGAAAATTCTGAAACCTCACAACTCAAAATTAATTCTGAAATAAACTTCATCTGTTTTTTTTTTTGTTTTTTGTTTTTTGTTTTTTTTTTTCACAATCTCCAGGAAGGTACAAGAGTAGAAAGGGATATTTCTCTCCAAGAGAAAGGGTGGAGAGGCTCCCATCCTCATTTCCTTACTTTTCATTAATTAATCAAATTACGCAAATTTTCATCATTAATAATTCAATGCGTGGAGGGATGTACTATGTAAATAGTTTCAGGATATTAAATGACTTGATAGGTATGATACTACTTTCCTGTGTGCTTACCATGTTTCTGATATGTGGCTCTATTAATCTCCTGAGCACAACTGATTTGTTTGAGGGTGAGAATTAAAACTTGAGGGTAAGAACTGACTCAAGTTAAGCTAATCATACCTCTTCCCTGAGAATTTTCAAGTAGTCTGGTTCTTTGAATAAAGATAAAAAACTGAAGTTTGTAGGGAAATTCACTTTTTTCCAACTAGGTAGAATTAAGAAGCAAAGAAAGATTTCTGAGAGAAAAGAGTAAAGTATATCAGCAAAAAATGGTGTCTGACTTAATGAGGTCCAAAGTGGGGAAGGGGCCAGCAGTTTTCCCAGGTGATATAAGAGCTGAGTTTGGAGTCCCTCCCTCGTCTTCAGTGTTAGCTGAATGGTTCTTTTAGTTGAACCATTAAATACTTTATAGAAAGGGAGAGCCTCAAAGGAAAGTATTCTCTTTCAGAAGTTTATGTTGCAAGTAATAAATACTTCAGTCATAATCAGAACCTCTTTGAGGTGTTTTTAGAAGACCACTAATCTTCTTAATTAACTTTTTTAATTGCTTAAGAGTTCTAGAAAAGACAAGTAATGACGACATATATCAGGTGTAGGGCTATTCACTTATGAAAACATGATTTCAAGTGTCTTAAACACAGTTGCCTGATTGTATTTTAATATTTAATGAAAGTTGACTAATGAAAAAAAAAAGTAGTTTCCTGGGCCCTATAGCTTACAGATTCTCTCCTAAGGCCCAGCTATATGCTTGCCCTGGTATTCCACACTTACTTCTGTATTCTTAGAATAAATCCTTTCTTTTTTTGCCTTAAGAGGGTTTGAATTAAACAGTTGATTGTAATAGCTACAGTATTTGTCTAACAATGTTCCTCTCCCCACCCCTCTTTTGTTTTCCCTGGAAAATGCCTCTCCCAATTTTGATGAGATTCTAGTAGAATACATCATCATAGCCACTCCTCTCAAAGGGTGAACACATGATCACAGTATCACATCTTCCTGGTCACAATGATTTGTGTATGGGCACATGACCAAGCAAAGTGATTTCCTGTCTTCCCTAGGACAGACATAGGAGTTGGAAAGAGAAGTTTTCTTTTTTCTGGGGTGACTAAACAGGTAATTGAGCACCATTTTACCCTCTTTGTGAAGAGACCTGCTGCATAATGAAACTGACACAAGAAAATCAAGAATGAGAGAGCACTCTGAAGATCTCTTTTGAACCTTAGATTCTATCCTCCGAAAGCTAGAACCCATTCCTAGTATTTTTTTTTTCGAATTATCTAAGCATTTCTTTATCATTTCTTTGTTTAAGTCCAGCTGGAATTGGGTTATCACTTATAACAGCCCTGGTTTGAACAAGTTAATTTCTATTTCTTTCTATCAAAATACAAATACAATGTATCCAAATATAGGGTTTTAGAAAGTTTTGACATGTCTCTACAAGGAAATTAACAAACTGTTTTGATAGGGGTTTCAAGATACTACCATAACTTTTTCTATTTTATATATTTTTTTACAATATTCTTCAATTTGTACACTTTCTCATCTCAGTTGTAATCCCCATAGACTTCCCACCACCACTTCACCAATGTGTCATCACCATAGTCCCCTAGTTAAAATAAGGTCATCTGAAGTATGGGGGGTCCCTAATCCAATATGGGGTCTTTATACAAAAACAGGTAAAGAAAATGACTCAAAGAGATACTATGTAAAGAGGGAGCATTAAAGTGATGGATTTATGAGTCACAGAAAACCTATAGCCAAGTGCTAGAAAACAGGCATGCGACTGATTCTCTGAGCCCTAAAAAGGAACCAAATAAGTCAGCGTCTTGATTTTGGACTACTAGGCTCCACAACTCTTAAGATAATAAAATTTCTGTTACTTTAAGCCACCCAGTATGGTACTTTGTTATAATAGTACTGGAAAATTCATTCAGTCCTCAGGTCATCCAATGCTAGGTGAATGCTGACTGCAGTATACAAGGTACATCACCCACTGCCCCCCAGCAGTGGCTAATTTTACCTAGGTCAGAACAACTGTCCTTACAGCACCTTCCTGATCCACTTCTCTCCTTCTACAACTTGTTTTCCTTTTGCTTGAGGGAAGCTGGAGGCTTTAAAGGAAATGTTAATAGGGCCAGCCCCACTGTAAGTCCATATTCCAAAGGAGTCAAATAGCTGAGAAAGATGGCATTCATTACTGACTGCAAGGTGTGAGAATGATGGCAACCACGAGCCTGGCAGAACCTGAGCAAGTCAGGCTGGCAGGCATCCAGTGCCCCATTCTTAGCCTGTGTCATCAGAGGGAGATGTAATTCTGTTTTTCGGTTTTTTTTTTTTTTTTTAAGAACCTGCCCTACTTGGGTTGCTGAAAGAATAGAATATTAAAGAGAATGCGTGACAGAGGATACCCAATACTAGAAAGGAAAAAAAAAAAGCAGTTGATATGGGGCAGAATTGATTTGTGATGACACTGTATTTCCTTACAACTCAGTCTGGTTGATGTACATAGCTCTGGGATCTGACAGCCTGCCTTTTCACATTATCCGGACTAGAGAAATCATGCTAGATCATGATGAACTTCACCAGTTTTTGTTGTTGTTTTTTTTTTTTTTTTTAACTCTGTAACATTTATTATGGGGGCAGTCTGATCCTAGTCCAAGTGTTGGAGTTACATCTTATCTCTAGACTTCTGAGGTTATCCAAATGCTAGCTGTAAAGTTAAGGCCAGTGACTCACGTTGACATTAAATTGCTAGATGAAAAACTGCTTTGAATCTTCACCAAGGACTGAAAAGCTAAAATATATCCTGAGGCCATACTATGTGGCCCTTTTGTTTATTAAATCCTCTCACAACCAGACTGAAAGGTATGTTTTCCCATTTTACAAATGAGGAAATTAATCTCAAGTAGAAGACCAATGCTACATCTACGTATCTACTGACAGTTAGGACTCAAATATGGGTCTCACTGTTAAGATTTTATTTCCACAATGCCCTACCAAACCTCAAGAAACCAAAGCCAAAAGCGTAATCTTAAAAACAAAAACAAAAAACTTTTCAAAAAGAAAATCAAAACTTTGAAGTCATAGCCACACCAAAACTTAAAAGATGAAACCAGTCCATACCTTCATAGATTAAGTGGGAGAATTAATCAACAGCTGAGTGTGGTCAGTGCTAAGATAGGGGAGGTACCAGCGGTCTATGAGAACATGCAGTGGGGGTGGGACTCCCCAGGAACTGCTGAGTGATTGAGGACTTAGCTCAGAGGAAGGGGTGGGTTCACAGAGCAAACCACACATGTTAAATGTAGCCATAGCCCAAGTTTCTGAATGACTTTCTACAATGTAGCCTTTTAAAGTACCTGGTTACAGGCAACTCATCTAACATACAATCACCTGATTCCTTGGCAATTCTTGTGTGTCCCTGCAAATTCTTGCAAAGAAATTCTGTTCTCATTATTTTAAACAATTACATGAATCTAGGAAACGTTTCATTTTGTAGGTAATTAGTTTGCTCTTCTCTGTGCACAATTTGGAGTTTTTTTGCAAACATTTCAAAGCTTACATCTTAGGCATGCCTTCAATTGCCTAATGGTTAAAATAGCAAGTTGATCAAAACAGAGTCTGGGACTGAGGGCCAGGAACCAAGTGTACTCAGCACTTAAAACAGCCTGAGGTGGGTTAAATCCCTTCAGTAAGCAAGTCAGATATCATTTCAAACTATACTGCCCCTAGCCGCAGTATCTTTCCTTAAACTGTAAAGAGTGTCAGGAATGCCCTACCATTCCCAGATGCAGCAGGAAACGGAGCTCCCACTACATCCCCTTTCCCCTGGGGCATCAGTGACTCCTTGCGCAAATGGCAGCCACTGAGTCCAGCAGCTGTTCCACTACTGTCATGCATATGGTGACAGGGCATACACAGGACAGATATATGAAGCCACCACATGTCACTGCTGGCCTGGTCCATTATCTTTTGTCTTTAAGTTCACCTCTGATTTCTAGAAATTCGCCTATCTTCATTATTTTGAATAATTATTTCCCACATTGTAGGAAACTATTAACAAAGTAATTAATCAGAGTATTTTTAGATGTTAAGCTCTTCAAAGCAGACGGGACTGGAGAGGAAACCAGAATAAACAATGTCCTAACCTCAGAGAAAATATCTAGTATGGTTAAAAAAATTACTCATGAACTCACTAAACTAACCACTTCCCACCACAAATAAACATGTGAGAATGGGGAGGGGGAGAATGGCAATTATGAGCGTCATTCTGACCTTCTGTTTACTACATCTGACATCACATACCGCCCTGATTTCACAGAGGAAGTGCAGAGGTGAATTATTTAATGCCATATTATTTAGTGTCTAAAGTCACTAGTGGGCCAGAGAACAGGCTGTGATGCACCTCCTGAAAGCACCGTCACCTCCTCATTCACAGTCACTAGTATCAGAACAACCAGAAAGAGAAATGTTCTTGGTGCCAAGACTCTGACAATGATCCATTAGCAGCCTGTACTCAGGTTTGGATTTGGATTATCTGACAGGTATGGGTCAGTTATGACAAGGAACTAAGTAGCTTCAACTCTGGCAGCCCTTGACAAAAATGACAGTTGTTATTTACTTGAGTAAAGAAATGATGTGGCTTGGTCATTCTGCAGACCTGTCCAACTAAAGTACAAAAGGACCAGCTTGTTTACTGAGATTCCCAGTCACTTCTAAAGAATAGATCCAGGTGGTGTGAACATGGAACCTTCAATACAAGTTAGTTCTATCCATTCGGGAACCAGGTAAGGAACAGTGAAGACATTGGTTAGTGATAAGGTCTCTGGTGCCACTTTTCCATTCACCACAGCTCACTTATATGTCCGCAGCAAATATCAGCAATATCAATGGAGTCCCACATTCTATTCTCACCCCAAAACCTTCCAATAAATTCATTTTTGCAATCATTTTTGCATCCCCCACCTCACCCAGCTAAATCTTACCCCTACCTTGGGCACAGTCAAAGCTGTAGGAAATTTATTTCTCTGATGTTTCTTTAATTTCTCAATCGACCTTTGACTTCGCATACTTCTTCAAGTCTCCTTGACTCCACCCTGCCTACTTCCTTCGCTGCTACTTCCCCCAGCATCCTGAACTCTTGAACTCAGTCACCATAAGCCTAACAGCTAGCAAGTGGCTTCACCTTGGAGCCTCCCATATAAAAGATATAGCCACCCATGAACTTTTGTTGTAGAGTGACAGTAAGAGAACAAGCACCATGGTGCAAATTATGGTGTTTTTTTTGGAGGGTCTGGGTCCATAATTGTGATGACTTTCATCATATTTTATCAGAAAGCATTAAAAAAAAAAAAGCCACAAAGCTCAACTGTACAAAGAACAAAGAGACAAAGAGGGCAATTTGCTATTTCCCCATCAGTTGGTCCTGTTGTAATCCCTAACTTCCTCCCAGTCAGTATCAACTGTCTTGATGAATATGGTAAAACAAACACCAGATAGCTGGTGTTTGTGCAGAATTTACTTGAAAGCTCTTGAAAGACATAAAGAGCCTGGAAGATGACAATAAGGCAAAAGCAGTAATTTGCTATGACCCCTAACAGGATCATAGGTATATCTGCCTGAAAAAGAAAAATCACTATACCCACTCAACTCAGTTTCATCAGCAGAGAGGAGCAGCCAGGCCAAGACAGAAAACCAAACTCTAAGTGCTATAATCTCTCATCAAACTACCTGGGAAATAATCAACCAGGAGTTAAGCAGGAGAACAAGGCAGAGACTGCAGGAGCTGAATGTCATTAAATTGTACAGCAACCAGCATAGATGGCTTCTGCCCAAGAAATAGTATTGCCTCTCTTGGACATCTGAGAAGGTGCTGAGAGCAAGCTGTTTGAATAAATATGCAATGTGCCTTCTTTTTGGGCAGTATCATCTCAGTACCACCACTGCCAGATGTTTTCACTTCAAAAGCAGTTGTACCATGGGCCCTCCCGGGTGGCGCAGCGGGTTAAAGCACTGCACTGAGAAGCTAAAGCCACTTCCGCATGAGTTCGATTCCCGCCTGCCCCGGAGGAGACCACATGGCGTGGCAGACCTCTCCTGACCCGCCCGCTGCTCCCCTCAGCAGTGTACTTCGTTGATCTGCCTGTTCTGCTCCCCACTCTGTCTCTGGTGAATCCTCTCACCCTCTGCATCTCTGGCCTGTACCCCAGTTCTATATGGATAAATAAATAAATCTTTAAAAAAAAAAAAAAAAGCAGTTGTACCAGATAGAGGGCTAGAAACCACTAGATAGTTCCACATTTGCAGTGGATAGGGGCACACACCCTTCAACTGCCTGAACTCTACAGGCTACCCTACACTGACTGACCAGTAATACTACTTCCAGAATCTGGTCCAAGAGAAGGAAAGTTCCTGTAGAGCAGCATTTGACATGTTCAAAGCAATGTGGCTCCATAATTCTTTATATAAGCATGGGGAAATCTAGGTTCAAACATCACCGGCTCTACGTAAGAACACAGCAAGTGCAGAAGGCAGAATTCTAAAATGGCTGGCCAAGAGTCTCAGACGCTGGCTATTCAGACACTAATCTAAGTATGCTGTGCTCAGTAGACCTTAGCATATGGAGATTACTCAGGTGAGTCATTTGATGTGATGTAAGTCATTTCAAAGCAACATTTTCTCTTGCTAGTACCACAAGAAGTCAGACTGAAAGCATGAGGATTCAATGCACCCTAAGATGGAGAACTTTGTAACAAGGAATTTGAGCAACTTCTGAAATTGAGAGCTGTCTCCAGCTAACAGCTGGCAACAAACAGGGACTCCAGCCCTGCAACCTGAATACTGCCAACAACCTAAATGAGTCGAAGCATATTCTTTCCCAGAACCTTCAGATAAGGGGCCCAGATTGATCAACAACTTAGTATCAGTCTGTGAGATTCTAAGCAGAGAACTCAACCACACCAGCCCAGACTTCTAACCTATAGACTTGTAGTTAATAAATGGGGAGTGTTCTAAGCTGCTAAGTTTGTGGTAATTTGTTAAGTGGCAACAGAAAAGCCAACACAGTATATAGAGTTCTCAGGAGTAGAGTGCCACAGCTCGAAATGGACTTCATCAGTGTTAGCTCCACCTCCACATCCTCCAGACCCCAATCTTTAGAGCACAGACTTCCACTGGTCTCTTTTCACTGAAAAAGAAAAAGGTACCAAGAGGACTGGTTGAGGCAGACCTTTCCTTACTCCAAAAACCCACCGATGATGGAGAAGGAATTGACCTTTTCTCTTCTACCAACCTGGAATCCATGCACATTACCAAATGTACATCGTATTAGTTGGCAGAGGTGATCCACCACTCACCTTGAGTATTCCTGCACATACTCGTTGGGTAGGCCTTCACCAGAGCCTTTACTTAAAGTTGCTTTTGCAGAATGCAATCTTCAGGGGTAAAGTACAATGATGTATCTCTTTAACTACTGGGATATGTTCTGAGAAATGTCTTCGTAGATGATACGTGATATGCATGAGGTTGCTGACTGCATAAAACAACACTGTACTGCAATAGCTACTATCTCACCAGGCCATTTTGGGACCACCTTGTATATGTTCTGTTAATGACTAAAACCCCATTATATGTCACATGGCTGCATCTTGAGCAAAGAGCAGACCTGTTATGAAAGAGACAATGTTCTCCAAGCATGCACGTTCACTGGCTATGATGTGGCCCACTGTGTACATAGCATCTACTTGCCTCCACATCACATATCCTCCACATCACTACTGTGTTATGTTGGGAGCAAGAGAGATCCAATATGAACATAAAGCTCATGCTGCTTTTTGTGCTCCAACTAATAAAATTGTCTGCCCAGAACACCTGTCTTTTGTACTAACATCCACAAAATAGTTATAATATTCTAACTTATTAGTTTGCAAGTAGGATAAAATTCCAAACTCTGACATTTTAAATAAGGAGGTCTAATGTACTTTACATTATAAATTTCAAAGAAAACAAATAGCCATTTTGAATTTTTTTTGCACAGATAAATCTACACCATTGGGCTACTGTTAAGACTAGAATGAGAAAATATATAGCACACTTGGAATACAAAAAATAAACATTAACTTTAGTTGAACCCCTACCCTCCACATATACATATAATGAGCCAGATGGAGAGCAGTAATTTTCTCTGAGTAGCATTCTATACAAAAACAAGGGACAGACAGTCTAACACATCAATTTCCAACAATGACAATCCAATCATATTATCTCACTTAATATTTACATAGAAATTGCGCTGCAAAGAGGGTAGTTCTTACAAAAAGAAACATTGATCAGTTCCCCACAGTTCTGGAAAACAACCACACAATAGAAGCACTGGAATTGTGGACTAAGGGAGCATTGTTAAAATGTGGCTGTGATGTTGTTCTAGCAGCTCAACTATGCCCTGAAGGCCCATTCTGTCCAGGTAAGGCAAGAAGTTCTCATGATGACTGGGCCTCGTAAGGAACATCAATGCCATTGGAGAAATGGTTGGAAACCACATGATATAGAAATACCTTTTATTTGGATGTTCTGAATATTTTCTAATTGGGAAATTGATAAAATCCTTCATATGAGACTATCCTGTCCTGGATGAATTTGGACTTGATCCTTTTGGAATCCTTGGCAGTTTCTGCTTTGTTTGTAGGCACTGAGATCTTATATTGTGACAGTATCACTTGAGGGTCTTGCTAAGGTTGGAGAAGCCAATGCCAACACAAGTCAGCAACACTTTATCCCCACCCTTGAGTTCTTCACCGCATGGCTTGGTTTCAATTTTAAACATAATCTGGAAAAAGCTCTTCAAATGCCGCAAAAATTCTATCCTAAAAAACAAAAAAAAAGGGGGGGGGGGAAGGGGAATGAAAACAGAATTCCATATTTTAACAAATTCTCCTTTCCCAACCTAGAACCCTGCACATGGATGACAAGCAAATTCATGAAGCATTGCATATTTTAAAATTAATCTCTTGTGCATCAAAGATAACTAGAAAGTAAAAAGACAACATGTATGTGTATATGTATGTATGTATATGTAGCCAATAAGCACATGAAAAGATGTCCAACATCTTTTTCATTAAGGAAATGCATCAAAAACAATTCACACCCAAGAAAATGACACAATCAAAAACACAATAAGGCATGAGTGAGGATGTCAGAAATCAGAACCTTCATACACTGCTGGGGGGAATGCAAAATGACAATGTTTCTGTGGATCAATCTGGAAGCTCCTCAAAATAGTATACAAAAATTTTGAAGGAGTCACCATATGATCTAACAATTACACTCCAACGCATGAGAGAAATGAAAACATACTCACACAATAACTTGTAAACAAACATTGATTCACAGCAGTTTCATTCATACCAGTCAAAAACTGAAAACAACCCAAATGCCCATCAACAGGTGAACAGATAAACAAATGTACTAAATGTCTGTATTAGGGAATATCATTTTGCTAAAAAAGGGAAGTACCCACACAACAATCCAACATCACAGTAAGCAAAAGAAGCCAGTCACGAAAGGCAGTCATGGAAGACCACATATTATGTAATTCTATTTATAGGAAATGTGCAGAAGAGGCCAATCTATAGTGGCAGAAAGTAGATTAGTGGTTGCCTGAAGGTTGGGGTGGGGCAAGAGGGGAAAATAGGGAACAACCATGAATGGGCAAAGGGTTTCTTTCCGGGGTGGTAAACATGTTCTAAATTAGGCTATGTGGTTATGGCTATACAACTCTGAATATACTAAATAAAGCTGAATGAATTGTACATTCTAAGTGGATAAACTATGTTATGTGAAATATCTCAACAAAACTGTCCTAAACAAATAAATTTTAATATATGTGTATGTATTTGTGTGCATATGTGTGTGTTTGTGAAATTTTAAAAAAGGATTGATTCTGCCTCCTACCCTCACATGGTATATATCAAACTTAGTATAAACCCTACACAATGAATTTCTTAACTGATGTAGTAAAAGACAAAAAGGGGGCCTTAGCAACTTCCTTACCCTGGACTTACTGAAATGACTGTCATGTCAAGGGCTTAAGAAAGGAATACTACTTAAACCAGAAAAAGTAGTTCTGATAAGAGCCACATACTCAGAAAAAAATGCCCCGCGTCTCTGCTCTCCTTTCAACCTAGGATGGTACTACTTCATGTCTGTTTTTAAAATGACACCTCATTTGCCTACTCTCCTAGTAACCCCTCTGAGTTTCTATAGCATTTCTTGACCAAGCTTGTGGTATCTAAGTAAATGCTTATGTTTTGCTGTCTCCACAATTGCTCGCTTCCCTCTTGGTAAATGCTGTAAGCATATTATAGACACACAGTAAGCAATGAAGAGAACGTTGGAATTAGGGCTAGTTTTCAGAAATAACTTCAACATTCTTAGTAATTAAGGGAAATCAACTCTTCCCCTGCTGGCTTTCCTGTCTTACTAGTCAATTGGAATTTTCAGTTTTTTGCTCTCAGTCCCAGTCTCACAACTTTCCCATTTTGTCCTAGGAAAAAGAGAAAACAAACACATCAAGCCCATAGATAAACAGTCCACATTTGTGAGCAAAGCTTCCAGCTGGCACCAATGCAAAAAAAAGCCAGCCATCTCACCCATTTGTCTGCATTCTGAGAAGAAAACAGCTTGTTCTCTCACTGCTCTTTAGCTGTGACACAGGTCTGAGACACCCTCTGCCCCGAGAGTTTCTCCAGCCTGCTTCACTGAATCGTTCACTGTGTTGGGAAAATCAGACACCCTCCCAGCTGGCAGAATTCCTACAGGGCCTCAGCTTGCTTCTGATCTCTTGGCAAAGGGAGAAACATAGGCTTGAGTGTACAGGTCTACATATTTGCATTTTTGGGGGCATTTGTAGCCTTTGGATCAGTTAGGAAAAGCAAAGTTGGTTCCACTTTATAACATAATGTTCTGCCAACCTCTCAGCCTGTCTGAAGAAGACTATGTAAGGGATTGGTTTGAGCTATGTTTCAGAATGTTTATCCCCCTACCTCTGGATCCAGTCTCCCTGTAGCTAAATATCAAAGAGTGAAGATGTTCAGAAGCTGTGAAACAATAGGGAATATTAAATCCCAGCAGTTTCATTAAGAAAATGAAACTCAGACAAAAAATAAATGCGACCTATATCCATGCAACTGAACAAAGTCACTCCCAATGTTCATCCATATCCTCACCCACAAGCCCCCCAAGATTGTAGCCACACACAGACACTACAAGGTACAACCTCCCAAGCGCAGAACACTTCCTTTTCCTTCTTTCATACACCATACTACAGTTGACTTGTAGTAGACCACCTTTCTTAAACACACCCACACAGCCAGGTAAACAAGAGACCCACAGCATGCTGAGAGCAACTCTGCTCCTCACAGTTTAATTGGCAGCTACTCACATCATCCACTTTCAGCAACTGGGACGCTATGCAATTCTTATGTGAGGGATTTTTCAGGACAACATGGTTTATTTTCAGAAAAAAAAAATTAAAAATCCTACTTTTTGTAAAAGCCTCTAGTACAACTGACAAGCAAATTTCAGAGAAATCTGGACAACAGAGATCATTTCTCCTGTGTGTTTTCAAAGGTCAGGTTGCTCCCTACTACCACTGCTGTACCGCTACTGCCACCACACTGTTAGCCAACAGGAGGAAGCCAATGGCCATGTGGTCATCTGCTCTTTGAATCCCAAAAGCCTGAGATTTGCCAGTTGCCTGGCTCAACTCTAAATACAGTCCCTGTCACGAGGGTCTGTCTGAAGCCTGCTAAAGCGTGCAGGTAATAATGGGCAAGCTCTCTCTGTGACTCCACAAACACAAACCACAACAGAAGTTGCTGTCTCCTGCTTCACCAAGTCACTTGTATACTGGAGTTACAGACTTCACACACCTATGGAACTGAGGGGAAAGATATGAGGTGGGAAGAGAAATGTTAAATGGGGCCCCTTGTAGTCATTTCACAGCAACTTTTTTTTTTTTAATTTTTTTTTTAAGATTTATTTATTTATTCATACAGAACTGGGGTACAGGCCAGAGATGCGGAGGGTGAGAGAACTCACCAAAGGCAGAATGAGGAGCAGAACAGGCAGATCGACGAAGCACACTGCCGAGGGGAGCAGCGGGCGGGTCAGGAGAGGTCTGCCGCGCCATGTGGTCACCTCCGGGCAGGCGGGAATCGAACTCATGCGGAAGTGGCCTAAGCCTCTTAGTGCAGTGTTTTAACCCGCTGCGCCACCAGGGAGGGCCTCACAGCAACTTTTAAATACATTAGTATTTTTTTTTAAATATACTGCTTCTACCAAACAGGCTTTTCCAAGGCCACAGTTGGCCTCTGCTCCAAGAATGAATGCTCAAAATGTTGAACTCATCCCAGAGCCCACATGTCCCCACATGATGGAAACCCATGCTTCCTTCATACTGAATTTAAACTTCATTCTTGGAACTGAGATCAGCTTTTTCACCTGAAAAGTAAGGCTATCACTGGCTTTTTACCATATGCCAAACACATCATTGGGCTAAAATAGCCTAATTGAAACCACTTCACAGAAGTTAGGTAGAGGGGTATATACTAGCTCAGAGAAAACAGTCAAATAACTGAACCTAAAGAGTAGTGCACTGGGCCAGCAGGTCCCAATTTTCCCAGGGTATTATTGCACTAGATAGTCACACAACTGTGCTACAGAATGGGCAAAGCAAGAAGCCTCATCAGGAAGCATTTTTTGTTTTTTAATGATTATTTATGCATACAGAACTGGGGTACAGACCACCAGAGACAGAGTGAGGAGCAGGACAGGCAATCAACAAAGTTCACTGCTGAGGAGAGTAGCCGTCGTTCAGGAGAGGTCTGCTGCGCCAGGTGGGTCACCTCCCTGGCAGGGGATCAAACTCTTGCTGAGGTGGCTTTAGCTTCTTAGTGCTGTGCTTTAACCCACCAGGGAGGGCCCATCAGGAAGCATTTAACAAGGACATTTGATCTTGCTCCCCAGCACTTCACAGGGAGGGAAGAAAGGTTAACTATTAAAGTTAGGGCACCATTTGAAAGGAAAACTCTGAAAACATGTAGCATTACATACTCCTTCAGAAAAGAAGGTGCCTGGAATTCAACAAAATGAAGAAAGTCCAGCTCTTACACAAGTGCACAGTAGTCAGGGAAACATAGACCCTGGAAAAAACAGTCGAGGTCTGACCTCTCCTGCGGGCTGCATGACCCTGAGCACGTCTCTGTGCTTCAACATCCTCACCTTTAAAATGGAAAATGTAATATATGCCTTTACCACCCTCATAAGGTCACTATAAAAATCAAATGAGTTCATTTTTGTTTAAAAATAACAAACAGGGTCCTTGCTGGTGGCGCAATAGGTTAGGGCACAGCACTACAAGCTGGCTGCAGCCACCTCAGAGCAGGTTCGATCCCAGGCCTGGAGGTGACCCACATGGTGCAACAGACCTCTCCTGTCTTACCCACTGCTCCCCTCAGCAGTGTACTTTGTCAATCGGCCTGTTCTGTTTCCTACTCTGTCTCTGGTGAATCCTCTCACTGCCCCACACCTCTTGCCTATACCCCAATCTTTATGCATAGATAAATAAATCTTTAAAAAACAACAACAAACACTTAAAACAACTCCTGGCACACTATACTTTTAAGTATTTGCTAAATAAACACCTTGCAGAATTCTGGGAGGTAGTAAATGTGTGTTTTGCTTAGTAATATGACAGTTGGAAGTTAGTCATAAATTTTAAAATTAATGGATATAGATTTACATATAGCTGCGCAGACAAATTAAAGCTTATTTAAGGCTTAAAAGTGCCCAAAACATTACAATTGAGATGGAAAAATGCACAAAATGATGTAAAAATAAACTATATTAAAAAAAAGAACCTCAAAAAAAGTGCCTAAACAAATGTATCTGATGTTCTGGTGTTCCAATGACCTCAATGGGAGACTTCCGAGACTGGGCAGAGGTAGCCATCCCTGACTAGACTCCATTAGACCTACTGCACTGCTGCGAGCACTAAGCCCCTGACCTCATCTCCAAAAGCCCATGACACATCCAACCCATTCACCTTTTCTATGGATGAGACTAAAGCCCAAATATGTTAAATCACTTCTCCTTGTCTTTAACGCTAGAGAGTAGAATTGTAGACCGAAATCGGAGAGGTTGGACCATAAAGCCTGGGCACTGGCAGAATGCAAAAAGCTCTACTATCTGCAAACTCCAATCACAATTTCTGAAAGCGCTTATAAAAGGTTCATGGATAAATATCTTTCTTGATACTAATCCTACTTTTATACAAGGTTTAATTCCTCCCTAAAATTTCTGAGAGCAAAGTAGAATGGTCATCAAATACTAACCACCTAAAATACAACAAATTTAACAAAATAAGTTCTCTACATATCAGTGTGCTATCCAGAATTATTTCATTTTACCAAAACTATCTGGCCTCTCCAAAGAATACCACACATATATACTTTCTTTTTAAGTGCATAACCAATCAACAACAGCAATCTTCTGAAGACAGAAGAAAAAAAGTAAAGAGCAACCAGACCCTTATTTCCCAGAAAGGGTTTGAAATCAACACTGAAAGGAAAAACAAACCAAAAAAACCCTCTTTAATCCCAGTTCCCTCTAAGCAGAAATTTAAAGACCTATTTTACACAAATCAAAATGTTCAAAGTACCAAGAAAAATATATTTTCTTAAACCAAGAAAGACTTTGCTTCGGTTTTTCTTTGAGAAATTTTAGGCTTTCAAAAACAGGTTACTTTGACTTTAACCGCACATAAAAGTTAGTGTGACCATTTGGTCTCCAAAACTCTTGAACCCAACTAGGATAAAAACTGTTCCTCCTACCTTAACTGTCCCAATGAATTCTGCCCTTTTTCCACATTCAGCTGTACACACACATGATGTTACCTTTCCTTATCATGCCTCCCATCCCTGTCCTTCATTGATTTGAACTACTGGCACCTCCCACATAATGAAGGGTAAAAAGATCACAGACAATGCAGCTTTCTAGAAAGTCAATTCTTTTTTTTGTGCTAATTTACCAAAAAGAAGGGAGGCTGCCCTTTCCCATTGCCTGGCAGCCCCTCTTGCATGAAGCCTGTGAGGCCAGTAATCCAAAGGAGGAATGTCTTACAAGAAGTCCCAACCCTAAGTCTCAAAACAGTTTTGCAATTTGTCCTACTCCTGTGTAAAGCTAAATTCAGAACGGACACGCTTTCCCAAGAGTTATATAGTAAATTTACGCAGGGATTCTTGATGATAAGACACTACCATTAATGTGTGACGAGAAGGGAAGGGCTAGGGAGAAAGGGTGCCAAGGAGGACAAGGAAATTCTTTACATGTCCAATCACATTTTGACCATCTTCATGGAGTTTGCTAACTTGAAAGTTTTACAAGGCCCTGAAGTCAAAGTGAAAAAAATGTCTAAAACAGAACAAAAGGTCAAGGAAAAATAAAAAATAAATATACATTGCATTTTTCACATAATGTTCTGCCAATGCCCCATGACACAGCTTGGTGCTGTGCAAGCAGCCAGGCCTTCTGATGCCTGGAAGAGGAAGAGGCTGGAAAAGCAGCAGCAATGAAACTAAAAAGCTGAAGAGGACCATGGTGTTCACAGAGCTATCAGGAGCTTCCGGCAAACTCTCCTGGGAGAATTTAAGGGAGTCTCTGCACAAGATAATCATACACCCAAGCCTCATCTCCTCCCCAAATGCCTTAACTATAATGTCTATTTTAGCAGGATGGACTCCTGATGTTAGTGTGCCATTTAGGGTTACTCGATTTCAGGTTTCTTGGCCTATGAGGTACATTACACAAGCTACCAGGAGATAATGTAGTCCCATCAGTTTTTTCTTCTCAGTCTGCTCCCATTGCTAAAGAGGATGTACTTCTCTTCCATTTTCTTGTTCCAAAAAAAACCCTCTCCCCACCAACTCAAAAGAAGAAAGAAACCTCCCAAAGAATCCCTTGCATGCTCCAGCCCTCCACCCCAATGCCCCAAGCCATGGCCTGAGGGTCACTGCCCAGTGCTCCTTTCTCAATGTGATGGCACCACCATTCTTCAGTTATCACAGTACTGTACCTTTCAGATATACAGCATCGGTACCATGATAACCGAAAAAGGACAGTTCAGTCTCATATCTACCTGAATATTTTTCACACAAAAGCCCCCTACCTCAAAGTTGGCCATATGATGACCTTCAAGTAAATAACACTTGGATATCTACACAGAGACATTACAATGCTCAGACAGGCTGTTTACAGCAACTTCATTTACTATCACTGGAAAACGCAGTTGTAATTCCCATGTTCTGATGTGAGCTGCTCTTTTGGAGAATACTTAATTTAATACCTCTGCAATCAATTTCTGTTAATATCCAATTATCTCAGAGTAACTTCTGAGTAACTTTCCCCTAGTAGTCCACTGGCATTCCTATAAACGTGGCCTCTTTCTTTCCAGTTAGTTCACACCCTACTATCTTGGACATAGCTAGGGAAAAAGGGATTTAAAAAAACTAACAACAAAACCCAAGCTATAGTAGAACCAGTTTACTTTGCCTAAAATGGAAACAAAATAAAAGTATAGTCTACTAGATACCACATTAACTTTAATGGCATGAGAATAATGAAAAGACAGCAAAGGGAAGCAAAATAAGCAGGCCGGAAATGACAATTTCTGATTTATTTAAGTATCAGTACAACTAGATGTTAGGCTATACACAGTACAACACCTTGTCATTCCATATAACTGGAAGAATAAACTAGTTCAGAATAAAAAGGTTAAAAAAAAAAACTCACGTGTAGGGAGAGAGTGGTCCTAGAAGGACTTTGGAAACATCCTGCTGTCCAAGGGTCATGAGCAATAGAGCCAGGCTTTGATTGGTCGAGTCCACACATCCACCCTATAAACATAAGCACTTTAAAAGTTAATCGCTGTACCAACAATAGAATGGAAAACCAACAAAACAGAAGAAGAAAAAAACAGACAAAGACACCCAGTATAGCAGAGTCCACGTGAAAGTAAATTGTGATGTTCAAGCTATGATAAAATATCTAAGACCTAAAACATAGGTCTTAGAAGAGTAATCCTTGTATCAACTATAGTTAAATCAATGCAAACTAGTAACTGGAACTAATGGGGTGGGCATGCAAGTTTACCAAGGTCTATCTGTGAAAGATGAAACTTTCCCTTCATAATCAAAACAAGAGAAGGAGATATAATCAAAAACTATACAATCAGTTCTAGGGCATGTATAGTTAGATACCATGTATTAAGTCAATCACTTGTATTTATTTAATCTATCATAAAACAGCATGGTAACCAAAAAATTGAAAAGACCTTTATTGTAAAGAACCATAACTATGCAGTTATTCAAATAGGTACAAACTGCTTGTCATATTACATTAATTTCTCCTCTTTATCTCTTCTGGTGTATCATAAAACTGGAGAACTATTAAAAACTTACATCCTTCCA
>NW_004567107.1:42932205-42953354 GCF_000260355.1 Condylura cristata | reverse complement strand
CCCGTGGGGATTACAATTGAGATGAAAAAAAAAATGTGAAAAATGATGTAAAAATAAACTTTTTAATAATAAAAAAAAAAACTTACATCCTTCCATTGTTATTTTTTATACATCATCTTTCACCATTTTTTCATCCTTGCCCACCAACTCAATAAGCAGAAGTCTTTTCAAAAACTTTCTCCTGAGTACAGTTGCTTTAAGTTTCCTTTCTTCTTTCATTCTTATATTTCTCAACCTTTTCAGGCATTTGCTTCTTTTAGATGCATACAATACGCTGTTTAATTAGTGGCTTAAAACTGCCCTTATTTCTGCTCATTCTTTCTAGTATAATTTTATTTAAAATCCAAGTTTATATGCATAAAGTGAAAACAGGATAACCTTAGATTTCTACAGTAAGATTTTGGAAGCATCACAGGAAGAAATTCAGTTTCTGACAACAACACTGTCCAAGGCTAGACCCTTCCAGACTTGGAACATAATAGGTAGTCACTCATTGTAAATAGACCTCTCTCCATTTTTAATGAATGTAGGGCAGGGAATAAAACAATTAGCCATTCTGTCAATGAAGTAAGAAAATGGTGGTGGGGGCGGGAGTTATACTATTGCTAGTCTTTATGAAAATCTATTGCTTTTTCTAAAGTACATGAATTAATAAAGGACAGTAGTTATATCTATCAGCAAATTTTAAGAGGAACCACAGCATATATGTTGTCCTGACCCACTGACAACCAAAAGTTTGTTCTTTCGAAACTTTCTAAAATTAAACTATTCTCTTCAGTCTCTGCTTCCTATCACCATGCTGCTATTCCACCATTCTCAAATGATTTTTATAATGTAATGGACTAGTATTTTAGTCTAACAAATATGCTAGGATCTGTTTATAGGACACCATGGAAGGAGAGGGCAGGGCTATCGCTACAGCAGAGGATGCATTCCTTACTGTGAATGGTTTCAATGTCACTGCAATTAATGAGGACCTAGACATATTTTAAGACGAAGCCAAAGCTATGCAGGGCAGTGGGACAAGGAATGCTACTCACCCTGCATCAAAGAAAGGGTTTGGGGAAGGAGAGACTAAAGTGGGATCTATTCATTAGGAGCAACGAACAGATTTGGATAGGGAAAAACAAGAGAATGGGAAAAAGCACAATCCAGAGATTAAAAGGGGATTGCGTGCTGTCTGCAAATAAGTACATGAAACACAGGAAGAAGGTGAATTAAGCATATTAAGGTAGAGCTTTTCTAAGTTGGTCAAGAGTTTTTACTTTATCTTGGAAAAGTAAAAAGCAAATGAAGTCTCTGAACACAGGAGTGAAAAAATTAGATTAGCATTTTAGGAGAAAATTTAGACTAAACATGTTTTTTAAAAAAAAAGGTTTTTTTAAGAATTTCATATAGCCTAGATCTGGGGAGGTGGAGGTGAGTAATGGATGGAGACACATAAAAGACAGGACAGGAAATAGTGGTTCTAGAAAGAAATAGAATCAAGAAGTACTGGTAATTGATGAGGTATAAATAGAATAAGAGAGACTAGATCAAAAGATTAAAATTTAAGTAAAAATAAATGACAGCTTCAAAGGAGATAGATATTTTTTTTAAATATTTATTTATGCATACAAACTGAGGTACAGGCTAGAGGTGGGGGAGGGGTGAGAGATTCACCGTAGACAGAGTGGGAAGTAGAATAGGCAGATGGACTGAAATACACTGCTGAGAAGAGCAGTGGGTGGATCAGGAGAGGTGTGCACGCCATGTGGGTCAGCTCCCGGGCTGGGGATTGAACTCCTGCTGCAGTGGCTGCGATAGATTCACAGTGCTGTGCTTTAATCTGTTGTGTCACCAGGGAGGACCCAGGAAATAGATTTTTATTATTCATTTAAATGATGTCAGGTCACAAAATGAGTTACTCATAAAAATATTAAGTATTTTAACCTCTTAATTAAAAATCATAGACATATACAAAGGAACTTTTCTTAAAGATTTCAAAACTTGGTCCAAGGACAATGGAATGATTTAAAGTAGATGTTAACTGAAGAAAAAAATTTAAAAACCTAACCCAAACTGCATTTTTTTTTCCACTTTTGTGCACAGGCATGCTATGCTTTTGCCTAGCAGGCTTATAATCTGCTATTTATAGGGATATAAAACCCAACTCCAGCTGTACCCATAGGCTCCCTCTGAGCTGTTCTATAATGTGATGCTTCCTTCCATTTCCCCCAGATCTGCTGGAAAAATATACTTGAAGGGTTCCCATGGTCAGATAAGGAGTCCACAGGCCACCACAGAAAAGAATCCTGCCCATGTCACAGAATTATATAGGGAGGCACATAGCTCACGTGCATTCCGCCTTCACAAATGCCTAGACAACTCCTGAGCAAAGTAACTGGCCTGATCATTTACCACAACTTCTAGTTAGTTACTACTCATCTTTTACAATCACTGAAGTTAGCATCAAATGTTGGACTAATTCAGCATCAGAACAGCTGAAGTCATTTTGATTCTGAATCAACTGTCACATTCAGATATAGATTTCCAGCTTCTTTGGCAAAAAATAGTGTCTCCTACCTTCCCACAGGACAACTGGGAGAATTGAGAGAAAGTACCCACTTTGCTCAGTGCAGCATGTGGTCTTCAAATGCCAGTCACACCTTAGTTGCTTTGGATTTTTACCTTCTCTCCCCTTATGATTCTGTTCTTTTCTTTTCTCATCATTAAAACTTACCTAGCTTGCATTCCAACTGAGCAGGGACAGGTCTCTGCGCAAAGACTAAATTAGTAATCCATTAAACTAGTTGATGCTAAACTGTAGGATCAGGTTAACTCCTTGGTTTAAGCCTTTGGAGAAGAATGTTGCAAAGAAACAAGAATGAGAGAAGAATGCTTCCTGATGGCTCCTTTTTCAGAACCTGCAGAGGATGAGAACATACCCTATAGATTTCTTCAAGCAGCAGCTTAGCACAGTTCCTGCCAAGGTCCTCTGGAAGCACTGCTGCTCCTTGGCCCTGAGGGTTGGAAGCCAGTTCAGCACTGAGGAAAGTGCCATTAGTGGTCTCAGCAACCAGGGATAACCCAAAGCCTGGAGACCTGAGGACACAAAGGCACAGGTATTCAATAGGGATAATGAAGTAGGGTTCACATCACCACATAAGAGAAAACAAACATCTTTCTGACAACATTTTGTCTAGTAACATCAAACTTTATTAGTTTGTTTTGTGGTAAGGGGATTGAGAGAAATGGGATGGATAGGTTAGTAGCAGCTGTCTAAACTGCTAATAACACTTTGGCCACTAGCTCTACCAAAATATGGCCAGGAATGAAGCAAAGCAGGTCTCAAGGCTATGCTGCCCACAGCTACAGTGTGATGTTTTATAATGTCATTAACCAGGCCCTAAAGTTAATGTCACTAACTTATCCCAAAGCCCACACTGGAAATATACAAAATACAATGAGTAGTACACACATGGCAAAATGCAACTTTGCATTGCTTTTCCTATTGGTTTCCCCAACCCCTTCCCTCTCAAACTCCTCCTCCACTTTCAAAAGATCTTGCCTTGAGAATTTTTAACAATCAACACACATAACATTAACAAGGATTCTCAGATATCCAGCACATATTTTGTGCAGGTTTCTGAGCTCGGAGCTTTGATGCTACAACTCTGCTGGATAAGTATCATCCACATTTTACAAATGAGAAAATGGAGAATTTAACCAACTATGTCCACACAGCTAGACAGTGATGGAGACACATTTCAAACACAAGCCTTCCAGACTCACTCAGTCCTCACTCACAAGCAATTCAGAAGGTATAAGCAAGCCTGGATTACAGCTGATTACAGCTCTTGAGAACATCAGCCATTGTTTCCTCTTAAAAACTACTACAGAAGCCAGAAATGCCTTAATCAGCACACCTTTATGTTTTTGTCCCTAAAAAATAGCTCTAAACTCAGATTTAATATAATCAATGAACTGGTGCCACATTCTGTTTTGTTTCTACCACCCAACTGCCAGAACTTAACACCTCCTATCTGGAACCACAGTTGATTCATTCACTCGTGCATCCAACAAACATTTGGGGAGAAGTACACAGGGTGTCAAGGAATTGGGAGCACTCTGGTAAACCACAAGTTTTCTTGACCATTCAGAGTTTAGTGACAACCAGTTTGACACAAAACAAAATAAGTTCATAAGCAATTTGAAACAGTGGTTATACTTTGCCGAGTGTCTTTTAAGTAAATGTGTCACAGGAAAGGGGGGGGCAGCCCCTCCAGCAATAAGTCTGTATGCAATTGCAATACAGAACCCACCTCCTTTAACAATTCAACACATGTATTTATGAAGCACTTTTTATGTGTCCAGCACAAAACTAGGCAAGATATGTTTCAGAAAAACCAAGTATAATATTAGTGCAGCCTCAAATGTACTAAATAAGCTCACTTTACAGAAGAACTATAATGGTCAATCATTAATTTCTTTAAAAATGATTGGAATTGTATACTGGTTTTACATATGATTTTTTAAACTGGACGCTGAAGTTAAAGACCCACACTGCCCTGTGTCTAAATCCATGTATGAAATTCCAACTCACGATCAGCAAGTATGAGATCAGGCCACTCACTAGGATCAGCCTGGTTAGTGACATTATAAAACATCACACTGTAGCTGGGGGCAGCATAGTCTTGAGACCTGCTTTGCTTCATTCCTGGCCATGTTTTGGTAGAGCTAGTGGCCAAAGTGTTATTAGCACTTCAGACAGCTGCTACTAACCTATCCATCCCATTTCTCTTAATCCCCTTACCCCAGAAAATAGATGACATGTAATTCCAGACCTGTGGCAAAGAAGGAAAGAGGAAAGAAAGAACAGTATCAGTAGCTGCCATTTCCATAACATCTATTATGTGCCAGGCATTTCATCAGGGGTTTACCTTTTTTCATCTGTAACCTAGGGATATAGGTGTTATCAGTCCCATGAAAGGAAAAAGAAAAAAACTGGTGACATCTGAGTAATACACAAAAAATTTGGGACCATCACTGACCTTTCCAACTCCCAGAAGAAAGGGCCAGCTCTCTATCCATACTTTCCCAACTCTACCCTCTGACGCCACCACATTTTTGCTTTGGGACTACAATGCTGTGGGGTCTTCATGAAGCTCAAGGGAAAGATGAAGGTAAGTTAAAAAATACAGTATTTTTAAAAATACAGTATTTTTTAACTTACCTTCATCTTTCCCTTGAGCTTCATGAAGACCCCACAACATTCTCAGCCCACCTTAACTCCTTCTTTACTTAAGTCAAAGTTAGGAAATCTTAGATGGAACAACAATGAAAAAGAATGAGCTATGGTACTAGTTAAAAGGCTGGTTTCTTAACTACAATACTCAATCTAGATTCTTGATTCTTACTTTTAAGTGACACAACTTGAAAATTTCAGGAATGAAGTCTAAAAAATGTAATGATACCACCATGATTATTGAAATGGTTTAGCAAAACCAAAACCAAACACATACTAATAAAACAAATTTGGCAAAACACTACCTGTAGTAGCAATACACAGATATTTACTGTATTATCAACAATTCTGAATGTTTAACATTTTCATAATAAAAAACTTGGTTTTCAGAGACACTTTACAGGGGTGGGAAGGGGAATAGTATGAAAACTGGGGTGGGAAGAGAACACGGGACTATGGTTAAGTGATGGTGTGAAGTCCACGAGATGAAAAAATGCACAAAATGACAATGCAAAAAATAAATAGATATAATGGTTTTTTGGTTTTGTTGGGTTTTTTTTTTTGGCTTGTTTTTACGAAGAATTTAACCAAACCAAGTTGAAATCTGTGGTAACAACTTTCTTTGGCTCTGGTGATGGTGTTCCCTTAATGGAGAAAGAAATCGACTGACACTTAGACCAAGAGAGGATTTTTCTCACTAAATATTATTTGCTCAGGGTTGAAGAACTTGTTTTGTATGTGCACGTGTGTAAGTGCAGATGGGATTTAAAGTTCAAGATATTGTTTATTAATAACTAGGCTTTCACTCCCCTGGGCTAGGAACTAGACTCCTCTGCTCCCAGCACTGGCCACTGTGATGTTTTCCATATGATGGGCACTCAAAAGATGCCTGCTGCTGAAAACACCAGTTAGTCAGAAAGAAATGAGTTCTGAAATCATTCTTCCCCTGGCTACCCAACCTCAGAGCTGGCAGCATTACTGTCATTCAGAACAGTAGTATGAAAATACCTAGGGCAGCTTCAGAATCAGGCTCCAAAAACACAAACACTTACTTCCCAGAGTTGACTCCTTTCATGTGGTCTGTGTAAATATAGATATCAGGTATAAACTTGTTAAGGATGCTCCTTGCAGAATCCACAATCCGGTTTGCCATCTGAGGTGACACACGTACAGAATACCTGCAACCTGAAGTTAAGGATGGCATTCTACTCCGGCTCCAGAACAAAGAAAAGTCGGTAATAAAGCTAGCAAATACTCTGGAACTGTAATAACAAACTAGGACTTCTAATTTCAGAGTATTTTCCAACTATATATAATTTATAGTAACACAACCTAATTTTTTATCACTTTTATTACTATATAATTTTTATAATGTTATTTTAAAAGGCTAAAATGCTCTGGTTAAAATAATTTCAAACAATATGGAGAACTGGAAAGCCTAAAAAAATTCCAAATCTGCTTCTAGACTTCCAGCTAATAACCTCCCCTAGAAATGGCTCAACTCAATTTTGGGACAAGAAAAGACAACTCCCTTGCTGTACAACAATAGCCAGGTTCCCTGTGAAGTATCCTCTGACCACCCTCACTGCTATACCCTTTCTTTTCAGGACCTAAGGAAAGGTCAGTCACTATCCTGGGGCTGACCTGGGTCAATGCCAAGCATAACATAGCTGCTGTTTATAAAGACTGAAAAAGGTTTGTATTGTTTTTAAACTTACAGAGCCTATTTTCAGTTACTTAAATATCAATTACCCATTTTGTCAATGATACAGGTTTCCACACTTGGTATTTATGGTTATAGTACTGATAACTAGCAGTTTTACAACACAGCACACCCGGGAAGCAAAAAGGGAAGATTTTGGTAACTCAAACGCAAAGGCTAGTATTTGAGGAAGTGGAAACTAGTAGCTTAAATTAGATTTGAATGCAGAGACTTGCTGTCCCCAAACTCAAATCAAATTTAAAAATATGTACTGAGTATACTTTCAATGTGCAACATACAGTCAAGAGCTGCCTCTATATGTGAGATGAAAAGCTATAGAAACAGAGAGATAACATGTGATCTCCCACTACCCGACACAAACCCTATGGGGTTTCCAAAATTTCCAACAGGGAAAATAAAGGATATGGCATGCCCATTCCCGCACACAAAAATTACTTTCAGTAACACAATTTCCATTTGAACTAGAGAAACAAAAAGCTCAGAGACTATGCAAAGAACTTAACACCATCTGTTCCCTTTTATGATCTATCCTGAATGCTCCACTATAAAAACAATCTTCCTCAATGAGAATCCCCCCCCCCCCAGTAAATTTAAGCTTTCCCAGATCTCACTATCAAAATTCCTCAGCTTGTTCCATATTCGCCTTCAACCTGGCACCATCATACCCCTACACTCCCAAATTGTCCAAATTCTTCAACCTGAACTGCCTTCATTATTCCAGCCCAAGGTCCCCTTCTCTCTTGAAACCCTCTGGCCAGTACCCAACTGTGGTCACTAATTGAACTTACCAGATATCTTCCTTCATATGCACACATTTGTTCTTGCTCTTCAACAAGACCACACACTCCACAAGAGAAAGAACTCTATTTCTATATACCTCAGCATACTAATACACTAGTTTTGTACTCAGAAATATTTGACAAATATTTGACTTGACTAAAAGGACAAACTTGAAATGAGGAAAGAGCAAAGAGGGATTTTTCAATACACACACAGAGTCCCGTTACATCACCACCTCTTCAGCCCAGAATGTACTTTTGACCACAGGCATCTCAGACAAACAGTCCCGGATCTCATACCCTTTGGACCTGGGGGATGATGTTCTCTGAAGCTGCCCACTCTTCCAGGCAAGCACAGCTTTCCTTCCTTAACACATAATCCTATAGCATTCCTGGCTCCCAAAGTTCTTTCAGAAATAGTATCATCTTATTTTATATTTCAGTAACTCTGTGGCAAGGGTCACAGATTCTTGCTTCCAGAACTCACACTGAGGACAAGATTTAAGATTAAAGTTAAATAGATCTAGATTCACAAAGACAACTTCTTCCCCTAAAGTATCCAGAGATACGGAAACCAAAAGGTAATAGTTGCCTACTCGAGGCCAGTGAGACCTATGCTAGAATTCTGGCAGTGAAATCAAAAAAAAAGGAAAGGAGCTTTAAAGTCAGCTACATGTCAAGAGTCACCACAGAGCCATCTGGCTTGGAAAGGAGGCCATACCAAGGAATGACTAAGAGCTCTAGAGCCAGACTGCCCACCTTCAAATGCCAGATCTAGCAAAGTATATCATTCTGATCCCATGTGCTGCATGCAGTACTTCTGTGCCTCCACTTCCTTATCAGTAAGAGGAGGATAATCATAATACTCTCATCAGGGTCTGGAAGCTCAAATGAAGTAATGCATATAAAGCACTCTGTGCCTGGTATGTGGCAAAAGTCCAGTGTATGTCAGCTATTGCTTTTCTTACTGTTAGTTCAACATTCAAATCCAAAATAGTTCCCTATCCTTTTGGAAATCAGGGTACCTCTAGGAATGTGATAAAAGCTAGGAAACTAATAAGAAGCACACACCCCCTACTGCAGATAACTTCCGAGGAAGGGGGAACGTGTACCTCCTGGGGCCCATTTATGAACACCACATGAAGAACTCTTTCCAAGAAAGATTCATAATTACCATCCATAAGAAGCTCCCACATCCTTGTCCCTTCCTGTTTTCAAGGTCAGAGAAGCTAAGAAAACTATGTATATGTGAGAGGTAGGGAATGGGGGAGAGACAGATTCTCTAACCACCTTCCTCTATGTTGGAGAAAGGCAACTAAATTGTCCCCAAAACTACAACTTTCCCATCTTCTGCTTCTACCACAAGCTTTTTCTTTTAGTTCTTATATACCAAATCATCAAGCTACTGGGATAGCATCACAAAAATCAAACACTGTTCCTTTCTCATCCTGCATCAGGAAAGTAGAAGAAGAGAATGGGTGGCATTTAACAAATTAAACCTGTCAAATTCAGCTACTAGCAGGAATCAACATCAGCTTCCTCCATGCCCCTCTCAGAGGGCAAAGATGCACTTTGGGTGTGACTTAGTTAAAACCACACACACACAAACACACACACACACACACATGAGTAGAGCTAGTTCTCCCAACCTGATCCCTCCTATGGGGAATATAACCTCAAGCTCAGCCCAACAGTGGTTTTAAAACACACACACACATACACACACACACACACACACACACACAACCAGCTAAAACTTTTTCCAAAGGATTTATTTTATCCCAGGCTCCAAAAGAAGGTTGGATCTCAATTCAAACCCACATTCATTGGAGGTGTTTATAAAGTGGGCAGTTCTGTCAGTGGCTAGAACATTTGGTTTGCAGACAGGGATCTGAGACCGGTGCTGCAACAATTCTCCTCAGGAGTTCAGAGAAAAGCTATATAAACAGAGGTATAATGAGGAGGATAGGGTGTCCTACCCCACCTCAAGAAAGGGAAGCAACTCAGGACTTCACCAGTCTTTCTGGCTCAGATTCCACATGGAAAGTGTCAAAGAACATCAAAGAGAAGGCAGAGAGGAACAAAGTCACACCACAGGTGCCTGGGGCACCGCAGTTCTCTTAGCTCTCACAGTCTCATCCATAAAACCCCAGGGGCTTTCCCGGTGTGGTCACCAAAGCCCTCCTTAGGAGGTTTTGTGCACCCAGTACAGAGTGCAGGAGGGATCCCGTAGGACAGCCTTGTCACATACACGTTGTTACCACAAGACTTTGCCAAAATACATGCTGGAATCACATTTCCAGACTAGAGGGAATAGATTATAAGCAGAGTTTATAATGGCTCTATACTGCCATTATAGAGCATTAAGAAAATAAATCTCAAATGAGAATAAACAAATTGAAATAGTCCTGGCAGTGAGGTAGAATTTCAGGTACAAGGCACAATATTTGTGGAAATAGTGAAAAACAAGAAAATTCAATGACCATCTAAGGGGAAAGCCGTGCAAAGAATAGGCCACACAGTGTTTTATGGTATAAATTCCTGTTTTTGATCCTTAAAAGAACTTCAAGCAGCAGTGTTAAGTTTGATCTTTTAAAAAATATTTATTTATTTATGTATACAGAACTGGGGTACAGGCTAGAGGTGCAGGGGGGGGTGAGAGGATTCACCAGAGATAGGGTGGGGAGCAGAACAGACAGACTGACAAAATACACTGCTGAGGGGGGCATTGGGCAGGCCAAGAGAGGTCTGCTGCGCCATGTGGATCACCTCCCATGTGCATCACCTCCGCGGCCAGGGATCCGACTCACACTGAAGCGGCTGCAGCTCACTTGCAGTGCTAAGTCCTAACCCATTGCGCAACTTGGGAGGGTCTGTAAATTTTATCTTTTTATCCCAACGACAGCTCTCTCTAGCTGGTGACTGTGAGGAATACCATTTTCACTTACTGTTAATAAGCTCATTTGGGTCTCTGAAAAGTTAGTTCATTGCACACTTCTTTTCATCCAAGTAAAACATCCCACGCCCCCTGAGGAATGCAAGGCTTGACCTTAAGGACCTTCCCTATGCCTGAGAAGAGTCTTCCTACTTTTATCAAGCTTCCCTTTCACCCTAAGAAAGTCATTCCCCAAATTCATGAAGTACACTGGTGCCCAACACTTGCCCTTTCCCAGATCTTGTGAGCACACAGAATCTTACCATTTTTAACATATGAACCCCCAAAGCACAGTTTCCTAAACACAATTGCTTGTTGCTTCCACACAGCACACATATCGACTTTCACTAGACTGAATCTTTATAACCCTTAAGGTTGCTAAGGTGTCCCCTGACCACCTGGTTTCCTGACCAGGAAGCCCCTAAGACATTAGTAGTAAGGAGCACACTGGTTGTCATTCACCAATACTCCCTCCAATGCAGACCTGCACCTACTTACCCAGTCATTCCATAACCTGGATAAAACTGACCCTCCTGTTGTCTCTACTCCTCCCTCTTGCTGCCAACTGCTACTATACACAGCTGGCACCAAGATACAATTTCAGCCTCAGCTGAGCCCTTACTGTTCCACAGCCTTTTTCATTCCTTGGCTTACTACACCTAACTGTATTCACCACCCTTGTTTGTCCATCTGCCTACCCTGCTCCCCACTCTGTCTCTGGTGAATACTCTCACCATCCCTGCACCACTTGCCTGTACCCCAGTTCTTGTATGCATAAACAAATATTTTTTTAAAAATTTTAATTCCTCCCAACCCCCTTCAAATGTGATATTTACTTACAATAGAACACTATCTAACCTTTAAAAAAGGTAATATCACAAACAGGTAGAACCTATGACACCATACTAAGTAAAATCAGTCAGACACAGGAGAACAAACATTATATGCAGCCATTTGCTGAGTTAATTGAAAGAATCAATTTAGCCATGAGGCAAACAATAAGGCATCATATCTCCACCAATAATTACAATTTCATTGTCGATCATTTTCCAAGATTTTCCAAGATTATTGCCTAAAATGTAAAATAACCCTAAGATGTAGAGTTGTTATGAGTCATTCTTAGTACAGGAAGAAAAAAATAAGAAATCTTATCCAAATTCAAAGGATACGCCATTCCTCTGATTCGTTTGATTTTTCCTGGATCTGTGAGTTGAACAGGCTTCAGGAACTTTCTTACAGGACATGAGAAGAACACCTCACCTCCTCCCCCAGGAGGCATTCCCCGTCGCACAATCTATACATATGATGAGAAAGAAGAGATGAGGATATGGCAAAAAGTGGATTATCCTGACACCCAGTCTAATATGGTTTACACTAAAGGACTCTTCTTTAAAAGACAGGTAGCTCTTTCACATTCAACTTATCAATCCCTTTGAGCTCAACACCACCTATGTTAGTTCCAACAGGGCAGTGCAGAGCAAGGTCACCATATGGTGTGTCAAAAAGAGGAGTAGACCAGTAGATCCTAGTCAAATTTCAGCCAGATTATTTTTCCATCAGGACCTGTTTTTTCATCCTTAATATGAAGAACTGGACTATTTCATCAGCCGATTCCTTTTCTTAAATTTCAGGAATCCTTTTCTCCTCCTGTGCATAAAATTGATGTATCAATTCCATTAAATTGAAATAAAGGCACTTCCCCTTATTTAAAAAATATCAATGTAATAAAAAAAAGGTCAGATGCCAGATATCTTAAGATATCAAGTGTCATCGCACTGGATTGACATGATTTCTTTCAACAGCAAACTAACAGATGCTCAGGTTACTCCTACTAGGTCTTAAAAATACTGGAAAATTCTAAGAAGCATCCACAATACAAGTCCCGAGTCATAAATTATGTCCAAATGATCTAAATCAGAGAGTCAATATGCCAAAATCCTGGCTCCTCTACTTATTAACTGAGTGACAGACGTAGTTGTTAACAGAGCAAATATATGTACAATACTTACAACAGTGCCCACCACAAAGTTAACAGTTGGCTACTACTATTATGATGAAAGAGTCCCTTTTTCAGCTCAAAACCTGTAACACGTGGCTCACAAGTTCTGTGGATCTTCCCATAAAAGTCAACTTCAAATGTGACACACACTATGTGATAGGGCTCTTCCCAGGAGTCACAAGAAAATACTTTACATGGATATACACAGCAAAGAATTCACACCTTCTTACCTTTAGCTCAAAGGATTCACCGTCAATCCCAAACTGTTTCAAAAGAGGAAGGGCTGTTGCCTTAAGAACATCAACCTGTAGAAATATTTCAGGGAAAAAAAGTTAGTTAAAACTTTGTAAGAAAACTTTTTAAGGAAAAAAAAAAAGAGCCTATGAAGCAGGCTGAGGCTTAGCAACAGGTAAACAGAGGAACGACACTGGCTTTCAAGTGAGGTGGGCCTACTCTGCTCCCAAGAAAGACTGATTTTACAAGCCATGTGGCCTTTATGATGTGGAGACCTTAGAAGTCATTTTGAGCATCACAGGCATCCTACAAAAAGAACTTAGAAATTCCCGGACTAATAAAGAAAATGAAATGGGGCTTCTATTCATTCTTACAGACATAAACTTTATGGAAGAAAATATCAGCCCTTTTTATTCATCTTTTTCCAACAGGTTACTTGACATTTAAAGATGATGGCACTCAAAGCCAAAGCAAATCAAAGGCAAATGAACTAGTTCAAAGGCTACCTAAGAATCTTACTGATGCCCACCACACAGGCAGTTAAAGGTAGGTGATGCTTCTACAAGAAGTGTGGGTCCATGGCAGAATGAGAGCCTTAATAAAGCAGTGCAAACCCCAAACTCAAGTGACAGCACCCACAAGTAATAACAAAACTGTGCCAAGACCATTATTGTAATCTCTCCATTCAGAGATCCTAAAAGGCCGGGATTTCTTTCTTACTCACCTGTGCATTCCTCATAGAATGTAATGATAATAAAATCACATTTACCTAACACCTCAGTGAATGTAACCTCAAAGGAAACATGGAAAAGAAAATTACTCCCTTACTTATTCCCAGTGGAATAAGTACCATAAGTACCAAGCTTGTACAGAGAATGACCCTAGCAGAAGGCAGTGAGGGCAGTTCAAGCAGACGATGCAGGGAAAAGCCCTGGTCCTGATTCAGGCTCTGTCTGGCTGGGCTCAGACAACAAAATCCTAATCTCTAAGGAGCTCAGTCTTCTGCAAGTCTTGAAGTTTTCTACCAACTCTCACACGCTGAGTTCAAAAAAGTGCTATTACAACAAGGCTTTATAGTAGAGAACAGGATCCAACTAAATATCCTGTAACACAAAATTAATCAGAAGTGGGAAAAAAAAAGACCTATGGGACCTAGAATCATATTTAGAATGGACCAACTGAGGCAGAAATGATTACAGGGACAACCCATGAAACATTAGCTGATTTCAATTAAATATTAAAGCTAAACATACCCCACAACTTAAAACATGCAATTGGGATTGCCGGAACCAAAAACAATTCAGCTACGCTAGAAATTAAGGATGGTTAGGAAAAGGCCAAGACAGATTCCTGGAAAAAGTGGGGGAGGGAGAGGCTAGGATGTGGGTTACTCTGCCTGTAAGACTCCTAGAACTTGGTAGCCACCAGCTCTTCTGGGGAAAGAAAAGCAAGAAAACAACAGACCTCTGACTCATTCTACCTATACATGGAGTCATAAAACTTACTTTAAGGTTATCTGTTATCTCTTCTCCATTCAAAGCTCCAAGGAGACCTGGGGTCTTTCTTACTCATTCTGAATTCCTCAAATAGTGTAAGGATGACATTCAAATTACATTTATCTACCAAGTCAGTGTACTCTGCACACTAGTTTTACCAAAGTGGGAATGATCTCCAAGTTTTGCTATGAAAAACACAATCTTCACTCAGCAGTTAGAAACAGCCAAAGTCTGATCCAAGCACCCTGGCATATAGCTCCCTAACACCTCAGTAAATCAATCAATAGAAGAAATGTGATCAAATTCATGCCAAATAGAAAAGGGGAAGAAGCTGCTGAGTTATTTTGCCTAAAACTGTGACAGGAACACTCACCTCCCAGTTTTGGTACAAGAATTAAATAGATACGGATGTGACATGTGTACACTTAGCACCCAGCACACTTACATGCTTTATGGTACTTTATTTCCTAGTCTTTGCTCAACCTGTGTCTCTTGTATATGTACTGCAAGGATATTACTCTCCTAATGGTCAATGAAGTTTCTCACTGCAGTTTCTCCCAGCATGATTCAAACTCAATTCCTGTAAAGACCAATACTGTGAGTCATCCCTGGCTTCTTAGATTTGTCTTACTTGGCTTCTCCAAATATTTAATATTTGTACTCCTCAGTCACTATCTTCCATTCACAAGTTAAACACTGATTTCCTTCTTTTTTTCTTCTATTCTCAGTCCCTGGGGCCAAAGGCAAAACTTCTAAAGCCCACAGGGTCCAGAAAGGGAACTGTTATGGGAATGATCAGTTAGCTGAGACCTGTATCCAACTGGCCCTACTCAAAGAATGCTATTCAGCTCCAAACACTGTCTGCTATAGATGTACAGTGTTACAAAGTTAGCACATCAACCCACAATAACGTAAAATCTGGGGTTTTAAACATGAACAAATAATTCAGATACACATATGACCATCACACCCTATACATCCAGAGGGAAAAGACATGTAGGATTTCCAGTCAAATAACATGTAGGATTTCAGACTCTGTTCAACCTCAGAGTCTCACAGAATTAAGTATCCTGGTGTTACCTCTGGGATTACAGACAACATATACCAACTGCCAAATGATCATCCCCATGTCCATATTGTGTTGACCCAGGGAACAGAAACAAAGTCAAACACATCACCCTTCACATTACTGCAATTTTTCTCCTCCCCCTGTCAAATTCTTTCTGATCACTATCCTTCAAGTCAACCAGGACAAAAATCATAGAGTTCTTTATGATGGCTCCCTAGCCTAGCTCCAAAGAGTTGTCAAGTTATGAAGTCTCTCCCTCCAAACTATCCTAATATCTGTCCATTCCATTCCTTCCATCTCCATGATATTCAAATTAGTTGACACCTCTCCAACCCATCCCTGTCTAGGCCTCCACAGTTATCTTCCTAAAATCCAGAGTGACTTTATGGTTTTCCATCCTCTAGAAAACTCAACCTTCAGCACTTTGTATTCCTGTCAGAAGCCAGAGGCATCCTGCTATGGGGACAGCCACTCACCCCAATGAGACCAAATTCCCTAAAAGCAGAACTTAATCCTTGTGGGCAGAGAAGATGAAGACATGAATTGATGGGGAAACCATCAAAATGGTTTAAGAGAAAGCTCAAAATGAAGAAGTTACAGACAGTAAAGTTACTCTTTATCCAGTACTAGGTGTGTTTATTGTACCGTAGGCTACAGTCAGGTACTTTGCAAAGTCATTTTAATCATGCAGCAAGCAAAAGCATATATGGTCTTGCAATATGTGAAAATTAAATTTAGTTTCAATATTCTGCGTAGTTAGCACTTTTTCTGGGGAATTGTCAATGTTGATACTTAAAACATTGATAGTGTTAGTAGTTTGTTTGTTTGTTTTTAAGATTTATTTATTTATGCATACAGACTGGGGTACAGGCCAGAGGTGCAAGGGCGGTGAGAGGTTTCACCAGAGACAGAGTGGGAAGCAGGATAGGCAGATTAACAAAGTACACTGCTGAGGGGAGCAGCAGACAAGACAGGAGAGTCTGCTGTGCCATGTGGATCACCTCCTGGGCTTTGGATCGAACTCACACTGAAGCTGCTGCAGTGAGCTTGCAGTGCTATGTCCTAACCTACTGCGCCACCAGAGAGGGTCAGTGTTACTAGTTTTAAAGATCATTAACCACTATAGAAAAAGAGTACAAAACTGGACACAAACAGTGCCGCCAAGTCTTCTGTATGTGTCAGAACCTATCTCCTTTCCCCACTTTCAAACTGAAAGCATAGGGGCACTCTCATACTTTAAGTGAAGGGTGTATTTCATAAAATCTCCCCCAAAATGCAAGAATAAAGGCAATCATTTCTAATTAGTCGAAATTTCGTTCAGCTTTATGCAACATTACTTTACAGCTAAGAATTTTAGATCTTTCACAATACTCAGGATCCTAAAAAAAAGTTCTTGTACCTGAATTCCCAAGAATTGAGGAGTACGTTGTCTAATGCTTAAAGAACACATTAACTGTGTTTATACCTTAGCTGGTGCCTTGTGAATACCAGCAATCTCCATTTTGGGGCTCACTATCCCACCTGCTTCCCTGGCTGGGAAAGCTATACACTTCACATTCTGCCTTAGAAGATGCTCTTTCATTGGTCCTGGACCGCTGACTACTGAGATAAAGACAAGCATCCTCAGTATAGGACAACTTTCTCTCTCTCTCTCTCTCTCTCTCTCTCTCTCTCTCACACACACACACACACACACACACACACACACACACACACAAACCCATCCTACATTGGCTCTAATAAAGCCACAGTGACCTAAATATTAAACTCCCTATAAAAATAGGCAAATTTTATTAGCATGTTAATAAGCTTGTTGGAGCCTACAAACTATCACATATATGTTTCCTGCCTTTATGCCCTTTTTTAAATTTGCAAAATTCTCAGAAGAAGGTCCTCATATTTATGGTTGAGATTATGCTGTAGCAATAACAGGAAAATATTATTTTCTGCCTAAAATGTTGGCCTGCTGCCTCAGCTATCACATGACCTTACATAAACTCTGCTCTCACACACTTTAGACAACAAAGCCATCTTTCATGTCAAGTCTAATGAGACTGTAGACATCTGTTCTGAAGGTTCTTATATACAACAATGGAAGACACCTTGGGGATGTTAACAACTGTCACTAAATTTGGTAATTAAATGTCTTGGGTCACCTCTCTCCTTGAATGGAAACCTCTAAATCCCAAGGTACCACACAAGAAATATACCCAACAATACAATACAGCTGTGCCTTATCAGGTGTTTGTCTGCAATAGCTAGGTTGTGACAAAAGACAAAAAAATAAAAAAAAAATAGCATACCATTTGGCCTTACTACTCACCGAAGGGTCAACCTGGTCATTGGTCACTCCTCGTAGGACTATTTTTAATGGGTACTTCATAAATGGAGCCAGACAAAGAAGACTCTCCAGGTAATATCCAATACTGCGAAGGATACTACAGTCATGTTCCACAGATCCACCATACAGAAGACCAGGCTGATAATATAAAGTCGTTCCTTATACCGGAGGAAAAGAGAAGTAAGTCAGCAGAACAAAATAACCATGTGTCATAAAGGCAACAAAGGCAGTGAGTCCCAAAAAGTCTAATAAGGTCATCCAAGAGAACTCAAACTGCCATTTCTAAGAGCCTATATACATCACTCTAAATACTTATTCATTACTGACAAGTCTCTGTAACCATAATAAATTGTGAATGTAATTTAATAAATAGTAATAAATTAAACCACTCCCAAAGCCATCTGAAATGCCAAAGTTATGGCAGGGCACAGGAAAGTCTAACAAAACCTTGATCTCCCAACAGCACACTCTTACACTGGGCTGATGAGGAATTTAGAAATGAGGTTCTGAAGTCACCATACCAGCAACTAACTTCTAGGCCCCTGAAATAGGATTTCCCACAATTATCACGAAACAAGATGCCCACAGGTGGCAAGTACTCTAAGGCAATTAACTCCACTAACAAAAGCTATTTTAATGATAAAAAAAATGGAAATATGGCCCTCCCTGGTGGCACAGCTGGTTAAAGCACAGCACTGAGAATCTAAAGCCGCTTCCTCATGAGTTCGATTCCCGCCTGCCCCGGAGGTGACCACATGGCATGGCAGACCTCTCCTGACCCGCCCGCTGCTCCCCTCAGCAGTGCATTTCGTTGATCTGCCTGTTCTGCACTCCACTCTGTCTCTGGTGAATTCTCTCACCCTCCACATCTCTGGCCTGTATCCCAGTTCTGTATGCACAAATAAAATAAAATCTTTAAAAAAAAAATGGAAATATGTAAAATTATTTAACAGCCTTAGTGGTAACTTACTTATTGTTCACCCTTTCACATACTCATGTAATCTAAAAAGTTTCTTCCTAGATTTACATGTTGAAGGGAAAACAAATAAAATATATTAATGATTTGAGGGGGTACAAAGGGTTGAAAAAGAGTTTCTGCTACTCAGAACCTTTTGCCAAAGGCACAATTTACCAATAAATTTCACATTAGTGGAAAGAGATATGTTCAATCACTCAAAAGAAAAGTAGCTCTTGGGTATTTTATAGAGTAAAGGTAGAACTATATTAAAAAACAAAATTAATAGTTATATCAGAACAGGATTCTGACTAAGCAGAAAGATTCTACACCAGTTATTTGAAACACTATTAGAGTCACAAAACCAATTCTTAGATCAAAAAGCCAAAAAAAAAAAAAAAAAAATTTAAACTGCAAATTTGCTGATGCTTACAAATTAATCAAATGAGAAACTGACCAGTTCACTAGTATAGGAGATTTCTACTTAGGGTGTGTTGTTTGTGTGTGTGTATGCATTCAAGCACATGCATTGGTTTTGGTAGAGATATGAGGTAATTCCCAACTTAACGAAGTGATTAGGAAAGAGTAGAACCATCAGTCCTCCAGTCACCAATAAAAATTGTTGGAAAAGTCTTACAATTTCAAAATAAGCCAAAGTATACAAGGGAATCTTGACATGCAAAAGCCATCTGAATGTCTCATACTTGAGTTGATGCTGCTACAAATGACCAAGTAGAGTAGGTCAGTTTTGATACAAAGCTCATGGTCTTAAGAGGGCCAATATCTGGGGTACTAGTGTTTCCTTTGTTGACTATATATACAAAGGTACATAATTCATGAGTTAGCCATGGTGTTATATATAGTCGTCACTAACATTATGGGTAGATTCACCATTTCATTCAACTTTAGTCAGGACATATATTTTTTTCTTTTTTTTCAACATAGTGAAAAGAGGTTGAATAAACAGACTTATTCCATGACCTACTGCACAGGATAGATACAAAAGTTTCTAACAGAAAAAAAAAAGCTAGAAATAACCTACATGATTCTTGATAAGGAAGCAGTTAAATAAATTACCATGTATTCAAACAACAGAACATGATGTAAGGTCCACTAAAATACATGCATGTGCCAGCAGAGAAAGTTCTCTGAGATATTTGTGCTAGTGAAAAAGGAGTTGGCTGCAAAACAGTACTAAGAGCATGATCCTAGTGATTTTTGGGATACAAAAATGCCTGTGTAAACACACACTCCTGGCTGTGTCCCTAGCTAGGGAAGGGAATGGAGGAAGAAACAGGTGAAGATACAGTCATGTTTTTTGTATATATTTTTGTAAACTTAACTTAAAAGACAAAAATAAAACAATAAAATTCAGTACACAAAACTACCTCACAGAATTTCTTATAAGATTTCACTGTAACAATATAAGTAAATAAACTTTGAAAAGCTAAACATAAATATTAGGTATAAAATACTTTTATTATCTAAAAAATCTGAAATTTTCATTCTTCTAACTTCCTTAAAGCAAGGGTATGCCAACTTCATTGGCAAATTTCATGTACATCTCCCAAGCAATAGTATCAGAGGAAGGAAACTGGGTATTGCCATCTGAATATAATATTTATCCCATAGAAAGGGGAAGCTGAGAAATATTTAAGTTATACAAGAAAGTGCTTTTAGGAATGGGATGAAAAGGAGAAATTACCTGTTTGGTTTATTTCAATTCGAGAACCATTAGTTATTTTGTCCAATAGCCTTATGAAGCTGGCTTCAAAATCTGTGGAGAAAAGGCAAAACAGATAGATTGGCCTTATGTTAGGTGATCATTTCCAGAGATCACTTACCCAGGTGCTACAGTGGAGGGCAGGTTACATAACACATCACTCTTAAGATTCTTCCTCATATTCTGGGTGGGATCACTGGTTGAGGAACTGAAGCAGCTAACTAGCGACTAGCATGTATACATTTAGTAGAACTATTAGAAATAATTCAGCTTTCACAATCTATAAAAATTAACAGCTGTGTGAGCAGCATAGATATGAACTTCAATACCATCATCCACATAAAGACCTGTTCTTCTGCATAATGAACAAATGCCAAATAAGGGAGAAAAAGACAGAGAATAGGGAAGAGGTTCAAAGCCAAAATCTTACTTCTTCCAAAATATCTTAAGAAGACAGATTAAATTGAGGACTAGAGAGTCTCAGAGTCAATAAGAACTCCTTGTGTCTTCCATTCAACAAATTTTCCCTTCCTTTTTTTCTATTGATACCAACTCACTAACCTACATCTATAACCAATTCCATTTGTTTCTACCATTATAAAGGTATGTGAATGTACAGTATTATCACTCCTTTTAAAAATGCATAAAAAATAGGGCCCTCTCTGATG
>NW_004567107.1:42924505-42931650 GCF_000260355.1 Condylura cristata | reverse complement strand
AATACTAAATGAGGTTCTTGTAATTTAATTTTCTTGTATACCTTAATGTTCATATTTGCTACAATTCTTCTTATGAATGTACTGTTAGGTAAAATATGAAAGTTAGGTCTTCTTTGAAATGTGGGTAAGGTGGGAAGGAGGGTATAGATTTTAAGTGTGGAACATAGGAGGAGACAGAATTAAGACTCTGGCAGAAATATTCTCTAGCTTTCTCCTGAATTGATCTTATACACATGGGCACATGTGGACCCTAGCTTCAACCTCCAGTCCATGAACAAGGACAGGTAAGGCAAATCTTTAATGGTTTTGATGACATAACTGCTGCTTTAAGGCAATTTCCACTCCTGCAATAAATGAGTAGAATTCTCAAGCACAGACTCCAACAGTCACCTGAACTGATTCCAAAGAACAAGCAGATCAACTAAACAATTCTCATCCACCTGTTCTGTTACTTAACACTCTCCCTAATGCCTGTCACAATAGACTCTGTAATGTGTACAAAGAGCACTGGGCTAGAAGTCAGAGATACTCCAATAAATACTAAAATGAACAACAGTGTAATAACAGCTGGTATATATAAACCTTAGAGCCACATATTCTCACATTTAATACTCATAAACACAGGGCAGCTAATGTCATTCCATTTTATGGAAGGCTAAGGTCTAAAAATTTCAACCAGTTTGTCCTTCCTAAAACTGGCAAGTGGCAAAGCCAGAATTGGAGCTCAAGTCTATCTTCCAAAGTCCATGCTCTTAACCACACCATATTGTTTGCCAATTACCAATTAGCTTGCCCAATTCAGTTTAATCCCTCAGCATTAACTTCTTTCTCCAGAAAATTATGAGCCCTTTCACCTGTAGGTGGTGACCTACTAAAGGCTCCTGCAAGCAATTTAATGGTACCCCAATTAATATTTATTTTTAAGGAAATTAAAATAGAATAAGCCACACCAGAGTAACTGTCCACAGTGAGGGTGCTGCACTTCATGAAATGTTAAGTCTCAGTTTTATAAATATTTGTATTTATACAAGCTTGTGAGTAGTACCGCAAAAGTTTGAAAGTAACTCGATTATGAAATTGAAACAAATTATTTCAGTGGTGGTTTTATATAGAATATTTTACACTTTTAAAAGTCAGACATGATCTCTAACATAATTATTTTCTTAGTACATAGCAAATGCAAGTTATTTTGCACAATAAAAGAAAAGCTCTTGATTTGCTCAGAATTTTGAGTATCTAAATGGAAGAAAATAATAAGCATTTACATTAAAGACCAAGATTAAACTCCACAGCTTTGACAAAAAAGAAAAGAATTGTTTTAGAAATAAAATTTTCTTTTTGTAATCCACGGGTTGTTAAACAAGAGCACAGTTAAAAATGCCCAGCAGGTGGTGGGAATGCAAACTAGTACAACCACTATGGAAAAACTGTTTGGAGGTTCCTCAAACTGCTAAACATGAAGCTTCCATATGACCCAGCAATCCCACTCCTAGGTATCTACCCAAAAGACACAAAAACACTGACTCAAAAAGATACCTACACCCTCATGTTTACTGCTGCTTTATTTACAATTGGAAAGACATGGAAACAGCCCAAATGCCCAAAAATAGATGACTGGATTAAAAAGATGTGGTACATATACACAATGGAATATTACTTAGCAACCATAAATAAATAAATAAATGCCTTTTGCAGCAACATGGATGGAACTGGAAAAGATCATGCTTAGTGAAATAAGCCAGAAAGAAAATTTAAAATATTGGATGGTTTCACTCACAGCAGGACTGTAACAGACCAGACAAGAAAATAATAATAATAATGAACAGAGACATATATACCAGAGACATTTTATGGGGGTGAAGTGGGGGAATGGGATCAAAAACAGTAAGGGGGAGGGAAATGCACTGGACTATGGTGATGGCACATGGGTGATTTGATGATGGGAAGCCCAAGGGAATTACAACTGAGATGGAAACATGCACAAAATGACGTAAAAATAAATTATTATATTATTCATTAAAAAGAAAAAAAAAACACCCAGCAGGAAAACATGAACAGGAAAACAGTGGAAGCTAAAGAGACCTCCATGCAGGACCATGGCATATAAATAAATGCTTCTGAATTAGTATTCAAAGAATCAAACACAGAGCCAGTTCCAGAATCCTGGCAACTGTGAAGATACAGCTCAATCACCTGGTATGCAAACTATCTCAAGCTCACCTTATAATGGTACAACCTAAATCCCCCAACTTCTTTAAGACAAAATGTGTAGAATTCCTTGCCCTTTCACTTTCTACATACTCTTTGGGACTCTTCCTCACCAAGACTGCTCTGGTGAGGAGCAAAATTTCTGTTACCTAAAACATTTGGGTAACAGTTTAAAAATAAGCACAATTTTATTGCATTGTTTGAGTTACACAATTAGGCTATAAAACTATCAGAATCAAAATGAATGCCATAATGACCAGGGCAGTGGCTACCAGTAAGGGCATGGAAGGGAGTTATGAGCACACAGTGGGGTACAGGAAATATACTGTTTCTCAACCTGGATGGGAATCACACAGATGTTCACTTTAATCCTTTAAGCACTACTTTTGTGCTATGTATTTTGTTATGCTATTCTATTTCACACTTCAGATAAAATTTTTACTGTGAGGATCTTCAATATCAGGATTCCTTAAATACTTTCACATGTGCCTAATGTCTTTTCTCTAGTCTAGAGTTCATCATGTCTTTAAAGAAGCCTGTCTAATAGACAGCGGCAACTTATCTGATCAACTCACCAAGAAAGGCAAAAACTGTCTCAACAAGGGGTGAAAGGAAAGCAATAGTCAGTAATTCACACTTTAACAAGGATCAAATCTCTTTTAAGTAAAATTTCGACACAAAAGTATTACAACAAAACAAATATTTAGAAGTACTGTTCTGGTTTAAAAGTTATGGCATATTTATGTATCAACACGCGACAGCCTAAAATTAATGAGATTTTTATATACTAACATGAATCTTCTCCGTGCTACATTGACAAAAAGTAAGATGCGGATGGATTATTTGTGTTCATTCACAATTCTTATATTTATGAAAAAACTCTTGCAAGCCAGTAATACTGGTTGCTTCACAGGAAAGAAGACTGAGAAAGGGACATTAGAGGCAGATTTTATAAACCCCTGTTAACTTTGGATTTCCCACTATGGGTATGTTTTCAAAAATACATAAAACTTATGTTGTAAAATACACAACTTCAGTAGCCAATAAAACTGCTCTCTTTAAATATCCTATGAAAGACCTTTATAATACTATGCAGCCCTTTAAAATATATTTTAAATAACTATTTCATTACATTAGGAAATACACTACATAAAGAAAAAAATTAAAATGTTCATACAATGTGATTTCTATTTTTTAGAATTAATTACAAGATGAAACAATGAACTGTTAACAAATTAAATTAGCAGTTATTATTTTCCTTGATAAATTCAAAAAAGTAGAAATTGCAAACATGTACCCAATTTTCAAAATAAATTAAAAGATAAAACACCTCATTTGGAATTAGTTCATGTATAAAATATATTCATCTTATGTATAAATATGGAATTATATAGTGTGATATACTAAAAAATTTTCCCAAATTATGAAAAGATCAAGAAGAAAATGGCAGAACATACATAAGAAGATGCTTTAAGCAGAAACACCATTTTTTTTTAAAGATTTATTTATTTGTGCATACAGAACTGGGGTACAGGCCAGAGGCTCAGGGGCAGCGAGAGGCTTCATCAGAGACATGGTGGGGAGCAGAACAGGCAGATCTACGAAGTACACTGCTGAGGGGAGCAGCGGGCAGGTCAGGAGAGGTCTGCCACACCATGTGGTCACCTCCGGGGCAGGCGGGGATTAAACTCATGCGTAAGTGGCTTTAGCTTCTCATACTAAGCTTTAACCAGCTGCGCCACCAGGGAGGGTCCAGAAACACCATTTTTATTAAAATATATAAGCATCGATCAAAGAAAACTATACCACTCTGAATTAGTAATTAAGAAAAAGAAAAGCAAAAGCAAAGTGAACTGGGGTTTTAGAAATGGAATAAAATTATAGGCCATACGGTAAATGACAATAATACTCTAAAAAGAAAGAGAAAAAAATATGGGAAAATGCTGTCAGAAAAGTAATCAAGTTAATTTACTGAAGATACATAAAATAAATACAAAATATAGTTTCATTTGTAAAAGGATGGTGTGAATTAAAATCAGAAATAAAATAATAATAATAAAGACCAAGAGTTTCTGCCATAAACTATTCTCTATAATTTTTTGTATTTTTTTAATTCTCTATAATTTACTAATCTATTTGCAATTAAGATAGATCTAAAACAAATAAAACATGAAAAGAAAAACCCAATAAAAGCAGAAAAGAGTAGATGAAGTTACTGAAAACAAAACAAACCTTTCAACATTCAAAGAAAGTGACCCTTCCTGGTTTCATTTGCTTGGCTTTTTTTTAAGTAAATTTTTACTGCAGTCATATTGGTTTACGACATTTTATATAAGATTCAAATATACAACATTATAATGTGACATCTGTAAACACTTAAACATGATTCACACGAAGAGTCTAATTTTAGTATCTAGCCAAAGACTGCAAAAATACTAATTCAAAGGGAGAGATGCACCCCTATGTTCGTAGAGGCAAGATTTGTGCTTCACTTAATAGGTAACTGAAGAAATGCATGGAGGATACAGTTTGGGGCAGGAACATGGATGGTAGGGTTGCCTGGGAGTCTGAGTGGAGAACATAAAACGTGGAGAGGCACATACTCTTAAAAGAGGAAAACACAGGCCCTCCCTGGTGGCGCAGCGGGTTAAAGCACAGCCCTGCGAATATTAAGGCGCTTCCGCATGAGTTCGATTCCCGCCTGTCCCGGAGGTGACCACATGGTGGGGCAGACCTCTCCTGACCCGCCTGCTGCTCCCCTCAGCAGTGTACTTCGTCAATCTGCCTGTTCTGCTCCCCACTCTGTCTCTGGTGAAGCCTCTCACCGCCCCTGAGCCTCTGGCCTGTACCCCACTTCTGTATGCACAAATAAATCTTTAAAAAAAAAAAAAAAAAAAGAGGAAAACACAGACACAGAGGCTAAGGTAGTCTTATAGGTAAATCACTAAGGAAAACAGAGTGCTCTATATTCAACCCTCTCCCTCCAACTCTTGACTGGTTGTTACCTCCAGAAGTACACTAACAGTGCAAACCACAATCTCGGAAGCCCAGAGGAAAAAGAACACCAATGGTGCCACAAACACAAGGCAGTCAACCCCACCCCAAAACATTACCACCAGCAGCTGGGCCTCTCAAGACTCCTCCCACATCTTGTTAGCTCAGCAACTTCAAAAACAGTACATACAGAAGCCAACAACAAAGTTCAAAAAAATAAATGAACTGAGTGTCACCTATAGGAAAAGAAAAAAACATTCAAATTCTCCAAGTTATTATTACAGGTTTTTCTAAGAAAATTTTTAAGTAGCATATTAGGCAGAGGGGAAAAAAAGCCATGATCTCAAAGGAATATGGTATCAAAGGAGGAGAACAAATCTCTTTTCCTGTCAGATACGAGTTTAAAAATCACAAAATAAGGAAAATCAAAGATAGCTGAAAAACAAAGTGAGATGAGAACTCTATCAAGCTAGAGGCAGCCACTGAGGCATTAGTTTGACCCCTGACCAAGCATCTAATCTACCTAGCACAGCAGACTGCTCCTGTATCTCCCACTACTTCCCTCAGCAGTGTATTTCAGTAGATCTGCCTGTTCTGCTCTCCACTCTGTCTTTAGTGAATCCTGTCACACCCAGCACTTCTGCCCTATACCCCTGTTCTTGTATGCAGATAAATAAAATAAATCTTTAAAAAAATACATAGTGGCTGATTGGATCAGACAACAAAACCAAACTTTCTGCTTCCTCCATAAACATATCTGAGTAGCAAAGATAAAAACAAATTCAAAGTAAAAATTGAAAAACAATCCCACAAACAAACAGTACCCTTAAATAGGCAGGCAAATATCAGTTAAAACAGACTTCTAGAAAAGAAGAGTAATGAGAGAAGGATGGACATTTTGTAATGATAAAGGGATAAATAATCACAAAGAAGCTAGGATCATTATATGTGCATCAAACAAAGGAGCATCAAAACATATAAAGAAGTTTTAATAAATTAACCACATGGGTATAATATACACTAAACAGGTAATGCAAGCCTCCCCCCCAAAAATTGACCACATATTCTAAGGAAACATGAAACATTCAAGGGTAGAACACAATGAGTCACAAAACCAGTGTTAATAAATCCATAAGGACTGAAATCATATCAAGTATAACTCTGATCACATGTTATCAAACTGAAAATCAACCACAAAGAGAAAGTAAAAAAACAAAAACAGCTTAAATACTGGAGACTAAATAACATGCTACTGAATGACTATTGGGTTAACCAGGAAATCACAGGAGAAACTTTAAAAATGCATTAAGTTCCTCCCCTTGTCCCCCAAAAAGTGAAGACACAAGATACCAGAATCTATCAAAGATGCAGCAAAAGCAGTAGTAAGAGGGATAGAAAGAGAGAGAGAGAGATACAGGCCTACAATAAGGAATAATATCTCAAATCTGCCTAACAGTTACCTAACAAGAAAAAGAAAAGCAAACAAAATCAAAAGCCGTAAAAAGGAAGGAAATTATAAATTATAGAATTGTAGCAAAAATAAATGAAATTGGAAATCAGAAAGACAGTACCAAAAAAAAAAAAAAATCAATGAAACCAAAAAATGGTTCTTTGAAAAGATAAGTAAGACTGTAACCAGGCTTACTAAGAAAAACTGACCAGAAGATGGGTGCACAGAGCCAAACCCTTTAACAACACCCCCTGCTCTCCATGAAGCCTGCAAATACATGGGTGATTTTGCAAACAATGTTTTCTTGGTTGGCCCATTACTAAAGGATTCAAATGGGGATATGCTGCATTTTGTGGTAGCTGAGTATTACCTGGAGTTCTAAATAAAAATAAAGAACATCACTGGATATAAAATATACACAACTTAGTGGCTTTATAGTTAATAAAAATAAGATTTCTTTACTGTAGCCTACTTGTCTATGTGGCCCTTAAAA
>NW_004567107.1:42922172-42923905 GCF_000260355.1 Condylura cristata | reverse complement strand
AAAAAAAAAAAAACTCTTAGCAAAACAGGAATAGAGAGGAACTTCCTTAATTTGATCAAAAAGAACTGAATAAAACCGTCTAAAAAGTTATACACAGCTAATTGTTGAAATACTCAACAATTAGTCCCTAAGATAGAGGGGGCAGTTTGCTCTCCTCAGACTTGTCAGTATCCTGGTTGTGATTATTATACTATAATTTTTTCAGTTTCCACTGGGGGAAACTAGGTAAAAGTATACATAAGATCGCTCTCTATTATTTATTACAACTGAATATGAATCTATAATTATCTTAAAATGAAAAGATTAGTTACAAACAGTAAGATGGCACATGATTCCATCAGAATAGCTTTCTGAAAATAGGACATTAGGATTCTTGGCATTTGTATTTAAAATATGAATGTCTTGTTTGGAGAGCCATAGTCATCACATGGAGAAAACCAGTCAACAGTAGTATAAAAGGGCAGGTTCCTGATCAATAAAATATAAATATTCAATCTACACTTATTATTAATATAGTCATCAAGTCTTCCCCAACTCCAGTAAGCTACCAGTAACTCAATCCTAGACTATATTAAAGGTGTAGGTACATCATTGTGGTGTAACAAGAAACATTTGGTTTTGTCCCCAGTGCTTGGCACAGAGCTCTAATAGCCCTTGTCAAGTTCAAGTGATTTCAGGTAACTTTAATAATTGCCTTTTGAGCACAACTGAGTTCACAATGATAAGGCAGATTTAGGTTAGGGCCCCTAGATAGATCTATTTATACTGTAAAGATGATGAAATGATTGGAGACTTTTAAACTTTAGCTCTACCTATTAGCAAGGAGTTGGGAGATAGTCTAAATTAAGCCCCATAAAAATTTTTGAAAAAGTGCCCTCCCTGGTGGCGCAGCAAGTTGAAGCACAGCACTAAGAACCTAAAAGCCACTTCAGCATGAGTTCGATTCCCGCCCCGGAGGTGATCCACATGGTGCCGACATACCTCTCCTGACCCGTCTGCTGCTTCCCTCAGCAGTGTGCTTCCTCCATCTGCCTGTTCTGCTCCCCACTTTGTCTCTAGTGAATACTCTCACCCCCTGCAACTCTGGCCTGAATCCCAGTTATGTGTGCATAAATAAATAAGTCTTTAAAAAAAAAAACTTGAAAAAGGAGAGAACTTCCAGGTAGTGAAGGAACCTATATTCTGACAGGATGGCACACTATTTCCACAGGGACAGAAGCTCCTTGTTAGGCACCCTTCCAGACCAGGTCATATGTGCCTCTACAGTTCCATCTTCTATAATTTCTTTTATAATAAACTAGTAAATACAAGTTAAATGTTCCCTTGAGGAAACATTTTTAAACTGGTGGATTAAAGCATAGCAATACGAAGCTATTCACAGCCAATGCAGCACAAGTTCAATCTCTGGCCAGGGAGGTGATCCACATGGAGAGGCAGACCTTTCCTATCATGCCCACTGCTCCCCTCAGCAGTGTATTTCAGCTGATCTGCCTGCTCTGCTCCCCCCTCTGTCTCTGGTGAATCCTCTCACACACACCCCCATACCTCTGGCCTGTACCCCAGTTCTAGTATGCATTAAAAAAAAATAAATCTTGGGCCCTCCCTGGTGGCGCAGCGGGGTAAAGCACAACACTGAGAATCTAAAGCAGCTTCCGCATGAGTTCGATTCCCGCCTGCCCCGGAGGTGACCACATGGCGCGGCAGACCTCTCCTGACCCGCCCGCTGCTCCCCT
>NW_004567107.1:42891299-42920587 GCF_000260355.1 Condylura cristata | reverse complement strand
TGGGATCTGATGCTACTGCCACACAGGTAAGGGTCAGAATTGAATTTCATCTGTAGAACAACAAATTAGTGTCTGTTTAGAACTAGAGAACTGCTGTGGAGGGAATGCCTGTATAGTAGAAGAATTGTGCAGAACACACATGTGGTATCAAAATAGAAGAGAAAAACCAGTTTTCCTTTACAATTTATGAGCAGTGAAACTTATCCCCAAAGCAATGCACCCATTTACCAAAAGATGTTTTACCTTTGAAAAGATCTCTATGGAACATGTTCCCTTCACAAACATACTTTTATTTTAAGATTTATTATTTATGCATACAAGAATTATGCCAGAGATGCAGGGGGTAAAAGGATTCACCAGAGACAGAATGGGGAGAACAGGTGGATCTACTGAAATACACTGCTAAAGGGAGCAGCAGGCAAGACAAGAATGTCTGCCACTCCATGTGTATCACATCCCTGTCAGGGGATCAAACTTGTGCTGCAGTGACTGCTGACAGCTTCATAGTGCTGTGCTTTAACCCCTTGTGACCCCATCGAGGACCTACATACATATTGTAAAGGACTCTTCTGATTTAAAACTTCATGGATAATGTCGTCTGCTTAAGCCACGGGCAGCACTCCCACAGGACCACACAACTCCTCTGTCCAATAAACAGGCTTAGTAGTGTGACCAGCCCATGTCCTAACTGCCAAATCTGTTCTTCCCCAAGTCCACTGGTTTCCATTTTCAACTTTAAACAGTTATCTTTTTCATGGAACTCTTTGCATTTGAACCTCATCTTACCCAGAAATTGTTAACTCAGCCTAAAATGGAAAAACAGCCCTTATGAAATCCAAGATTATCATATATTGAAGAACACCCAAATCATACCATACAACTAGATAAGAAGAGGCCCTCCAGACTGGACCTTGGCCGCAGTCTCTTTCCAGTCCTGCTACTTAGTGATAATCAACTTCTTACTTAGCTATATTTTCAGGTTTTTTTACTTTCAGTAACACAATAGCAACAACAAAAATATTTACTCCTTACTAACAGAAAAGTCTGATAAGACAACATAAATGTTCTGTTTCTAAAGAGTGAAGCAAAAACTACACGTGTAGGGGGCTTCCCTGGTGGTGCAGGGGTTAAGACACAGCACTATGAAATTAACTGAAGCCACTGTAGCATGAGTTCCATCCCCAGCCAGGGAGGTGGCCCACATGGTGCAGCAGACCTTTCCTATCTCAACCACTGCTCCCCTCAGCTATGTATTTTAGTCAGTCTGCCTGTTCTGTACCCCACTCTGTGTCTGGTGAATCCTCTCAACCCCCACCCTGCATCTCTGGCCTGGCCTATACCCCAGCTCTTTTATGCATAAATAATTAAACCTTAAAAAAAAAAACTATACACATGACTGACTGATAAATAAAAACCCTTCCAGGATCATTTTTTGGGGGGTTCAGATTCTTCTCATTACTTACAAAACCTCTGTGTTGGAAGGAGGTAGCTTTATATATTAACTGATATGCCTGAAGTCAGTATGACCTGTGTCTCATCCCACTCTGAATCCTTAAACAATTTTCTTGGTAAAACAGCTGCTATTCCCAACTATTAAGGATACAGGGGAAAGATTTAATGATTAAGTCCACTGGCCAAATATTCAAAATCAGCACTACTGATATTTTGGACAGAATAATTCTTTGTGTGGGGAGCTGTCCAGTATACCCACCAGATCGGCCTACTGTTGTGAAGAAGCAAAATTCCAAACATGGCCAAATGTTCCCAAGAAAGAAAAAATGCCCTAGATTAGAACCACTGCATTATACATACAGCATACAAATATTTGAGAGACACAACTTTACTGAAGGAGAAACTTTAAACTGAAAAAAAGCATCCTTCTCTTACAATATCTGGAACATTTCCACATAGAAACAGAAACAGATTCTGGGTGCCTGAGAGCAGAATTCTATCCAGTGGACAGAACTTACACAGTAACAAAAGCAGCTAATATTTATTCTTCATACATGACAGGCCACACTGTTCAGTGCACTCTGAAGCATTCCAAGTTCTCCTCACAATACCCATATGAAACCAGTAATACTGAACCCAAAGGATAGGTGCAAAACTGATGCTCAAAATTATTACAGATTTAGCCCAAGGTCAAAAAACTAATTACAAAAGGCAGAACCAACACTCAGACAACAAACTCTGAACAAGTATGACCATGCCAAGATTAGGGTTTCTATTCTTGAAATCACTATTACAATCCTGTCTGTCCAGATCAGACACATCCAGAGAGCCCTCCTACAATTCCTCCTAGGAATTCTCTAATTCCCCCAAGCCCCTTTACAGCACTCGGTCTTCCTACTTCAAGATACCCAAGCTACTCAATTTCTTGCTACTTAGGAAGTTACTTGAAAGCAGGACAACCACTTTCTCACATTTATATGCCTACAGAGTCATGCACATACTTGGGGGCTTCATAATTTTTTCTGAATGATGCTCCTGAGGCACAAGGCCTCGGCACCACACCCACCCTCCAAAGCCTACACCAGGACAGATGTTTAAGCAAGTTCCTTAAAGAGATGTAATTCTTATATTTAAGCTGAAGATTTTATTGGGTATGTTCTGAGTTTTTTCACTCAAGAGATTCTGAGTCAGGAGGAGTCAGAAAGATAGATGACTGGTAAAAGAGCAAAACAGCTACATCTTTTTTTTTTTAAGATTTATTTATTTATGCTACAAGAACTGGGTACAGGCCAGAGGTGCAGAAGAGAGTGAGCGAATTTACCAGAGACACAGTGAGGAGCAGAATAGGCAGATGTACTGAAATATACTTCTGAGGGGAGCAGGGGAAGGTTCTGGAGAGGCTTGCTATGCCATGTGGGTCAGCTCCCTGACTGGGAATTCAACTCCTACTGCACTGGCTGTAGATAGTTTCCTAGTGCTCCCCTTGCTTTAACCGGCTGTGCCACCAGGGAGGGCCCACAAACAGCTACATCTTCAATCAAACTACCAATATGTGGCTATGACCACATATTGTCAGGGGTTAGATGTACTTATGTATATATAAATGCATACATACATATTTATAGTATACACATAAATACATACACATATGAATCTATGAATTCACCGATATACATACATCCAGAAATTAAGTAAACACCTACAAGATTCCTAAGATCTTAAGTTGGCATGAGGAAGTCTAACTTAAGTCTCTTTTTATCCCTCTGTTTAATATGTGAGTCAAATAATGCTCTACACAGTGGTCCTCACGAAATGCCAACACATCTGTCAACAAGTATTACTGCCCCATAGGCACTAGAGTCTGGCATCCTTTCCAGTGAAGTGCCAAGTCACTTCACTGGAAGTGAACAAAGTGGGACAAAGAAGAGATGCTTACAGTGATGAATGAAGAGAGGGAAGTATTCTTTAGAAGGTTAAACATTAGTTTGGGGCACCTCTCTAGAAGCAAACACTAAATTGTATCTCACCAGCATTGAATCTCTTTTAGAAACCCTTTTTTTGAAAGCCAATCCCTAATTATTTAGAAATAACCCATCTAAAGTACTTCTACACCTTTCAAAAAAAAAAAAAGCTGTCTAATGTTCATAGAAATCTGTCCTCTTACCATATTCAGTTAGGGAAAGTTCTCTGGGATAATCTGGGTATTAAGGTGAGAGCTGGGGTTAAGGTAATACCTCAGAGTAGAGCAATCAAGCAATTCCTTTGCCCAAAGGCCAAATTCAATATAAAGCAAGAGATGTTAAGAACAACACTGGACATAAACCATGCGAACCATCTCTCCTTAACCTCCTCAGTGTTTCTGGAACAGTTGATTGAGGGCAGGAACAATGGGCCAACCTGTCTTATTCTATCCTCTCTCGGGGTTCCTCTCCACATTGTGGACAGTCTTCTGGTTCTTTCCCTCCTAACTTTTCCTTTTCCATCAATGACATGGCATTGTCCCCTATGTGCAATCAATCCCCATTCAGAGACGCAGAAATATAATTGTCAAAAAAATTTCTTAGATGATGAAATGGGCTGGCCATCTAGCACAAGTGCCAGCGCAAAATTAAACAAATCGACGTTACCCAGAAAGTGTCCATAACCAATCACAAACCCTCTTCTCCAATCTGCCGATAAGTTTTCCGTTTTCTTAACCGAGTCTCCTAATTTAGCATAACCAGACAGAAGCATTTAAGTGTGTCATATTCCAGGGGGCCAGCTGAAAATCGCCGCCATTTAACTAGCCTTTTTAAAGGGGCCTATTTTTAATCTAGCCTCCTTTGCAGGGTAAAAGGGGAGCTTGCGGGACTGTAATTCAGCGCTTCTCACCACCTTTTACTAAAGTCAAGACAAGTGGGTCGATGCTGTTAAAATTTTATCCCAAAGCTCCCTGTCATACGCACGTCAATCACAGTCACGCCTGAAAACAAACAGCATTTTTTAAAATTCGGGAATCCATCCAAGGAGATGTGTGAGTGCAGTCGAGAAATCATGGCGACAGGGACGCTAGTGTCCAGGGGGCAGTTGCTTCCTAAACCTGTTATGGGGCAGGGCACGGAACCACCCAGTGATACTTTTCTCTCCAAATCGCTCTCCATCATTGTTATCTGTCCATTCACCCACCACATTTCGGATTAAGAAACTGTTTTTCTCCTTTGAGGGATTTACAGCAAAAGAAAGGCAAGCGTGGGGAGATGCCTGTGATATTTTTTAGTCACACGTAATGCTGGAAAACGTGCAGCTGTTTACTACTAGCGCCTGGAGACGCCAGCGCAGAGCGCAGCTGAGCGCTCCCCTCAGGGCCCGACCCCGCCTCCCCCAACCCGCGGACACTTCCCGGGGTAGGGGCGACCCTCCACACACCTCCCAACGCGCCGCAGGACCCGGAGATAACCCGCGCGCCGGCCCATAGGGCTTCAGCTCCGTCTCCCCTCAGCCCAGCGCGCTGCCCGCTCCAAGTTACCTCGGAGGCCCGGGTTGTCGTCTCTGGCCCGAATTTTTCGGATTTTGACTGGGCGCCCGCTCAGAGTGGACAAGACCAGACGCTGGCGCAAGAAGTTGCAGCCCGCGTAGCTGAGGGAGTGCGTCTGGGTCGCCATGTGCGCGCCTTCAGTAAATGCTCGCGCGCCCGGGGCGCTGCGACTTCGCACTGGAGTGGAGGTGGAGACCCCAGCTGCGGCGGCTGCTGTAGCGGTAAGGGCGGGGGTTCCCTCTCGCAACCCCGCAGCCCCCGGCGCGTCCACGTGGTTTGGAACAGGAAGACGGTGAGACGAGACACCGGGTCAGAGGGGAGCGGGGCGGGGCCGGTCACCGCCTACCCGCCCGGTTAGGGGAGGCCTCCGGGCCGGGCCACGCCACTATAGGCCCGCGCGGATCAGGGCGGTGCCTTTTCTGCGCCACCATTGGCTGACGCTGAAGCTGGGCGGTGCCCTAGCAGCGCTGCCATTGGTCCGCAGTGGTTCTGGGCGGTGCTCGGGCCCCGGCAACAGAGCACGGCTGAAGGAGGGGTGTGGAGGGGTGTGGGGGGGGATGTGGGTGGGTGAGAGGGGCGTTGTGGGCCGCGGGGGAGCGGAGGCTCTGAGGCTCCCCTGCTGGGTTGGTCTCCTCAGGGTCTCTTCCGGTGTAGGGGCAATGGGAGGCGACGGACTGGGAACGCATTCCTTCTACATGCCGGGTACTTCGCCTCCCTACTTATGGCAACCACTGGGATGTGGATAGCAGTATCTCCCTCTTCTTTTTCTGAATAAAGGAGAAAACTGGATTGGCGCGCTTCACCCTGTTGCAGCCACCATGCCAAATGAGCTGCAAGTGCTGTCCTATCATTCCACTGTAGCCTTGCAAGGATAGTGCCATTCCCTTCTTTCCCATGGGGTAAGTCTCCAGGAACATTGTAAAGTTGGCAGTGGCAACCTACACTCGGACTCAAGTATTAGGACACTAGACTGTTGCGTATTTTATATAAGACCTCAAGTTTTGCCTTTATCTGTCCCTTCCTTTCCATTCATTCATTGGTTTTCAAGCAAAGTCCGATCCTTTCATCTCGTATACTTCAAAGTTGTGATCTCACACACACAGAGACACACACACACAGACACACACACACTGCAACTTTCTCTTTCATCTCCTCTTCTAATCCCGCACACAATTATCTTCTCAGATATTTAAATTATGCCACTGCTCAAAATCTTTCAAAAATGTGTAGCTAACTATGAAAGGACTACAAACTTAGAAGTCCAGAGTCATAATAAGGCAGGTTTGCAGCAATTCTTGGACAATGTCACCATATCATGAGTTCAGAGTACATGTGTTGGGGGGTGGTAGGTAGTTGAAATAAAAGGTAGCCAGGGTGTCTAGTGGTTGTCTTAGCCTTACCACTTCTAAGGCCTGAGGGGAGGGACTGGGGGGGGGGGGGAAACTAACCCACATATGCACAGCAGACCTCTCCTGTCTCACAGCTGCTCCCCTTAGCAGTGTATTTTAGTAAATCCACCTGTTCTGTTTCCCACTCTGTCTCTGGTAAATACAGACACACACCCTGCAATTCTGGCCTACACCCCAATTCTATGCATAAATAAATAAATAAATATTATCCAACAAAATACTCTTAAAAAAAAGAAAGAAAGGCAGCTAGCCTTATATAGGTAAGAGTCAGTTATGAGCAATAACCAGTGAAGTCTGCATAAGGTGACAGATTATAGAGAGGTAGGTAGATTTTAGAAAAATCAATCCTGAAGTTCACTAAGTTGGATACTCCATTTATGTTATTGCTATCTCTTGGGACTGTCTTTTAGGAAGTTTACATTGGTGGAAGGGGAGTCAACATTCCTCAAGAGGCACTAGGGCCCCTTGAATCTTGCTATGGGGAATGACAAAGTAAATCTGTTACAGGGCAGCAAATCTGTTTCAGGACAGGGAGAGAGGGGCACCCCAGAAACCCCAAACCTGACTACTCTAAGTGGGTTCTGCCATCCACCGCGTCAAGATAAAACATATAAAACTTTAAGGAAAAGGGACTTTAATACAGTAAATATACAATACGGAACACAAAGAATATAACTTCTAAATCAAGCACCCCTCGTGGGCAAAAGTCAACCCAAAAGGGATTGGCCCAAAGCAAGGCCTGAAAGCCCAACACAAGACTAAAGCACCTTCTTGGCCAGGACCCAAGGAAAAGGGTCAGAAATGGCCAGACAAATCTGGGAGGAAAAGAGCAAAATCAAAATCAATATAAACACTCCCATAGTCACCCCCCTACAGGTATCTCACCCACATCTGCCTTAACCAGTCCATGGTCAGGAAACAAGCACGGTTTCTTCATCACATGCTTGCTGCTCCTTTTGGCTTCCTCAGGTCTCCTTGTTCTTCACCCAGCTTCCTTTTCTTCTCCTTGAATCCCTGTCTCTTCAGCTAGTCTCCTTTTTTTGTCTGCTCAGCTCCACCCTCCTTTCGGGTGGGGCACAGAACCTGGAACTTCCCCTTTTCCTAGGAACCACCCTGTTACAAAGCCAGTTCATCGCACCAGGAACGGATTTTTTTGTATATCATCTTATTACCCAAAGGCCTTTAAAAAACAACTCTCTAGAGCAACCCTTTTCAGTGCTCTACTCATATCCTTTTCACTCTTCAATGCAAACCTGCTTCAATTTCCTCCAGCATTTATATCCATTGGGCGGGGGAGGATGGAAGGAGGGAGTAGAGAGGGGATAGTTTTCCCCTTTGCAGCAAAATCAGCAGGCCAGAGGTGGTAGGGGGTTTATAGCCCCCAAAGCCACCAATGACTGATGGTAGTTGACTTTTGAATACCCCAGCTCCCTCAACACCAGGGTGAGATGGCACTGAGCGCAGATGCAATGCCGTAGTGTTTCCCCAGAGGTTTTAAGCTCCAGTTTCCTTTCCTGTACCCTTCCCAGTTCCCTTCTGTTATTTTCTGGTATTAACTCCAGTAAACTATATTCACTCAAATTATTGTGTCAAGGTTTTCTTCTCAACAACCTCAAAATAAGTCCTGATTTTTAGAATTTGAGAACTGAAGTTCAAAGAGAGCAAATGACTTAACTTAAACATAGCTAACAAGTGACAAAAATCAAAATGAAGTCTCTCTCTCTCTCTCACCATATAACTGTAGAACCCTACACCTCCAATAGAAATCTGGCTACTATGAAACTGCCATGCTACACAAACCACACATAGAGTACCACATGTTCCTGCTGACAGCTAGCAATAACCACCAGATGTGGGAGTGAACGAACCCTCACATGATTCCAGGCCCCAATCAGCTTCTGACCAATCTTTGGAGCCATCCAAGCAGAAACTATATGGATGGAGCACAGATGAGTTATCCTCACTTAGCCCTGCCCAAATTTCATATTTTGGGGTTAAGTAAATGACTGTTACTGTTTTATGTGTGACTTTAGGGGTAATTTGTTACACAGTAATAGATAACAGAAAATGCACATCTCTGAATTCCCTTCCCTACAGTTCTGGGTTAGCGAACCCCAAGAAACATCTTGCTAGAGAAGTGGAAGACAAAAGTGAAGTTAGAGACACATTCTTTTATGTTTTATTTTCTTTTTAAAGACTTATTTATTTATGCATGCAGAACTGGGGTACAGGCCAGAGGTACAGGGGATGAGAGAGACAGAGTGGGGAGCAGAACAGGCAGATGTACTGAATACACTGCTGAGGGAAGAAGCAGGGGTATCAGGAGAGGTCTGCCACGCCATGTGGGTTGCCTCCCTGGCAGGGGATGGAACTCCAGCTGCGTTGGAGATAGCTTCATAGTGCTATGCTTTAACCAGTTGTGCCCCTAAGGAGGGCCCTCTTCTTTGTTGTAAAGGTCACTACAAGGTAGTAGACTTTCTTGCACCTCCCATACTTACCTGATGTTGACCTTTTTGCTATGGGAAAGCAGCCAGGCCTTGAGCTCCTCCAGCTCCCATATGATCCAATTTAAGAAATGCCAAATGCTGAGCCAAATGTATATTTACATGACTCCAGGGCAAGGACACTTCTGCTAGTAACTCACATCATTGAGATGTGACTGAGGCTTTTAGCCAGTGATATAGATTTAACTCATCCTGCTGACTTTGGCTCTATATCCAGGCACAAAGACAGAAGCCTCACATAGATTGTGGACACAGCCCCCACAGTTGCATAAGGCCAAATCCCTATAATAAACCTCTAGTGAGTGATTCTGCTTCTTTGATTGAACCTTGATTAGTGCACAATTACTGCAAGTCTACTGAAAGGAAGGATCTATGCCAAAAGCTTGATGTACATCTCATTTTTTCTCATACCAACTAGTTCAAAAGTGGAATTATAAGTATATAGGGATTTCTGAAATAACCCTCTCTATATTTGGAATTATCCATTTTTAAAATTTGCTCATAGATTCCTCTTTCACATTAAATGATAAATGACACGTACCTTGCCTTGTAATCATTTCCACAAATAGTTCCATTTTAATAAGGTGAAAGATGTACTTGATTTAGGTATTTGATTTAGGGGCCAGAGTAGAAAGCGAGCATCTTTCCTGAGCATCTCGAAAGTTGCTCAACGTCACCCTGCCATCCACTGTACTATCTAATCATCTTTGTTTGAACTGTCATTGTTCTATGGGCTTTTTCTCACTTCAGTCCAGAACTAATCTTTACACTTCTCCAGTTTTAGAATGAATGTCTGTAACTAGTGCTCCTCCTCTATGGTCCCACAACAACTAACACCAACTACATTGCTGTTTGCCTGTATATCCACTGCTGTATGTCCATTTATAACCCATTTATTTGGAGCTCTAGCAACACTACATGATCCATTGAGTGCAAGAATCTTATCATTATGTTCCCGTTGCTTATCACTTAGTATAGTTCAATAAGTGTGACTATAATTAATTATCTAATCAATTAGTTAAAAGATGCATGGCTAACCTAAATCAATAAACTCAAAACTGTCAAAACCAGTGTTTTTCAAACTTTTGCTTACCAGGCTTTTAAGCAATAGGTAGATAGTAGGGCTCATTCCCATACACTTAGGACAGGTTAAGGCCTGAGTATTTATATTTCTTTCTACTCAGGTGATGCTGATGCTCCTGACCTCAGGACTATACTTTGAGAATCTTGAAAAAAAAGACATGGGATGCCTTCAAATATATCAATATAACATAATGGGAGTCCACCCCAGAAGAAGACAAGGTAAAAAGGGTCAGTAATACTTTTTGAAGAAAGAGTGAGAAAAATTTCACACTTGATGAAATATGCAAATCTACCTATCCAGGTAGTTGTGGTGACTGCTTAAAAGTTGCACCTCCATATGAGAACCAAGTCTCAGTTGACACCTTGTTGACAAACTTAAGAGGCCCTGAAGCACAGAACCCAGGTAAACTGCACCTGAACTGTGAATGTGTTCCAGTGACTAAGTTTGTGGTAATTTGTTATAAAGATCTAGAAAACTAATATACTGAGTTTCAAACTCAGGTCTGTTTGGCTTCCAAAGTCCATGCTCATCCTGTGCTCAGTGAACATATTAACTGAGGACTAGATGAAGCGTATAGGCTTTCAGAGTTCCACAAAACTCATAATTCATTCAGTTTAGTCCATCCATGACAAGCAGATGCCAACCCCCTACCAAGAGAAATCTAAGGAGGCTGGGATATTGAGCTGGAAAATACCAGCCTGTGTCCTGTTTATATTTAGATGACAACCAGGGACAATCATAACTAATGTTTTTAAAGCTTTCTCTTGGTCCTTAGAGACCTATTGACTGCAATATTTAACCTGTTTTCCTATAATTGTTAGCAGTAAAAGCATTGATAACATTTGACAAAGATTGTGTCTTTGTTTCAGAGGCTCTCGGAGAGAAACTGATGAGGAAGCTACATCTTGTGTCACAGACATACATAAACTATTTTCATTGATTATGAAAGTTAAAGAGAAAAGGACAATCAGCAGATGATAAACACTCAGAGCAGAATTTTTAAAGCACCAATTGCCATCTTGAAGCCATCATATATAATTATGAAACATTATGATTTATAGTTATGAGAATTAAAATATGAATTGAAGCCTAAAGCACAAATGTGGTATTGTTACATAAAAGATAAAGCCCCTATTTTCTAAAACTTATTAAGTTCCCATATTTTATTAATTTTCTCCATCAAATCACACTCATCACTCATCAAATAACATGTTCCAATATTTGTTTCAGAACCATCTGTATTACAACTGTCTTACTGTCGTTTTAATTTAAATAACACGTTTTTTTTAATGCATTAATTTTTTTACTGGGTGAAGTTGATCTATAACATTGTAAATGATGTAGGGCATAGATTCAGACCACTTAAGATGTTTGCTACTAACCACACCTAGTACTAAAAACCTATAATCCTCACCATAGTCCACTGGGTCCCTACTCCCCCCCCCCTTTCTGGTAGTCTCTTTTTACTGTTATGAAATTACTAAACTTTAAAAAGGAATTTATTAATGCATTAGAAGTCAAGAGGTATCTAAGTGTTGATTAACTGATGAATGGATAAACAAAATGAAACATATCCATATTTCAGGACTATTGTTTGGCAATAAGAATGAAACACTGATACATACCATATCATGGATAAGTATTGAAAGCAAGCTAAGAGAAAGAGCCATACCATACACATACACGCAAAACCGAATAACATATACGTTATTCTATTTATGTAAAGTGTTCACAATACAGAAGTCTAGGCCCTCCCTAGTGGTGCAACAGCACTGCAAGCTAGACACAGCCGCTTCATGAGAGTTCGATCCCTGCCCCGGGAAGTGATCCAAGTAGCACAGGGGACCTCTCCTGTCTTGCCCGCTGTCCCACTCTCTGCAGTGTACTTTCTTGATCTGCCTCTTCTGCTCCCCACTCTGATTCACTCTGGTGAATCCTTTCACTGCCCACCCCATCCTACCCCACCCCCCACACTTCTGGCCTGTACCCTAGCTCTGTATGCTTATATAAATAAATCTTTAAAAAAATACAGAAGCCTATAAATACAGAACATAGGTTAGGTGGAGATAGAGATGCTCATTAGAAAATCTGGACTCATATTCCATCAGCTTGACAAACCCAAATGAAGCAGATGCCTCTTGCTAGCAAAGCAAATCTTCCCAGCAATGGAGATAGGACTCCATTGACTCACACACCCATTTCCATAGTTGTCCGAGGGAATACGGTGTCCTGATTGGCCAAACCTGGGCTACATGCTCACCATCTTTGTACATAAAGTACAAAGTACAAATTTGGCCTTTCAAATTTAAGAATGAAGCATGAAAAAGGAGTGGATTCCCTAAGGAAAATTAATGTGCTATTGTCACATGCTAGATAAGCGAAAAATGCATGGCCACTTCATCAAACACACACAAGACCAAAGAGTCACATCACATAGACCTTCTTCATGACGTTGTGGAACTAAGCTTTCATAACATATGGACATATTTTCAACTCAGCATATCAGAAAATGTACAAGGATAAAGGATGAGAGGCTAAGGGGTGAGCAAAAGGCAGATCCTTTTCTCAAGATGTCCATAGCCCAACCCAATGGCTCTTAAGTTTTTATCATACCAAAAACTTACCTGGGGGGGATCTTACTAAAGATGCATATTCCTCAACTGCCATCTCAGATTTCCTGATTTGGGAGATAAAGACAGGTCTAGAAATATGTCTTTAAATAAGCTCTCCAGGTGATCTGTTGTGCAGGGTCCAGGAATTAATCTTTGCAATTCTCTCATATAATTGAGGAGAAAAATGGGCAAAAAGAAAGTACAAGTCACCCAAGGGTTGCTACAAGACCAATGTGAATGTCTGGAAGGAAAGGAGAAATAGTGTCCTTGGTTAGCTTGTCTCATGCATTGTACTCAAGATAGGGTTTTTTATTAAGGAAACTAAAGAACTATATCCAGCCTACTCTGAATGTTTCTGATTATGATGAGCCTGGGGATATTTGGGAGAAGCTAAGAGCTGGCCTTCATCTATTTTCTTATAACAATACAGTACATTTGCTCTTCATTAACCCATTAAGAATTTTTAGAGTATTACAAATGAATTTATCCTTCCGAATTTAACCTTTCCTTCATTATTAACTAAAAACCTTTACCCTTCTAAATCCCGCATCTTAAATAATAATAACAATAGCACTTAGATCCTTCTTTCAAATTGTTTGTTAAAGTATTTTTACCTTTAAAATAATGTATTATTATAGATTATTAGGATTCCATTTGAACTGACTCTTCTGATTATAAGTGAGAAGGCACCTTAACCTTAAGAGTAAATGTTAATGCAGCTCCTCAATATCTTGAAGTGTCTCTGCCATCTTTTATATGAGGGTAGGTGTCTGAGACTAGAGTTTCTATCACTTTAGGAAGTCATAGGTTACTAAAATAAGGTGGGGAGGGGGCTAGTTGTCACCATTTAGAGAATATTCGCAAATTCTTCAGTACTCCCTTCAGTAGATAAATCCTAACTTCTCTTCCTTAGAGTATACGTTGGACTTAATGATTCACTTCTAGTGTAAAATACATAGCAGAAGAAAGAGTATGACTTCTAAAAGGATGTCACAGTCTCCTAATTTTTTCTTTTGAGTTGGTTGCTGTGCAAAAAGCCAGCTGTCACACCATTAATGCACTTCAGCAGCCCTGTACATAGGTCCATGTGACTTGAAAGCAGATCATCAGGCTGACCAAGTCTTTATGCGACCATAGTTCCAGCCAATATCTTGACTACAATCTTAAGAAAGACACTGAGCCAGAACCACCTGGCTGGAGGCTTCCCTTGTGGGGAGGGGTTAAGACAGCACTACCAAGTAATTGCTAGCCTCTGCAACATGAGTTCTATCTCCTGCCAGTGAGTAGACCCATATAGTGCAGTAGACCTCTCCTATCTTGCCTGCTGCTCCCCTCAACAATGCTTTTCAGTAGATCTGCTTGTTCTGCTCCCCTCTCTGTCCTCTCATCCCCCCTTGTATGCATAAATAAATATATTTAAAATAAAAACCAGTAACAGAATCACCTAGCTAAGTTGTTCTCTCTCCTGTCTTACCTGCTGCTCCCCTCAGCAGTGTATTTCAATCAATCCACCTGTGCTGCTCCTCACTCTGTCTGTGTTGAGTTCTGTCAAACCCTGGCACCTCTGGCCTATACCCCAGTTCCTGTATACATAAGTAAATAAAAATAAATCTTCAAAAAAAAATGTTAGAACATGCAGTCACTATTTAAAGATTTAAACATTTTTGTGTTTGTGAATCAGGGTCAATCTGCTTGTTAATTTAGTGGTTCTCCCATCTCTTTCTTTCTCTCTTGCTCCCCCTTCCTTCCTCTCCCTTTTATTCCTTTCCAACCCCTTGTACACTTTGCAATTTATCTGCTTTAGAAATTAGTTTGTCTTGTATTTCCCATGATCTAGATGGCATGTTATTGGACAGGTTCTTCTGCCCACTATGTATATAACTAATTGATCCAAAGTGAGATTTCTCAAGCTCACTATTGAGATTTTTTTTAAGATTTATTTATTTATGCATGCAGAACTGGAGTACAAGCCAGAGATGCAGGGGTGGTGAGAGGAGTCACCAGAGATAGAGTGGGGAGCAAAACAGTATACACTGAGGGGAGCAGCGGGTGGGCCAGGAGAGGTCTGCAGTGCCATGTGGATCACCTCCAGGGCAGGCGGGCATCGAACTCATGAAGAAGTGGCTTTTAGCTTCTTAGTTCTGTGCTTTAACTCAATGCTCCACTAGGGAGGGTCATTATTAATATTTTTAACCAAATAGTTATTTGCTATGGGGTGTTGTCCAATGTAACAGAAGATTTAATGGTTTACTAGTGGATACTGGTAGTGCTGCCTCTCACAATGGTGATGATCAAAAATATATACAGACATTGCCATCAAAATGGATCAAAAATAATGAGAATCACCAATCTAGAAGAATTATAAGATTCATGTTCAATCTTTGTTTTGTTTTGTTTGGGCAGGAGACATTTTATAAGTAGGATGTACACTTCCACTTCTATCACGAGGCACATTTATCTCTTTTTGTGTTTTGGTAGCCATTAATGATAATTACCTACCTCCTGATAATATACGTAATCATTAGAGATTGCAAAGTAGTAATATTCTACTGGATTATTTTATCTTCATTTACTAACTGGAATACTTCCATAAAGAGAAATTTCTTCTCATCAACTATTTGGTTGCATTAGATACAGTTCACAAAATAAAAGTCAGATCTCAGCTTCTTTCCCTTTATTTACCAGTTTCAAAATAAAAAGTTCTCCAAAGGTGTCCACTGGTGTGTGGGCTTTATGAGCTCATGAAATTAAACATATGTGTTTGAACACATTACAGTTAGTGTCATTAATTACGTTCAAATTAATCCTTCTTTCCAGAAGGACTCTGCAACTTGGTTGCTGAACCTTTTTGCATGACTCAACTATTCCCTGAGAATTTTCTTGCTTTCTGAATGACATGATATTCCAGGCTCAATTTGTGTATTTTCAGTTCCTAATCTGGAATAAGCCATTTTTCCAAGAGGTTCTGATTTCTATTAGGTGGAAAGAAGTAACTGGAGGTCATAATCTGGGCTCTCTTTGTTCCTCTGTCCTCATTTTGAGATTTTTTTCATGGCTAGAACTGAGAATTCTTTTTCTTCTTTAAGATAAACAGTACTATGAGTTCATATGGGTGCTTGCAGTTTAAATTCAGGATTCAAGGTATTTAAGTTAGCCTCATTGTTTTTTTACAATTGTCATGTCTTTACTCTCATAGTAGAAAATTTGGTTATCAAAGACCTCAACATAAGATAATTTCAGGACAACAGTGTCGTACAACCACTACCAATATGATTACAGAAAATAGTTTACAAGGTGTTTATCTCTACATTATACTCCACAAAAGATGTATACCAAAATTACTGTGTGTGAAAGTATTTGAACTTCTTCTCTGCAGAGTTGCACCATCTGCCCTATACAGTAAGTCCTCACTTAATGTCAAAAGACCCTTGGAAATTGAGGCGCTAAGCAAAACAATGTATAATGAAACAGGTCCTCAAATAATGTCAATTTGCTGAATATTGTCCCAGGTTATTTTTCCTCATCAACATTATAATGAAACCACACTGGACAAAATGACATTATCCAAGGAACTGCTGTAGAGTTAAATTTATTTGATAGTGCTTCCAATTGGGGGGATTTTAAAAAATTTAACTTGGTCTTATAATGGCATAAAATTTATAAAACAGGTCATATTTATAAGCTACAGCATGTAGAGTGAACTATCACTCTTCTCTTTACCCTGTTCCTTTCTCTTCCAATTTTGGACTGATTAGAGGACTTATTTTCTTTTTAAGTTTTTGGGTTATCATTTTAAAATATAATAAAGTTATTATTTTATTCTTCATTGCACTTTCTTAGATAAACAAGAGCACATGATTTTTTATGTTGATTTTCAATTGATAAAATTATGCTAAAATCACTCCTAGCAGTATATAAAGTTATTTTTCACTTCTGTTTATCTTTTCCCTGGTGTGGATGGGTTATATCTTATTCAGCACTCTACTACAAAATGGATATTATTGTTGCTTTACTGTTACAATGCTGTAGCAATAAATAGCTCCATTCATACATATTTTCATATTTCTACCAGAATAACTTTGCAGTAGACTTCTGTGTGTTCCTATGATCTGTGAGCTGACCACTCACAGACAACTGTGACTTATTTGTTATCTACAAATCACAGCAGAACATTCCTTGACTACTTACAGGGAATAGCTCATATCATGAGTCAGGCCTGGAGAAACCTAGGCCACTGTGGGCCTGACTACATGACTAACTCCATGGCAGTCTTGGGATAATTCTGCCTGTGATAACATCATACTTTGCAAATGTCTCTTGATACATGGTCATGATATCCCCATCTCTGTCCTTTGTAAAGCTTTGTCCCCCATTCCTATCCTACCCTACTGACCCTGTTCCCCAACATTGTCACATGATCAGCTTTTACTAGCCTGAGTGATTTCAATAAATGGCACAAGAACTTCTGCTCAAGTCTGCCCTTGCAAACCTGCTCCAGGACTGCTGTGTTCCTCACCTTGTTCACGACCTATAAAACAGCAACAAAGTTCCTGTGGTAACAGACTTCTAAAAGTGGGGCGGCTGGACCAAAGTGTAAATATGTATGTAACTTTGCTAGATATTGCCAGATTTCCCTTCTATGAATGCATTCCCACCTACCACATGTGAAAGTACTGGTTTCTCTACAATCTTACCAGAACCATAGATTATTAAATCTGCAATTTTTGCCAATTTAATAGATGGTAAAAAGAATTTTGGTATTTTTTAGTTTACTGTCTTTTCCCCCCAAAACAGTAGGAACATAATTTCAAAGTATAGTCCTTTAAACTGAAAAAACAGTTAGGCCCTCCTGGTGGTGTGTGTTAAAGCACTGCACTAAGAAGCTTAAGCCACTTCTGCATGAGTTCGATCCACATGGCATGGCAGACCTCTCCTGACCCACCCACTGCTCCCCTCAGCAGTGTACTTCGTTGATCCTCCTGTTCTGCTCCCCACTCTGTCCCTGGTGAATCCTCTCACCCTGCGCATCTCTGGCCTGTACCCCAGTTCTTTATGAATAAATAAATAAATAAATAAATCTCAAAAAAAAAATTGAAAACAGATTTAAACTTCACTGTGTTAGGATGCCATAACAAATTACACATAGTGGTTTACCAAACAGACACTTACTTCTCACAGTCCTGGAGACACAAGTCTAAGATCAGGGTGTCACCATGTTTGGGTTCTTGGGAAGTGCACTCTCCTAGTTTACAGGTGCCAACTTTTGCTGTAACCTCACGTGTCAGAAAGGGAGATAGCTAGCCCTCTGACATGTTCTTTAAGGACTGATCCCATTTTTGAGGGCTCCACCCTCGTGACCTAACTACCTCCCAAAGTCACTACTGACAAATACTATTACGCTGAGATCAGGATTTCAACATGTGAATTTCAGGGTAATATAAACATTCAGTGCCTTGAACTAACTAAATAATCCTTGTTTCCCTCATTTTCTCAGGCTGGTGAAGACAAGTTCACGGACCAGAATGGAGTATAGAATCCATTGTTCTGGCCAGTGTTTCTTAATCACATCTATAAAATAATATTTTATATGAGTTCTTGTTAGTTTTCTCCTCTGAAGACTGCCTTTTCCTAGCCATAACCATTGAGTTATAACTATATATTATTCTGGGATCTAAAACCTTCTGTCCTATAACTGCAATAACGTTAAATCAACTTAAGAGAACTAATAGCAAATTGTTCCCAAACCAAAGGAAGCATTTCAAAAGTTCTACTCACACCTAATTTTTCTTAATTATAAATTATGTGTTAAGTATATTATACATCATTTTTAAAAAATTTTTATTTTATTTATTAAGATTAGGCATCGTGTTTCATTGTCCAACTGATTTTAGGTGTGATGATGCACTTTCCTTTCACCAATGAGATGAGAACACAAATTATATGTATCACTTTCAAGCTTAAATTCTTATTTCCCGGCCCTCCCTGATGGCACAGGGGGTTAAAGCACAGCACTAAGAAGCTAAAGCCACTTCCCCCTGCCCCGGAGGTAACCACATGGCGTGGCAGACCTCTCCTGACCCACCCGCTGCACCCCTCAGCAGTGTACTTCGACGATCTGCCTGTTCTGCTCCCCACTCTTTTTAAATCTTTTTAAAGATTTATTTATTTATTCACACAGAACTGGGGTACAGGCCAGAGATGTGGAGAGTGATAGGATTCACCAGAGACAGAGTGGGGAGCAGAACAGGCAGATCGACGAAGTACACTGCTGAAGGGAGCAGTGGGCGGGTCAGGAGAGGTCTGCCACGCCATGTGGATCTCCTCTGGGGTAGGTGGGGATCGAACTCATGCGGAAGCGGCTTTAACTTCTTAGTGTTGTGCTTTAACCCGCTGCGCCACCAGGGAGGGCCAATAAATAAATCTTTTAAAAAATAATAAAACATTCTTATTTCCCTTTACCACCGTGACCAGCTTTTTAATTTTATTTTATATATATTTCACATCATCTTTTTGTACAATGCATGCATTCTCCTCTCAAATGTAGTGCCCATAAAATTCCCACCACCATTTCACCCATGCACCATCACCATAGTCCCTTGTGTAAAAATACATTCCCTCCCCTGTTTTGATCCCTCTTCTCCCCAACCCCTGCAGAGTGTCTCTGATTAATAGTTGCCTTTTAGGCTCTCCCTAGTGGTACAATGGGTTAAGCACAGCACTATGAAAATATGAGCCACCACTGCAGTATAAGTTTGATCCAGGAAGGTGACCCACATGGCACAGCAGACCTCTCCTGTCCTGCCCACTGCTCCTCTCAGCAGTGCATTTCAGTAGATATGTCTGCTCCCTACTCTGTCTCTGAAACCTCTCACCCCCTGTACCTCTGGCCTGTACCCCAGCTTATGCATAAATAGTTTTAAAAAAACAGCTGCCTGTTAATTTTGCTTTTTAATTTATTATAATTTTTCCTCCCTGGTTTCTTATTTGATCCCCCTATATGCCCCCTATAAGTGAAACCATCCAATATTTTTCTTTTTCCTCTGGCTTATTACTCAAACTCCCTTCCAGCTCCATCCATGTTGCTGTGAATGGTATGAGTGTATCTTTTTTCTGAATGTTAAGTAATATTCCCCTGTGTATATATACCACATCTTCTTGAACCAGTCATCTATTTTTGGGCATTTGGACTGTTTCCATATCTAACCTATTGCAATTAGTGCTGCAATAAACATAAGGGTGCAGGTATTCTGTTGAACTAGTGTTTTCGTGTCCTTTGTGCAGATCTGTAGGAATGGAATCGCTGAATCAATTTTTTAGTAGTTTGAGGAACCTCCACACAGGTTTCCATAGTGGCTGGAAAGCTTGCACTCCCACCAGCAGTGTAGGAGAGTTACTTTTTCTCCACATCCTTGCCAACATTTGTTGTTTCCTGTTTTTATATTATGTACCATTCTCACTGGTATATGGTGTTATCTCATCGTGGTTTTGACTTGCATTTCCCTGATTACAACTGATGTTGAACTGATGTTGGCCATTTGCATTTCCTCTTTGGAGAAGTGTCTTTTTAGTTTTTCTGCCCATTTTTGACTGGATTGTTTATTTTGTTCTTGGTTGATTTGTGTGAGCTCTTTGTAGATCTTTGTGAACAGTCTCTTATCCATAGTATTGTATGCATTTTTTTTTTCCTAATCAGAGTGTCTCTTTGTTTTGGTTAATGTCTCTATTTCTGAACAGAAACTTTTTAATTGATGTAGTCCCAGCTGTTCATATTTTTTTAAAGATTTATTTATTTATGCATATAGAATTGGGGTATAGGCCAGAGGTGCAGAGAGTGAGAGGATTCACCAGAGACAGAGTGGGGAGCAGAACAGGCCGACTGATGATGTACACTGCTGAGGGGAGCAGTGGGCGGGTCAGGAGAGGTCTGCCGCACCATGTGGGTCACCTCCGGGGGCCAAGGATCAAACATTCATGCTGAATTGGCTTTAGCTTCTTAGTGCTTTGCTTTAACCTGTCACACCACCAGGGAGGGCCCCCAGCTGTTCATCTTTTCCTTAACTTTCTTTGCTTTGGGGGGATATGTCTTTAAAGATGTTACTGAGATATTTTATATATCAAGTTGATTTTTCTCACTTTTACTGCAATGCATTGGTTCTGTAAGTAAATCAAAACTTCTTGCTATAAAGCCCTAATGTATTACTTCTCCTGGTGAAATACATTCAATGTTTTGCACAATTCATCAGTACCACTATACCAGACCATTCTCTTTCCAATCTCTAACCTTTGGACTTATTTTCAGCCTAATAATCAAGAGGACTCCAAATTTGGAATGCAGTATTCTCTACTCCTCTCTGGTGCAGAACCCTCCCTACCTTTGGCCTCTACCTCCCCAAGTTGGCTGCTGCTGGAATGCAAGCCCTACCACAGTAAAGCAAACCCATAAAAGACGCTTCTGAAAAGTCTTCTAAGAAATCAAAACCACATCAAAAAGGAATGGCTAATAGTTAGGTCTGGAATTATAATAATAAAAAAGATCCCTGAATTTTGCCTTTAGGGAGGAATATTAGAACAATGGACTTATTGTTTGATTCCACTGAGTAATTTTGGGGACCAAGTCTGAAACCAGAGAAGGGAAACCAGCTGCAGGGAATTCCAAGAAACATCAACATGTGTGTACTTCTTGGAGGGAAATTTCCAGTGATTTCTGGGAACACTTAGTAACTTCTGTGCTTACACATGTTTGGTGTATAAAGGCAAGTACTTACCCCCAAAGAACTTCATTCAGAAGTTGACACAGTTAAGTCTTTATATATATATTTTTTTAATGTGTCATAGTTTCTTCCTGATTTATAAAAATACTACATGCTTTCACAGAAAATTTAGAAAATGTGAAAAAAAAGTAGACATTAAATCAGTTATGACTGGTACTCATACAATAAAATCCTTGCATGTTCAGTAGATAATGGCATAAAAACTCAACTCATTTTCTACTAAAATCTGAGAGTTCCTACTTGTGTTATTTTTTTTTAAAGAAATGAAAGAGTGTTATATGTGTGTGTGTACATATATATGTATGTGTATGTATATATATATGTGTGTATATACGTGTGTGTGTGTATATATATATATCTTGAAGTCTTTCTTTCTTCTTACCAACATAACAATGTAGAAATACCTCTTTTAAACTGTCTATAAGATCCCATCCCGGGCCCTCCCTGGTGGCGCGGTAGGTTAAAGCACAGCACTAAGAAGCTTTAGCCACTTCAGCATGAGTTCGATCCCAGTCCCAGAGGTGGCCCACATGGTACGGCAGACCTCTCCTGACCTGCCCACTGCTCCCCTCAGCAGTGTATTTCATCAGTTAGCCTGTTCTGCTCTCCACTCCGTCTCTGGTGAATCCTCTCCTGGCTCCTGCACCTCTGGCCTGTACCCCTGTTCTGAACGCATAAATAAATAAATATTAAAAAGAAAAAAAATCCCATCCCTTCCCTTTGAATTTTTATGCCATTACCTCTAGCCCCATCAACTGGGAAGCTACTAGTAAAAGAGTTAAATGTGTGTCCATCCAGCTGCCTCTATTATTTCCTCTAAGATACTCTTAACGTTTATGAGTCCTTTAAATGAAATATGTGCTAAGTTATTGACTCATATCTAAATTGTTTGGCCTAATTCTGTTCATCTAAAACTATCTTCTCTATTCCAGCACTGTGCCAGGCAGGAAGAATTCAGCAGTGTACCTAACAGACAAGATTCCCTGCTCCCTGGTGCTACAGTCTAGTGGGGAAGACAGGCAATAAGAAAACAACAACAAAATTAATGTAACTTGTGCCCTCTGAAAGACATTACCAGGATGCTAAGAATCACAGTCTGTGATATGTAGATTGGGGGGTAGGGAAGCCTAAAAGAGGAAGTGGCTTGTCCATCAAAGAGACTCCTGCACCCCTACAGGCAGATGATTATGATAGCTGGATTACTATAGTGGTAGTAGAGAGATGGAGAAATTGGCATATTGAAGATACAGTTAAAAAGTAGAAATTGTAGGACTTGCTAGTAGGATTAATATGAAGGGGAAGGGAGAGAGCTGAATCAAAAATCATGTCCAGTTTCCAGTTTAAACAATCAGGCAGATGGTGGTCCCAGTTTGAGATGAATCATGTGAGAGAAGAACAGATCTGAGGATTGAAATCAGGAGTTCATGCTGTTCTGAACCATCTAGGGGAGAGGAACCGGGCCTGGGATCACAATAAAAGTCAGCAGAGTGCCGATTAAAGTGGCCTATCCCTTTAAATCCAGCTAGCCCAGAGAGAACCCAACTTCTGGATGGCTGGCCAGCAGCCAACGAGGACCCAGCTTTGACCCTGGCTTGCTGAGTTTGTAAGGAAGGTCCTGAGCCTGTAGGGCAGGAAGCTTCTGGCCTGATCTCTTACCCAGCAGCACCTGCTATTAATCCGTAGCAGATTTAAACAGGAGGAACAAAGAGAAGAGGGTATTTATGAAGACTCCCCTTCCAGCAGAGGTCCTCACAGAACTGCAGTGCTTTAGAAAAAAGGAGAGTACTTCTCTACATTCCACCCAAGGGTGGGATCCCTTCCAGGAGGAAGTGTTGCCTCCCTCCCCCAATTCCCAGTCCTTGGGGGAAGTAAGTCTGCCTTTCTCTGATATGGAGGGTGTTTTCCCTGCTATGAGGAAGGTAAGCCCTCCCTTTAAAAACAAAGTCAGCACCCTAATATATGGATCAGGCTTTGTACATTAGTCTGGAATCTGAGAAACAATCTCATGGCCCGTTGAAAGATGAGTGTGTCTCAGTAAGAAGGGAGCTGGTGTGCAAAGCAAACTTCTTTCATCCTCCAGTGCACCCCCAGTGCACTGTGTCACAAGCAGCGGAGCATGAGCCTGAGTTTGGGGAAGGGTAGAAATTAGTCAAAATCCCAAACCACACACATTAAAAAAATATGCAGGGGACCCTCCCTAGTTGCACAGCAGGTTGAAGCACAGCACTAAGAAGCTAAAGCCACTTTCGTATGAGTTCGATCCCTGCCCCTAGGTGACACCCCACCCCCCACCCCAACTCCACCCCCCCACCCCGTGGTGACTACAGGGCTGGGCAGACCTCTCCTGGCCCTCCCACCCGCTGGTCCTCTCAGCAGTGTACTTCCTCAGTTGGCCTTTTCTTCTCCCCACTCTGTCTCTGGTGAATCCTCTCACTCCCTGAACTTCTGGCCTGCATCCCAGTTCTATATGCATAAATAAATAAGTCTTTAAAAAACAAAACAAGGTCAGCCCCTCCCTGGTCCACAGCCATCCTGGCATCCTATCCATCCAGCATTCTGCCAGGACTTGTTTATGAGGATAAGCTCACCAGCTGACTGGCTCCCCAGCCTCCTCTAGGTCACTCTCCCTAAACAAGCAGAACCAGATTTGCCTCTTTGGCCATAGCTGGTACTGTGTGGCTGCTGGAATCTGCTCTTGCCTGGCTACATTTACCTCAGTCATCAGGGTAAGGCCTTCCACTTCCTGGAGAGAGACAGTACTGCTAGTGTTGCCACTGTTATCACTCTGGCTGCCCACAACGTAAAAAAGTTCATTCTCTAAGGCCCGGTGCTTTATCCAGCCAAAGAATGCCCTGGCCTATACTTTTCCTGACTGGGGAGAGGACATTGGAGAAAGGCTGGAACTTCTGCCATGTTGAACACTTCTGCTTCATATCCCTAACCACCTATCTACTGACCCCTTCCAGAGGTAACAGTGGGTTGATAGAACATCATGGAGGGACCTAGGAGGATGATACCCTTGTATGCTGTTGTGACCAGGAAGAGGCCATAAAGTTCCACCCTTGCTAACCACCTCACCCAATGAACTTTAAAATCAATTGTTTAAGGAGTAAAAAGAAGGCAGGATGGGAACTGGACTTCTCTGTGCTCTTTTAAGCAAGTCCATCTAGTTTATATTGAGCTACTCAGAACTTGATAGTTGCTGCTACCATGTATTGTTCTTAATTTGTGTGCTGCCTTTAAGTTGTGTCTTCCCAATAAAATTGACACTGAATTCAGAACAAAGGCTTTCCCTTATTTCTCCTTGGCACCTACCACTACCCTTTGCCTAGAGCTGGGAGGCTACAAGCCTCTCCCCAACCCCCTTTCCTCCTGAGGGTCTCTGGCTGAAGGACTGCGCCTTTAAAAGTTGCTTCCCTCACAATCCAGCAAGACTTGAGTCTTGCTGAGTGTAGGAAGGGAAACAGCTCAGCCTCTAATTCTGGCCTTGCTTGATAGTCATCCCAGTGCCCCAAGCCAGCTCTATCAGTTATTTGCACAGGGCAACCCAGGGATGGGGGAGGGGAATGGGACAGGCAGAGGGAGGCTGGAAGAGGGAGAAAGTCCTCTGGGGACCCCCATACCTGACTGTGAAGCTCACTTCCAGTACCTCAGAAGAATCAAGTACTCTGCACAGGAGCAAAACTCGGGTCTTCCTGGATTGTGAGGGAAGCAACTTTTAAAGGTTAGTCACGTAGACCTTTGATAGTCCATAAAGGAAGCAGTAGATGACTAACAGAAATTACAGGATGGCGCCACCCTTTCGCTGAAATGGCATCTTCTTTTGAATGCCTTGGGTAATTTCACAACACTTAGTGCTGGCTAGGAGCAGCTCTTCATCATCCCGGATGGAAGTGGGATAATTATGCATACCCTTCCTATCTCCTTCATTACCTGCTCAGCGCTCCTCTGTGACCAGCTTCCATCCACTTGTTTTTCTTGTCTAAGTTTTCATGCCTTCAGAAAATCAATCTATTCAAGAGAGTGGGACACGATGGTAGACAAACTGAGTAGGAAAAAGTAAATTCAATTATAAAGCATTTAAGGCGTGAATTCCAGTAAAACAAAACTTACTGCTTTCCTCCACCCCTCTGGTCAGAGCATTTATGTTGACACAGCTCCCTCTGTCGGCATCTGGAATATGTGTGCTCTTGGCCACTACTGCTCAACTCACCCCAGAACACTTTTATGTTGAGCTGATTTTGGGCCATATATGCTGAATGTTAGAGGTACAAGACAGCACGTCACTGCCTTAGTAGGTGTGGTGCTTCTTAAAATTGGCACAACTAATTATCATCTCCGGAATTTTTTGAGTGCACATTCCTGTGGTCTTCCCAACAAAATCTGAGTTAATGAATCTGGGATAAATTCCAGAAGCTATATTTTAAATGAGAATTCCGAGTGATACTGAAGCAAGGAGTTCACAAATCACATTGTGAGAGATGACAGAATCCATTATTGTCATATAGTCTGGTACAATGCCACAAAGAATGGGCAGAATTTGCTGGTGACACAGAGGACTGAGGAATAGGACAAAGAAATCTTCCCAGAAGCGGAATAGAAGTTGATGAGATAAAGAAGGGAATCAGAGGATCCAGACCAAGGGTGCAACATATTTTAAGGTAAGACATAAAAATGCACAGACCTTAAATAGTGTGGGAGTGGCAGTGTCAAAAACTGAATGACCTAGCTTTATTCTAAAAGCTCCAGGAAATGAGGCAACTTTTAAACAAGAGAATGAGTTAACAAGATCTACATATTAAGAAAATCCCACTGGCAACAATGCTAAGGGTTCAGGGTTAACAGCAGGGATCCTTTCGGAGAGAAGTGGCAAGACTGTGAGCAGAAGTAAGAAAGGTGGCAGATACTGAAACGGAAAGAGGAGCATGGTTAGGTGGCACACATAGTGGCTAAATCACTGGAGGGAATATGTGAGAAGGGCCCCAAAGATGATGCTAAGGGTCCTGGGTTGGGTGTGAGGACGTCATCATTTCCCAGGAAAAGGCAAACAGATGGAGAGACAGAGAGGGGAGGTTCAGGGAAGACTAGCAGACACCAAGGGATAGGAAATGGACAATATTCTTTTTTTTTTTTTAAGATTTATTTATTTACGCATCGAGAACTGGGGTACAGGCCAGTGGTGCAGGGATGGTGAGAAGCTTCACCAGAGACAGAGTGGGGAGCAGGACAGGTGGACTGATGAAATACACTGCGAGAGGAGCAGCGGAATGGTCAGGAGAGGTCTGCCATGTGGATCATCTCCTGAGCAGGTGAGGATCGAACTTACGCAGAAGTGGCTTTAGCTTCTTACTGCTGTGCTTCAATCTGCTGCACCACCAGGGAGGGACACAGTATTCTTTTTTAATGTAATTGTCAGTCTCCATCTTGACCACTTATTAATTGAGTACATGTAAAGCACTAATTTTTCTTTAATCCTGCTATGCTTTAATTGTTTCAGCTGAAAAATATGAATCATAGTAGTATCTATCTTACTGGGTTATTGTGAGGACTAAACTAGTGAATAAATGTGAAATATTTAACAAAAGTGTCTGGCACATAGTAAGTCTCAGTATATGTTACTTTTTATACACATGCATTATTCATAATAATGTTTATTGCTAGATTACTGACTAGTTGCTGTCCACTAGACCAGTGCTTTATTTCTCTCCATGTTTTAGATTTTACATTTATGTCCTTTGCTAAATGACTTTCCAGTAACTCCCACTAGTACAGAGTAGATTCCCCTGTTTGCACTGTTACTTCCTTTCCACTACAATTTTAGTGAATGCGGCACAACAGAAGCCTTAAACTTGTCTGTGAGGTTTGGCTTGCTCTTTGGCTTCTGTCACTCAAACAACCGTGTCTTTGTTAACCCCAGGGCCAAAAATGAGGAAGACCAGGGAGCACGCCTGACAGTGCACAGCAAACCCATAGATTTGTAAATAAGAAAACAAATGTTTTTATTGTATGCCACTAAGTTTTGAGTGTTATTGTTATAGGACATTATTGTAACAATTAACAGCTAATACAATGGTATGGGAACACTTCCCTGGCCAAGTTTTTACACTGATTTAGAGGCTCTGTTTCTCTCTACCAGGCTCTGCAAGCAGAGGGAGCCTTGGTGCCCTTGATCTCTGACAACACACATTCTTAGCCTTTGTCAAGAGCAATCACTTGAGCAGTTTCTCACTGTGTAGCCCCTGTTCAATGTCTTCAAGTCCCCGAGAAGAGAGACATTAAACCGGAAAAGTGGCAGGACATAACCTACTTCTGCTTATACCTTTCCTTCCCCATGACCAAGTTCAACTCATGGTCCTGACCACAGAATGACCCAGTAAAACTAAATTTATTTGAAAATTAAGAACTGCCTCACCTTAATTTCCAAACTAGTAAGAGCAGTAGTATTCTAAAAGCCATTTGCTATGTGGAATTGTTACAGGGCAGGGAGAGGAGCACCCCTAAGACCCCCAAACCTGCTTGCTCTAAATAGGTTCTGCCATTTGCTACATCAAGACAAAACATGTAAGACATTTAATGGAAAGGAACTTTAATATAATTGGTGTGCAATACAGAAAAGACAAAGAACAGGGTTTCTAAATCAAACACCTGAAGTTACTTCCCCTCGAGGGTAAAATATACCCAAAAGGGATTGGCCCAAAGCGAGGTCTGGAAGCCGCCACAAGACTAAAGCACCTCTGGCCGGGACCCACAGGAAAGAGTCAGAAATGATCAGACAAGTCTGGGAGGAAAAGAGCAAAATCAAAATCAAGACAAACACTGCCATAGTCAACTTTCCCACAGGTCTGTCGCCCACATCCGTTTCAAGCAGTCCAGGACCAAGAAGCAAATGCAGTTTCTTCACATGTCTCTTTGCTCCATGTGGCTCCACCAAGTCACCATCTGGCTCTCCATCCTGCTTCCATTCTCTTCAGTCTCCTCTCCAGATTCTTCTCCCTGCTCAGCTCCACCCTCCTTCCGGGTGGGGTGGGCCAGGGAACCTGGAACCTCCCCTTTTCCTGGGTACCACCCAGTTACAGAATGACTGTAGGAGGGCTCATCTTTCCTTTCTTCAGGGAGTTCTTGGGTCTTTGTCCTTTCTAAATTGTACCTACCAATCCTGCTTTACTCCAGATAGTAGAGTGGAAAGAACTTTGGGTCAGAGTCAGAAGACTAACAATGCTCACCATCTGACATTGACTGAGTCACTTAAACATGGACTCAGCTGTTTTTAGCCTCTAAAAAGGGGAAAATAGGATCTGCCTCATATCATTACCTTGTGTTGTAAGGATCAAATGAGAAAGCACTCAAACATGTCAAAATAAATATGACTAAGTCCTTTAACAAGGACTTCATAACCGGTGGGTAGGAGCAGGAAGACTAATATATGCATGGTGCTTCCTTTGGTGCAGATCAGGAACTGAAGCAAAACTCAGAACCGCAGCCCTGACCCAGTTGGGGAACTCCAGACATCACCGGGTTTCCTATTTCAAGTTCCCTCCATAAATTGCCTTATGACCTTTTTCTTCAATTTGATTTTAGTCTGGGCACTCGGTCATCACAGTTGCTTAGACCTCTGATCATTTCTTACCCCTTTCATTGTTCAGTTAAAGCCTGTGGGCCTTTTTTGAAGGAAACTTGTAAGATGTTTAGGATAGATTAGATTCTAACAGAATTTAATTTTTTTTTCTGTTTTGTCAATTAATGCATGCTGAGAACTGTTCTTTGCCTGCTTACCCAAATATTCTGAATTGTTCTCTAGACAAGTTAATTCCAAGCCTAAGGCAAATTGCAGATAAGAGCACATTTTTTTCTTGAAAGTCCTTCCACCCACCTTTCCCTATAGAATCTTTCTTTAAAGACACCAAAATTGGCATGGTACTGGAATAAGCATAGACATACAGAC
>NW_004567107.1:42835811-42889784 GCF_000260355.1 Condylura cristata | reverse complement strand
TCTTTTCTGCTAAATAAATAAATCTTTAAAAAAAAAAAAAAGAAACTGCAGAACTATTTTCCACAGTTTCACACTTCCAGCAGCAGCATCTGAGGATTCTGAATTTATGACCTCTTCACCAACACTTCCTGTTATTTGACTTCTTAATTTTAATTTCCTTTTTACTGTCTAATTTTTCTCTTTCCTTCACCATCTCCTCTCTTCCTTTCTTCTTTCTCTCCCTTGGATAAATCTGCATAATTTATAATATTATTGAGACCCTAAAGTAGTCCCATCAAGTAACCCTGTCTCCATTGCTTTTTAGGTTTTAGACTCCTCTTCACTTAAAATCACCATTGATCTTGAAACTCACACTTCCAGTATATCCATCTTTGACTTTCTAATTCTAGCAACCGAAGCCCTTGTCTTAAAGCATTTCACTTCATCAATATTTCTAAGGGTCTCTGGTTTTGATGAGAACCTTAAAATTTTTCTAGTCTAATTCCTTTTGTTTAATCGTGGAAAGAGGTGGAGGGAGGATTGAATGAAATGAAAGTGGAAGAAAGAAGATTAAAGGAGGGAAACAGGGCCAAGGAAGAGTGGTAACTAGTATATGCCTGGCATTTTAACACATAATGTTGTTAAATCTCACAATGATGCCTCAAGATTGGCACCACAATCTTTTCAAAAGGAGGGAACTGAAACTAAGAGAAGTTATTTCAAAGTCACCCAACCTGAGAAAATCAAACTTAGATATGTGCAACTCCAAATCCTGTGGTACAGAAACTCTTGGATTTCAAGGAGGAGAATTATCTTCATAGACCCTGACCTATTCCTGTCTGTTGGGTCAGAAAAACCTTGAATGACCACAGCTTCAGTATTGCAGGGGTGTTATTAGAAGACAACTATGCTGTCTTGTTTCTGGAGGAAATCAATGCGAGGATGGGAGCAGTTTTGCTTCAAAGAACAAATGATGCCTCAGGCTAGGAAAAAATAAGCAGTGAAGTATATTCCATGACCAAGGTTATGGTTTTTGTCACCTGGCAGGAGTTAGATATGTAAGGTGGTACCGAAAATTCAAATATAAAACTTCAGAAAATGGGTTACCACCTATTCCTACCTAAGTAGAAAATTACTCAGATTTTGCAAGCTATTCAAAGAATAATGCATTTAAAAAACAAAACCAAAGAGGACCAGGTCATTACACAACCAGATTAATTTGATTCATTTTGCCTTTGGCTTTTGAAAATATTAAAAAAATTTAATCTTGAGGTAAAATTTTCTCCACATTTTTTTGCCAGTCATTTGCATAACTATATCATGCCATGGGTATATTTTCTTTTCTTTTAAAAAAGATTTATTTATTTATACATACAAAACTGGGGTACAAGCCAGAGGTGCAGGGTTAGTGAGAGGATTCACCAGAGACAGAGTGGGGAGCAGAACAGGCAGATGGATGAGGTACACTGTTGAGAGGAGAAGCCATGTGGATCACCTCCCAGGCCTCGGGTTGAATATGTACTGGTGCGGCTGCGCTAACCCGTTGGGGCACAGGGAGGGCCTTCGGGGGGGTATATATTTATACCACCGTATCATGCACATGTTTCACCCACCCTCCATCAAAACTCCCATGCAAATGTCTACTCCCTTCCATCCATGTGATCTCTTCCCTCTGCCCACCCTCTACCTTCTCTCTGGTAACCAGTTTGTTTTTCACACAGTCAGGTAATTTTGCTGTGCTTTGTCTGTTTGTTTTCTTTGTTTATTTATATTCCACAAAAAAGTGAAACCATGTGGTACCTGCTCTTCACTTTCTGACTTATTTTACTTAAAATTATCACCTTAAGAACCATCTATTTTTCTCCCCAAAGTTGCAATTTCATCTTTATAAATAGCTGAGTAGTATTTTATTGAGTCTATATTCCACAGTTTCTTTCCCCAGTCATTTATGTCATCAAGCACTTAGGTTGGTTCCACAATTTGTTTATATTAAACAATGTTTTTATGAATATGGAACTTTGTACTCTTAATCCCTTCATTTGCAAGCCCCAAAACCCCTCTTCTCAGGTAACCACCAATCTGTTTCTGTATCTATGAGATTTTTTTTGTCTTATTTTTTAGATTCCACGCATCAATGAAATCATATGGTTATACTTTCTGATATATTCATTTGAACTCAATGTCTTTCACATTGGGGCAAGTTAAGCAGTGAATAACCAGCCCATACAAATTCCTGTGTATGGTGAAATGATTGTGCTGGGACGAGTTGCCAGGAAATTTTCCAGTTTGGCAGTTACTTCTTAGTAATCAACAAACTTTAGCAAAGCTGCAGCTAGTTGACATTTTGTGGAATGGATTGATGTAACCAGTACACTTAACTGTTCTTCCCCAACGACAGGATGATTTGTTAGCTGTTTTGTTTGTTTGCTTGAGCAATTTATCTGAGGCAAATTTTCCTTTCAGCCCTCTTTTGTAGCCAAAACCTCAAGCATTCCCGCTTTACATAGATTAGAAGTATTTTTCCCCACACCTTTGTGTTTTCTAGTGTTTCGTAACTTGTACTTGTCCAGACTTTTCATCCCTTTGTTGCTTCTTTTTCTTAAAATTTCAGTGAATCCTTTATTTATGTTATTTTTCTTTGCTTATTCCCTTCCTTTGTTTTTATTTTTTTATTGTAATGTCTTTTTCCCTAACTACATGAACTGACTAATTAATTTATTTTCACTCTTTCTTAGTAATGAATGTGTACAAGCTGTTAAATTTCTAAATACAGTGGTACTTATTTGATTCACCCAGCTCAGATTCCCCAGGGTATAAGTTTTCCCTGTCTCTCTGAATTAATTTGTCTTTGAAATCAAAAGCAGTTTTGAGTGACTTGTTTGGAAATCTGTGAAGTAGGATGTCACTGTTTAATTTCACAGAACCTTTCTTTTGCCTTAGCTTAGTATTCTAGTTCAAAGAAATGATTGTAAAAAAAAAAGGAACAACCTTTTTTGCACTAATATTACTCTGTAACTGGCTTTGTACTTTATTATTATTATTTTTAAAAGATTTATTTATGCATCCAAGAATAGGGGTAGGCTAGAGATATGTGCAAGGTGAGAACATTTATTAGAGACAGAGTGGGGAGAAGAACAAGTGGATTGACTCAGAGACATTGCTGAGAGACACTGCTGAGGGGAGCAGCTGGCAAGACAGAAGTCTGTGGTGCAATGTGGGTTAGTACACTGGCCAGGGATATAATTTGTGCTCCAGTGTCTTGTGCTGCAGTGGCTGCTGATAGCTTGACTGTGCTGAGACTTAACCACTTACGCCACCAGGGAGGCCCCTGTCTTTATACATTAAATCCATTCTATCCTGTGTGCCCATTTCACAGATGAAATAGAAAATCCTGAGCAGTTTTTTTTAATTAAAGACTTATTTTTATTTATGCATACAAATGGGATGTAGGCCAGAGGTGTAAGGGTGAGCGGATTCACCAGTGACAGAAAGGGGAACAGAACAGCCCAATCTATTGCAATACACTGCTGAGGGGAAGCCAGGAGAGGCCTGCCTGGCCATGTGGGTTAGATCCCTGGCTGGCATGGAACTCAGGTCACAGTGGTTGGCTATAGCTTGATAGCTCTGACTTTAACTCCTGTGCCTCCAGGTAGGCCCTTACTGGGTATGCCCATCTTAGCTTTCTGTCACTCTTTCATACATTCTAGTTAATTTTGTTTGTAGCATTATCTCAAGTTACCTTGCTGGCTTATTTACTTGTTTATTTATTTAATTGGTTGCTGCTATTTTGTTTGTTATGATGTCTACACCATTAGACTTTAAATTCCAAGAAGTAGAAATTTATCTTGTTCATAACTCCCCCAGGACCCCCTTAGACAAGACAGATACTTTTGAATCTTAAAGTGTGGTCCTGGAAGGAGAGCCACCACTCAGATGTGTGACTTGATGCACTCGGATTTCATTTGAGTTTCCTCTCTCATGGAGAGGCAGGCCTTGTGGGCTCATTGTTACTCAATGTGATTCTGCATAGATAAAAGTACAACTAAAACTCGCACGGAAAGCAAGGGAGGGGGAGAAAATGTGGTTCAGCACAGAGAAGGGGGAAGGAACTAAAAGTGGGGGGGGGGCGCGTAGTGCGTGGGGCTGAGGACAGCATCAGGTGACCCAAGGGAGCGGGAGCCAAGAGGAGGAGCACAGGTGGCGGAGAGGAGGGCTCGTGTGGGGGTAACGCCAAGGATGGGGTACAGGAGTTACAGGGGGGGTGGCGCGGTGTACCGAGAGACGAAGCCTATCCATCTGCGACTGGCCTGGTTGGGATTTGGATAAAGACAATGGGTACGTTGAAGGTGTGTTTAGCAGGAGGGATAGGGGACACTTGGGGGTGGGGGAGGGAAGAGAGCCATCCGGTAACCGAGGGGCTGTTGGGGGTTGGGAGAGGGTGCGAAAGATTTGCCTGGGGTGCAACCACTGGAGCGCGGTTTATCCAGCTGCTCTGTCCTAGGGTAGGGTAAGGTACTGTCAGGGCAAAGGGTAGACCCTAGAGAAGTAAAAGGGGGTGTAAGTAGGGGTAGGCGAGGAGGGTTGGGGGGTCCCCTTGGCCGCAACGGGTATCGAGGGAGGGCACAGGGTGCAGGGGGAGGAACACCTAGCCCCCGCTCGGCCCGGCCCAGCGCAGGGGAGTGGGCCCCTGCGGCAGCGGAGGGGCGGGCGTTGCGGCAGGCTGCGGCGCGGGCGGGGCGGCCCCAGTGGCGGTCGCCTCACTTCCGGAAGCGCCCGGTTACTGTGGCCACCGCCTACTCTGGGCTTTGCCAGCCTGCGGGCGGGGGCTGCAGAGCGGGGTGAGCTCGCTGTAGGCCGAAGTCCCGCTGTTCTCGCGGCTGGCGCCCCTCCCGCAGCCATGGGGGCGTCCGCTCGGCTGTTGCGCGCAGTGATCATGGGCGCCCCGGGTTCGGGCAAGGGGACCGTATCGTCGCGCATCACCAAACACTTCGAGCTGAAGCACCTCTCCAGCGGGGATTTGCTCCGAGACAACATGCTTCGGGGCACAGGTGGGAACTGGGACCGGAGGGGTGGCTGTGCGCTGACAAGATGGAGATTTGCAGCCCAAGGGGCTAGGACGGAGGATGCGGGTCTCAGGGATGCGGGTCCTGAGATATGGGCATATCTCTGTCTCGCCGCTCAGATTCTGCTGAGCTACTCTGCTCCCGGAAACCTATGGTTTCTCTGGATCTTCGGGGCGAGTTGCGGAGGGAACGACTAGGAACTAAAGGCATGTTTAGACTTTCAAAGATGAAAAGAAATCACTTGTCCTAAGAGTCCATCGAGCTGTGGTTTATTCTTCACATGCCCTTTCACCTGGAAATCTGGTGTTTGACCTGCTAGGGTTTGCTTTTTTTTTTTTCTTAACAGTTTTTTAGTGTTAAACTGTTGGATTTTGTGATTTGACCTTTCTCCCAGTCTTTGAAGGCCCAGTATGCACTCACAAAATTGACTTAGATCTTTTGATACCTCCAGAGATTTCTTAAACATGAAAGCTATTGTGCTTGGCTGTGTAAAGGATTGTTTTGTTTCTCATGCCAAGTAAATTCTTATAACTCAGCACAAAATCCAGTCAACAAACTGTACGCTTTAGGTGCTGAATTACATTTTAAGAAAGATTTTTTAAAACTCAACAACAGGGTGATTTTTAAACTCTCTCATTATATGTGTGTGTGTGTGTGTGTGTGTATATATATATATATATACATATATATGTCTGTATATATGTATATATATATATTTAAGTGTTAATCTTTGTTTACTGAAGCAGAGCCCATTTTGAAGTTGCTTTTTAAACTATAGAAGTAATGCTTACACAAGGTAAAACAGGATTGGAAGCAGGACCGAATTACATAAAATGAAAAGTAAAGCCCCTCTCATTTCTTACCTCAGTCCGATTCTTCAGAGGGAAAGAGTGTCATGTTATTTCTTTCAGAAATGTGTATTTATGTATATGCACTATGTAGCATGTAATCATAGTATATGTATTCTGAACTGTCTGTTTTCACTTTACACCTGGAGTATCTTTACATATGAAAATACAGGAATCCAGTTGATTCTCTCAGTGTTTGTTTAGATATCTATTTGTTGAATCTTCTATGACTTATTTAACCAACCCCCTTTTATGGGGGTGTAGAATATGTTGAAGTGGGCTTTTTTTGTTTGTTTCAAATACTAACAAATTAAAAAAAAAAAGGAACACCATAGTGACTTTAATTTGTCTCTTGGAGTTCTTTGATTCAGCAACTTATCTGGAAAATTATTTTTACTTTTCTCCGCTAATATTTATCTTTTAAAAATCATAATGTATTTGTATTTTGTTAAACTTCTTGAAAAGGTTCAATTGTTTCATTTGCTGGTTAAACATTCTTGATGTAATGTATTGAAGTAATTAGGTAACAATAAAAAGTCTCTAGTTCTGTACTTCCTTGGGGCGAGCTTGTCCATAATGGAAAGAGTAGTTTTTATGGGAACTTTAAGTTCCTGAAAATCAACTGAGCTGTTAAGCATAATTTTGAGATATATTAACTTGTGAAAACATAATTAAACATTTAAAAAAATTTAACCCAAATAAGTAAACTTTTTATTTTATTTTTTTAAAGATTTACTTATTTATACATACAGATACACAAGGTAAAACAGTATTGGAAGCAGGACCGAATTGCATAAAATGAAAAGTAAAGCCCCTCTCATTTCTTACCTCAGTCTGATTCTTCAGAGGGGAAGAGTGTCATGGTATTTATGTATATACACCCAGAAGTGGGGGGTGGGTACGGTGTGAGAGAATTCGCCAGAGAGAGTGGGAAGCAGAATAGGCAAATTGACTGAAATAAACTGCTGAGGAGAGCAGTGGGCAAGTCATGAGAAATCTGCCACACTATGCCATGTGGGTCACCACCCTGGCCAGGATCTGACTGCTGATCACTTCATAGTGCTGTGCTTTAACCCATTGTGCCACTAGGGAGGGCCCTAAGTACACTTTTTAAAAGTTAAGAGACAATTGAGTCTATCCTTAATATCTCATGCTATCTGCTGCCTTTTTTCTCTGACTCCAAAACATGAAAAGGAGGCTAGAGGACACAGAGAGGATTATAGGGAAGATGTTTGGTTTGGAGTCTGCTCATTCTTGGGTTTTATAGGCAGTTTTTAAAAAAACTAACAACAAAAACTAGATAATGGAATTTAGGGAGGTGTCATGAGATTGTTATTCCAGCTGTTCTGTGTTTCAGTAGTAAGACTATATTCTCAATAAATATTGTGAATGGATTGGATATTTCCCACTGGATTAGAGCCACAAGGGAGGTATAGTATTCTATTTTAAAAGATTGCTGTGTTGTTGATACCAAAGGTAAGAATAAAGGAAAGAAAATTTATCTTGAGAATATAAAAAAGAAAATGAAAATCCTCTGCAATTCCACCACCCCAGAGACAACTATAATAGAGCTTGTGATGCTTTTTTTCCCTTTTTTTCCCCTCTGTTGCCTTTGTATGTGTCTGCAAACTTGTTGTATTCTAAATTTGCTTAGAGACCTTTTCTCTCACTTATTGTGAGCATGTTCACACACCATTAAGCAATATTTCATGAAGATTGAACAATTTTTAATTTATGATTTCCCATTGTTGGATATTTATGTTGTTAGTTCATTCTTTGCTGTAATAAATACTCTTATTGCTGTTTTTGTACATGAACATTTGGCAGTATCTCTGCTTATTTTCCTCAAATAAATCCCTAGTGTGGAGTTTCTATAAATATGATACATTTACAGAAGTGGTGTGCCAACCTACTTTCCAGCTATCATTCAGTGAGGGTGCTGTGTTACATAACCTGAATTATATTTTATAGTTAAAGTTTAAAATCATCACAGCAGATATGATTAAGACGCTGGACATAACTGGTTGATAGTAGCAAACTCGGAGTTTCCATAGACAACAGTTGCACTATGGAGTCAGGAAATGTGAATGTGACCCCTAGTTGAACCCTCTAATTTAAGGATAAGGAATCTTGAGTTTGGGAGTGGTTAAAGAACCTGCTCGAATAACAAGCTGACATTACTAAGAGACTGGGTGAAGGCCTGGGACTCCCATGCCAGTTCAGTTACTCTAATATTGTGGTATTTCCTATATTGGGATTCATAAGATAATTTTAGGTAAAAAGAATTTCTCATCAGTTTTTCCAATGTGTATTTCAAATGCCACCAGTACACCAAACCTTTAATTTCATGAACATTATTACTTAGTCATTTAAAAAGCTGAATCACTTTAAAATAAGACATATAGTAAGTAATAGTTTAGCTATGACAGATATTATAAGATTGCAGTGTGATTGCCCAACATGAGAAACTGCATTATAGCTTAGACCTTCTCAAAGACGTGCCTCTGGACTAGATGGCTAACCCGTTTGAATTTGATTTGTTCTCACTTTGCAATAGATCTCTGCAATGTGTTGTCAGCTCCCAAGACTTTGTATGTCTAACACAACTTTTATCATGTTCACCTGAGAGTATAGGTGTGCCTTTAAACATTCCTCCAGTTTAGATTCTGTCCTGAAACAGATTGAATGGGAAGTTGACTATTATAGACTTGGAGTGGGAAGGAACTCTCTTGGTGCTTCAGTGAGGTGAGAATTAGGGCAATGGTCGAGGGGAAGACTAATAGTTGAGTTTTTTATTTTCAATATAATTATTGAAATAGCCCATGCATGAAGGTATTATAATTTCTATGTAGAGTTAGAAGAATAAAATTGTACACTCATTTACCCATCACTAAGCAAAAAAAAAAATAGTACTTTGGGGCTCGCTGTGTGTTCGCCACTAGTCACAACTCTTTTCTGCCTTCTAGACATAACCATTATATTGACTCAAGTCTTTATTATTTGAGAAAGGTTCTCTTTAAAATTCCTTGATCAGGTATAAAGCTACCATTTAACTTACTCCGTGTCATTCTCCTACTTTTGTTTTGTTTCAACATGTTTTAAAAGTAAAGGTTTATGTTGTTTATTATATAACATGCTAGTGTTGCCAGGAACTAGGTTAACTCTCTGCAGCCCTTTCTCTTAGCATAGGTATACAAAAGAGAACTTTTTTTTTAAGCTTCATTTATTTATGCATACAGGGCTACAGGCCAGAGGTGTGGTGGGTGAAAGGATTCACCAGAGTCAGAGAAGCAGAACAGACCTACTGACAAGTACACTGCTGAGGGGAGCAGTGGGCTGGTCAGGAGAGGTCTGGAGATGTCTGCCTAGCAGTGTGGATCAGCTCCCTTGCTGTATCGAACTCTTGTTGCAGTGGCTTTGAAGAGCTTCATAATGTGGTGCTTTAACCCATTGTGCCACCGGGGAGAGACCAGAGAACTATTTTTTATAGGTTGGTCAGACCCCTTTTTGTACTTCATAGCTGCTCTAATAAGTTTTAGCTTGTTAGGAGGTGATTGGTTTGAGCAAATTAATTTTTTATACACAAGTGTGTTTGATCAGTGTCAGGTTATTTGCAGTTTATTAAACTAATAAATAGTTGACGATACCTTGTTTTAAGTAAAAACCAGCTAACCTGATCATAAGAATGAGTGAACTGGAAGTTTACAGCTTCACATGGCAAGCAATCTATTAATAAACAACAGCAGTCTTGATGCATCTCCAAGTCATACTTGTCAAACATAGTCAGTTGTTAACGAACCAAGCCAATGTCTAAGCAGATGAGGGTGCTGGTCTAGTGCAGGCAGAGGGATTTTTAAGCTCAAGCCTCTAATGTTCATGTGAGCACTCTGTGGGAGCCTACTATGTTCAAGCTCTGTGGACTGCTCCCAGCAGTAAGAGGAGCAGATTACTTTGCAGCCAGTGCCCGGATTGAATTCAGCATCTCAACAAATGGATTTATCTATACATAGGTATGTGCTCAGCTTCGCAACTCAGTTGACAATTTTGTACTTTTTTTTTTGGAATTATTTGACCAGGGTCAGTGTGTCTAGATGTTCAAATAAGGTTCTCAGAAATCCACCTAGGGCATTCCTCTGGGACGCCACTTTATTATTGTGTCTAGAAGTCCATTAGGGTGGTATGTAGTTTACTTCCCCAAAGTGGGTTTGTGCTTTGACATTGGTGAGTGTACTTTATATTTGAGATAAGTTACTTCGTTCAGGAACCTCCCAGGTGGCCAAGGGAGTGTCAGTGCTGTCATCACTGCAGCCTGAGTTTGATCCTCCGGCTAGGGAGCTAACCCACATATGGAGCAGCAGGCCTCTCTTGTCTCCCCACTGCTCCCCTTAGCAGTCTATTTCAGTAAATCCACCTGTTCTGCACCCACTCTGTCTTTGGCGAATCTTTTTTTTTTTTTTTAAGATTTTTGCAAACAAAACTGGGGTACAAGCCAGGCTCAGGGGCGGTGAGAGGCTTCACCAGAGACAGAGTTGGGAGCAGAACAGGCAGATCGAGGAAGCACACTGCTGAGGGGAGCAGCGGGCGGGTCAGGAGAGGTCTGCCACGCCATGTGGTCACCTCCGGGGCAGGCGGGAATTGAACTCATGCGGAAGTGGCTTTAGCTTCTCAGTGCAGTGCTTTAACCGCTGCGCCACCAGGGAGGGCCTGGCGAATCTTTTTACCCCCTGTACCTGTGGCCTACACCCTAGTTCTTCAATGCAAAAAAAAAGATCATGGCATTCATAGCTTGTTGAATAGTGTAGTTATTTGAAAAATAAAATGATATCATCAGTGATGTTATAAAATGACCAGACTTTAAAAAAGGGTAAAGGCTGAAAAATGGCTATTTAATATAGTCAACATTTCAGATTAACGTCTTCGTGTTTTGGACTTTTTTTTTACTAGTATCCTTAAAGTTAAAAGCTGGTTTTAAGCTTTCCTATTTTCTTCTAACCTTCCTTTCTTATGTTTATTTGTAACTTTAGAAAAATAACCTTTCCTCAATAATTTACTTTAAGCTGTTTTTTAAATGTGTTTTAGAGGTTTGGAAGCTCCCAATAGCTTAATTTTCAAATCAAATGTGTAAAAGTATTTTTATTAATTTATTTAGATGTAACATTAATTTATAGGTAAGTAAGGGAATGAAAATTTACCAAATGTGCAAAGAATGTGCTATGCAAGTATCTTTTATATAATTTGGGGAGAAGGGTAAAAAATTTTAAATGTACTAATAAGCAAACTGTTTAGACTTTGATGAAGGGGTTGTTTTTTCTTTTAAATAAATTCCATTAGAAGCATTATAGGCCTCAGATTTTACTATTATGAATAAACATTTATTGATTTAGATAGTTGATAATGATAAAAGAAAAAATTATTAACTATGCATGTAACTATGTTCACATACAAAACAAATCAGGATGTTTTATGTTATCAGTTTTAACAGTAGTTGAGTAGTGATGGAATTATTAGTGCTTTTTTCCCTTGTGTTTTACTTACTTGGCTTCTTTCTTTAAAAACTGTTGAGCTATATTTCATATACCATAAAATTTCATTGAGACATATATCATATACCATAAAATTAACTCTCTTGAAGTTTATGATTCAGTGTTCTTTAATTTCAGAGTTGTACAGCCATTCCCTTCCCACAACCAGTTTTAGAATATTTTTTTTTCTTTAAAAAGGAATTGTATTCGTTTTTCAGTCACTTTCCCTTTTCCCCCTACACTCCCGGCATAGGCAACTACTAATATTCATTTTCATGGTATAGATCTGCCTTTTCTATATATTACAAATAAATGGAATGATACAATACAAAAATGGTCTTTTGTATCTGGATTATTTTATCCGGTATAGTTTTTTCAAATTCATTTTCTAAAATGTAATAATATTTTTCTTTTTATGGCTGAGTAACCAAATTTTGTTCAAATATGCCATGTTTATTTATTGATTCATCACTTAATGGACATCTGTGTTTCCAGTTTTTGGTTTTTATGAATAATGTTGTTGTGAACATTCACATATAGGTTTTCATGTGGACTGTGTTTTTTATTTCTCTTAGGTTTATATTAATGTTGGAATTGTTCAATCACATGATAACTATTTAACCTGAAAAACTGACATACTGTTTTCCAAACTATTTATAATCCCATTAGTAATACATGAGGCTTTTAATCTCAAACATTCTTGCCAATACTTGTTTTATAATCACCCTAGTGAATTTGAAGTGGTGTATCATTGTAGTTTCAGTTGTGGTTCTCTAATGTCTAATGATGTTGAACATCTTTTCATGTTTGTATCAGCCATTTTTATATTCAGATGCTTTGACCATTTTAAAAAATGGACTGTTTTTGTTGTTGAATTAAAAGAATTCTTTAGATGTTCTACATAGGAATTCTTTATCAGATGTATGACATAAGATTTTCCTCTCAATCAGTGGATTATCTGTTCACTTTTGTAATGGTGTTCTTTAAATGAAGGCTATTAATTTTAATGAAGTCCAATTTAACTTTTTTTCTTTGTTGCTCATGCTTTTTGGATTCATATGTAAGAAACCATTGCTTAATACAGAGTTTTGAGTATTTATATCTGTTTTCTTAAGGGGTTTTGTAGGCTAGGTCTTAACATTTAGGTTTTGACACATAGTAATTTTTATATACAGTGCTAGGTATTGGTCCAATTTTTTTTTTTTATATTTAAAGAGCAGGTTTATTAGAAAAGGGACAAAAAAGTAAAAGACATTTGCACACAAGTGGGCAGGAAGACCAGCCCAACTTTGTTTTTATCTCAATATTCCATTCTCTCAGCATCATTTGTTGAGAGAATTAATCTTTCTCCTAATGGTGTGTCTTGGCATGCTTGTTGAAAGTGAACTGACTGTAAATATGAGGGATTATTTCTGAACTCTCAAATTCCTCTATGCAAAAATAAATAAAATTTAAAAATCATAATTTCTATCATACTTAGATGATTACTGTTAACACTTGTCTATAACTTCCCATTTTTTCTCCATACACATTTAGGTTTACTTTTACATATGAGATTATGCCTATTTATTTTGTAAATAAATTATTTTATTGTGTAACAGTAACAGTTTTTATCATAAAAGTTGATGATGCATATTTTCATTTGAATGTGCTATCCAGAGATCCTTTTTAAAAAGGCATCCAGTTCCTAAGACCTGGAATGGGATAAAATGCACTTACAGATTCCCTCCTCTGCTGTAGAAATTGGTGTGTTGGCCAAGACTTTCATTGACCAAGGGAAGCTCATCCCAGATGATGTCATGACTCGGTTGGCTCTTCATGAGCTGAAAAATCTCACCCAACATAGTTGGCTATTGGATGGTAAGTGGAATGTTATGAGCATGCTAAGTGCAGGCAGGAGAATGAGCACTTCATGGGTTAATTGTGGGCAGAAATCTGAGTTGTTCCACTAACCATCTTGATGAGTTGGGTCAGTCTTCTCTGGGATGTTTCTTTATTTGAATGGAAGAGACTGTTACCCTGCGTTTATTCCAGGCTCCCTTCAGCTGTGCCTTATTCTTCTCCCCCCTCCTTTAAAAATAATTTATTAGTGGGAAGATCATCAGGAAAGGAAGAAGACTGGAGAGTGAGTTACAGTGGGCTGTTATCTTCCCCCAGTGAGAGATGTGGCACAGTCTTGAGCTAAAGATCTAAGTTGATCTTTAGTTTCTCAAGAGTTCTTTATTGGTAGGTCTTGGCTCAGGTGTTTATGGAGTTGACAAATCCCAAGATTTTCATAGTGAGTCAGAAGATGGAAGGCTAAAAACCAATAGGCTTCAGACCCAGGAAGAGCTAGTTTCAGTATGAGTCTGACAGAAGGAAAAGCTGGTGTTGTAGCTCCCTGGCAGTCCAGATAGAGGAGTTCCTCCTTACTTAAGAGAACAGAGCAGCTTGGCTTTGTTCTGTTCAGAGCTTCAGTGGTTCACATAAGGGTTGTTTCCCAAACTCTAGGGAGAACAATGTGCATTACTCAGTATACTTAGTGTCAGTCTTTTCTAAAAACACTCTCAAAGACCCACCCAAAATGACCTTTAACCAAATACCTGGGCAACACTGGCCCAGTGAGGTCCACACATACAACTGACTCTCAAAGTTGCCCTATATTTGTGATCAGCTATTTAATATTATTCGTCTTGTTCAAATGGCTCAGTGTTAATTATCTTCCTTCTCCCTTTGCTCCCCTTCTTTCCTTTCATTTTTAATTTGTAAAGGTTTTCCAAGGACACTTCCACAGGCAGAAGTTCTGGACAGAACTTATCAGATAGACACAGTGATTAATCTGAATGTGCCTTTTGAGGTCATTAAGCAGCGCCTCACTGCTCGCTGGATTCATCCAGCAAGTGGGCGAGTTTACAACATGGAATTCAACCCTCCCAAAACTCTGGTGAGTAGTTGCTATGGAATGACATGGCCTTTTAAAGAGCAGATTGTCCATAGTTCTCTTGCTTTCATATACTTTTTTTTTTTTTACATTGGAAATCCTGCACCTGACCAGAACTCTTGAGGGCATATTCCCAGGGTACTTAGTGAAGTCCACTGAGCTTGGTAATAAGTGCACCCCCAGGAACAATGGGGGTTTGTTATTCCTTCAGAAGTACTAACTGATGTCCTACTCCCTGTCAGGTTATGTCTAGGGGTTGGGGCAGAGGATTAGTGACACTAAGGCATATTTGGGACTTGTAGTTGAGATTCCTGTTGATAGCTGATTCTTTGTATGTAAATATTGGATTATAAAGTCAGTATGCATCTTTGCTTGAAAAACAAAAAATATGACTTTCCCGACAACCCAATATAATAAATTATTTATTAGATGTTTGAAAAACCTCGTACTCTTAGTAGGTGACTTACACAGTGGAAATACTTTCTGAGTCTGTTACCGACCTAGGAACTTTGTAGAGTTCTGATCCCTTGTAAAAAAAAAATTAGCAAGGAGGTAAAACAGATTACATTCAGACAAGGCTTTTAACTTATTTTCAGGTGCAAGGGAGGCATCACTGGAAGAGAGTTTCCAGGCTGACTCTCCAAAGGTAGTTAGGAAAGTGTTTCTAAGAGGTGGACTGGGGAGGAAGAGTACAGGAATACGGACATAGTTCATAGTTTTTGGGGCTAGATTACATGGGGCATGTGCAGATGGGTTGCTTGCTTCTTCATACATGCTTGTCTCATTACCATCTTGAGTCTCCACCGATGGATGTGTACTAATGAGACCTTGATCCTTTTTCTTTCATCATCTATGTATACGTGACCCTCAGCAATTCCCACTTTCCAGGAAATTGTGAAATAATCATTTATCAATACCTTTTGTTAAGTATGCACCTTTGGTCAGTTTGGTGGGGCAGGTTTAAATACGATGTTAGGCAGTGACTGTCAGCTACCAATTTAGTCCAGCTGTTTAAACGAGACATTAGACAGCTCCTTCAGTTAGCTTGAAATTTAATTTACCTACACTATGTCAGCTTGGCTCTATATTGCAATGATGTGAATTTGGATTTGGTTCCATTTACTTAAAAGCACACTTTTGTGCTTGGTGCTTGCATAGAGATGTCTGCTTAGGGAGCATTTAACTGTGTATGCAAATAACCTTCAGAAATAAATTGATCCTACCCTCTTCTAATTTCTGTTTAGGGCATTGATGATTTGACTGGAGAACCTCTCATTCAACGTGAGGATGACAGACCAGAAACAGTTATCAAGAGACTGAAGACCTATGAAGCCCAAACAAAGCCGGTTCTGGAATACTACCAGTGAGTCTGTCGCTTTTTAGAATTTGTTACATGGTGAAGCACTAGTTCAGGTTTTGCTGAACCAAAACCTGTGCAAAACCAAAATACTAAAATGCCGGAAGATCCAATTCAGATTGATTTAAACAACGAAGGAAATTTATTAGTGTTACAGAAGTTTAGAAGGTGGGTTGGGCTCAGCCACAACATAGTCTGAACAGTCTTACCACTTCTCTCAGCTTTGCTTTCCTTCATGCATTGGCTTTGTCCTCAGGCTTCTTGTTTAGTTACAACACTTGTCAGGAACAGTTTGGGCACACTCTTTCACGCGGCATAGAGGGATCACTTTTCTTCCAGTGGACAAATACCCTGAGCACCACACAAATGAAACCAATTTGAACAGTTACTATGACTAGGGAATGACATTTTTTACCCCATTCCTGAATAAGTCACTGGAATGAGAGGATTTACACACATTGGTCTGTACCTGGAGCTTGGGTGTGTATCGATTTCATTCAAACTCTACTGACTGGCTGGAGGGAGGGCTGGAGTAATGTGTGGTAGGCAAACCTAATAATGCCTACTACCTATGACAACAAAGCATACTATATCACAGAAGAATCTCCAATGGCATTTAGTCCTGATAATTATTATTTGTAAAAACAGTATTTATATGAATAAATTATTTGTAAAATAACTAAGTCTTTAAAAACTTATATTCCAAAATAATATTGTTTTTCAGGGAATTCATATTCCACAACAAATACTGAACTAGTATTTGACTCAGGCAATGAATTCCATTCACTTACTCAGCCTTTTCTTCTCCTGCAGGGAACTGATTATATCCCATTTCCTTTTATTCAGTCATGTTCTGAATAGTGCTTTAATGTCAAGACCATACAATGTGGTGGTTAGACTAGACTCTGGAGCAAGACTTATTAAATTTATTTAATTATTTATACAAGACCTGGGGTATAGGCCAGAAGTGTGAGAGGGTGGGGGAAGGGTGAGAGGATTCACCTAAGATAGAGTGGGGGACATAATAGGTGGATTGACTGAAATACACTTCTGAGAGGCAGATGAAACAGAAGAGATCTATTGTGCTATATGGGTCAGCTCCCTGACTGGGGATTGAACTCATGCTGCAGTGGCTGCTGATAGATACTTAGTGCTGAGACTTAACCCCTTGGCCACCAGGAAGGCCCAAAACTGACTAAATTTATATCCCAACTCACCATTTATTAATAGTCTTAACCTCTTCTTAACTTCTGTTTTTCCCTCTGTAAAATGGGGGTGAGACTAAAGGGTTAAAAGATAATTCTTAGAACAGTGTCTGACACATAGTAAGCACAGTGTAATTATTAGCTGCTATTGTTACTGTGGTACTAGGGTAAATATGAAGGAAGATCTGAAGCAGTAATCTTCAAATGGTTTTAATAGTTAATTCTGGAGGATTTTTTTTTTTATTTTTTATTTTTTTATTTTTTTTTATTTTTTTTATTTTTTTATAATTCTGGAGGATTTTTTAAAAAATAATACTAATACTACCTACAAGGGAGGTGGTTATTTACTTTCTACAGTAGGTGTTACTTTGATTTGTATGAGCTTGGCTCTGTAGATTATCACCTGTGAAATCCCAGGCAAGGTATTTGACCTTTGTGCCACCAGAACAATGTTAAATACTATCTACCTTATTGGGGATGTTAAGGGAATTAAGGGAAGGGTTCATGTAAAGACTTAATTTAGCCCTGGGCACTTTTAAATCATTCACTGTTAGCTATTATATTATTTACTCTTGTTGACACTGTGCCCTGGGTCCAGCCAACCTAGTCCTGGCCCAAGGGGGTTAAGTCTGTGAAGGCCCACAAAAGCCTGGTTCCATCCCAGGCCAGGGAACTAACCACATGACATAGCAGACCTTTCCTGCCTCACCCACTGTTCCCCTTAGCATTGTATTTCAGGAGATCTGTCTGTTCTGCACCCCACTCTGTCTCTGGTGAATCCTCGCACACTCCTGCAACTCCTGCACCTCTGGTCTGCACCCTAATTCTACACATACACACAATAGACCCAGTCCTTGCCAGGGCCCCAAGAAACTCTCTTTCTATATATGGGTAATGCAGAGAGCTAGGTAGACAATATTTATCTTACAATATGTGTAGATCAGTCAGGAAACCTAGTTTAAGCAAAAAGGAAATTTATTGATCATGTAAAGGTGCAAAGGTAGATCATTTGATCCAGTTGTTCAAATGGTGTCATCAGGCATGGCTTTACTCTCGCCTCCACTTTCCTGTGTTGGTTTCAGTTTCAGATGGGCTGTCCTTGTGTGATCCACTCAACATTCTTATCAGTTAACCCAGCGAATGTTTTGTATTTGGCACCAAAAAGCTCTGATCATGTCCATCCATGGGATGTGGGAACCGCTCTCGAATTGCATTTGGTGAAGAGTGTTTCCCAGAAGTTTATTAGTCATTTAAAAACAACCTGAAGGAAAAACACACTGTTGCCTGGGTGATAGCATTGTAAAGCTATTAACAGAGCTAAACAAATGCAGTGGAAATACAGTAGCTATGGGGATTAGTTTTGTAAAATGTGGGAGGTTGGAAAAGGCTTTAGAATAGCAATTAGAGGCAGCAGCACAGTCTTTCTTCTGACTTTTCTTTTCCAACCTCTTGCCATCAATTGAAGACTTTCCTTCTAATTTCCCACCCTTAGAACTAGAACTGGACTTACCCAAAGTCTGAAAGTGGTATTTCAACAACCACTTTAGTGGTAGGTAGTATTATTTTTAAAAAAATCAGTTGTTTTAAAACTCTTCTCTCTTATAGGGACATTGATAAGAATAATCGTATTTACAAACATGGTGCCCTTAAGAGAACCAATAATTGAAACTAATTCCATTTTACTACATATAATTTAAAGTGACAAATGTTCATCCAAGGTGTAGCTATAGGATCGAATAGGTGCCTCTGTATTAACTTAGTGACAACACTTCATTTTAAAGGGGTTCTTCAAGAGACTTACCAAAGCTCGTGCTTTATCAAAGCATTGAGATGCCTGTGTTTTTAGAAGGACTTCTAATACTTAAAGGATACTGTATTTACTAAGAAAACAGTGAGAATTATTTAAGTTAAATTGTGGCAAATTTTGAGGTGTGGAAAAAAAAAAAAGAGTGCTATTGTCCCCAGTGAAGTCTCTGCAAACTTTGTGAAGTGTTGCAGGAGGATTGATCTGGTTTTTAGAAGCAACTCAGTTCTTGAGTTGCTCATATGAAACCTTAAGCCAGACTATGTGAGTGGGTTGGCAGACGGTAAGAGGAATACCAGAATCTCTGGAAGAAATCTGTGTTTTGAAAAGAAACCCCAGCATCCTGATTCTCCTTACCATACTGCCCCCAAGAAACTGAAGAAAACAGACTTTGACTCCTGATTTGGTGACAAGCCAGACAAATCTGCTTAGGAAAAAAATGAAGAAACAAATAGGGAACAATAAAAACCACCTTTTTATTCCCCTTACTTCTGAAATTCAGGGTAGCATAAAGAGGAAAATAAATTTAGGCAAAAAGAAGGAAGTATAATAAAGTGGTAGAATGCTTTTTTGCCAAGTGGGTAAGCTGACAAAGCCAATGGTGTGTCCTGGTGGCTGGTAGGCTCAGCTTTATGATATGGGCAAAGTTACATCTCTGATATAGTTAAATCTGAACTTTGGAAGTCATTAACAAACTATTATATGTAAAGCACTTAGTAGAGAGTATGTGTTGAATAAATGATAGGTGTTATTTTTTAGGTGACCATTTCTATAAGCTCGAGGTTCCACTGCAACTGAAATCTGGGTTTTTCAGTGAAGTCAGGTGATTCTTCATTATATAAACCTGTAACTACTGAGATTCTTAAGTCTATATTAATCATCCTTTAAAAATGACTGAAAAAAACTCATTAGAAGGCTAATATTTTTGTTTGTTTTGTCATCTTTAGGAAAAAAGGGGTGTTGGAAACATTCTCCGGAACAGAAACCAACAAGATCTGGCCCCACGTATATGCCTTCCTACAAACAAAAGTTCCACAGATAAACCAGAAAGCATCAGTTACTCCATGAGAAAAAGTGTGTAAAATTACTGAGAAGCTCCTTAAGATTCTGGCATGTATGAATTCTATGAAAATTATATTAGCTTTATTTCAATTTATTTTATTCTGGAAATTAAGGCTGGCCAAATGAATCAATCAGAGCCTGAGATTTATCTTTTAAAATTGTCTAGTGTGTTTTATACAGTTCTCTATGGGCATACAGTTAAAAAACATCAGAGATGTCTAAACTTTGGAAAAAACTTTTGGGGTGTAATTGAAGAGCAATTAGTAATATTCTAACTTTTGTTCAGCAAAAATAAGTGGTTGATAGGCTTCCTTACTTTTCTAGAACAATAAAGAAAAAATTCCAGGTCTTTTGTGGAAAGTATTCCATGAAGGCTTTTGTATGGACTGATGCCAATAAAGGTATTTTTAGCACTGTGGTTCATAATTTTGAGATAGTCTATAATCCAAAAAAGAGACAACTTGAGGTACAGATCAATGTAAATTCATTGCTTCCTTTACATTAAGAAACATATAAGTGGGCCTTCCCTGGTGGCGCAACAGGCAAGCACAGCACTATGAAGCTGGCTTTAGCGCGAGTTCAATCCCCAGACAGGAAGGTGACTCACATGGTGTGGCAGACCTCTCCTGACCCGCCCGCTTCTCCCCTCAGCAGTGTACTTCGTGGACCTGCTTGTTCTGCTCCCCTCTCTGTCTCTGGTGAATCCTCTCGCTACCCCTGTACCTCTGCCTGTACCCTAGGTCTATATGCCTATATAAACAAATCTTAAAAAAACAAACATACAAGCTAGTCATATCTTGTACTTGTTGCTAAATGTACTTTTAACTTTGCTCAGAATTTTCAGTTTGTTCTAACAACCTATCACTTAGCATAAAGTATTACATGACTTGTTAGAAATTGTCATTTTAAATTCTTACAAAAGAAAATGAATCTTCAAAGGAAAATGTACTTTAAAATTCTTAAAAAAAATTCATTTTTCCATTTTTACTCAGGTTAAGAAATGTGTGCTTTGGGATTTACTTGCCATTTTTTTCTTTTTGACCAAGATGTGATCTACCTTGAATAAAAAAATGTGTAAGAAAAAAAGAATTAAAGAAAATCCACAGCACTACAGAGTAAGCATACTTTGCCATTAGACAATAGAAATACCTGGGGAAGATTCCATTGACGTAATAGCGTTTACAATAGTAAACAGCAGTTAAAAGAACATGACAGGTCAAATAGGACCAGACTGAGTTTGTTTTGAAGTTTTTTATTCCTGATCAAAAAAGTTGACTCTTGCTTACCATTCACTACCATTCTAAGAGAGAACATTGCTGCTGAGTGTAATCAGAGCAGCCATTTTAAAATTAAAATGACTTTGTTCTTTAGTGGGGCAACAGGTTGCATGCTTCTGTGCTGAGACCTGGTAGAAAAAGTGGGACGATGTGAGAGCTGGATAAAACCCATTGTATTGTCAATGGCATACATTTACTCTTACTTGGTGCTAAATCAAGCAAATTCTTGTATAGGCTATATAAAATACAAATGCCAGTAATTCTTATGTATTAGGGGGGAGGAGCCTTATGTTTTGATTTTTAAAAATTCGATGTTGACCTTTTTCAACTGTGGACCATATTTTTAAGAGAATTAAAGCATTTCATTCTTATACAAAACTTTTTATGATGCCTTATTTGAATGTTAATAGTATGTGCTTTCTAAAAATATGAATTGTCACTATATTTAGTGTATTAAAATAAAATTAAATTTCAGAACTGTGGATATTAGTGTTTTTGGTATTTCACAGGGATCACTCCACCCCACATTCTGTCCAGTAGCCCTTATGTCTCACTGGCTTCTGAACTAGTGACTGCTTTGTATCTTAAAACAGCACATAAGCTGTTTTCATTTTATGCTTTTACCACTTGCTGTAGTATGGTAGCCCTGCTGGCTTGCTTGACATTCTAAAGGGGTTTGTAAATTAAGTACATAACTATGAAAATTAAGACTCTTCTTCCCTGTGACTATTCCTTTCCCACATCCAAAACGCTTAACCCATTTTATAGGTACATTCTTTACCATTATTACATTTTTACTAAAGCAAACAAAAGTAGAACTTGTTTTGTGCTTAATGAGGTAAGAATATCATTGCTGAAGGCCCTTGCTTTAAAAAAATGCTTCAATGATTTTTGTGCCACCAGGGAATATGCCTGGAACTGTCATGGCTAGAAGCTACTATACCATAAAGGCTAATGAGAACAGCATCTCAATCCATTGCCCTATTTTCTAGAGTATGATAGCTATTTTGGAACACCTTTCATAAGCAGAATGTGTGCTGTGGGAAATGTAAATTGGTAGTTAGTCCATCTAGAAATCTCAGTCATATTTGAAATAGGTTAAATACCAACTCAAAAGTCTAAACCCAGCCCACAGCCTACTTTCCTCAGCTATTAACAATCAATTAAAAAAAAAAAGAAAAAATCAATTATAGCAAAATAAAATATTGTGGACACGAGTTTGTGACAGAACTTACCTGTGTTAGGAACAGTCATGGCAATTACAGACCTCAGATTATATATTAAGTTGCTATAATATTTGCAACCAACAGCAAGAATCAATTTGTATTTTATAACATGTTTAGTAAGTTGTGACTTCTCAATGACACAAAGTATTCCAAGATACTGGTAAACTGCAGAAACAGCTTTTTCCTGTTTGCAATTCAAGATTTTGATTTTGGAAATTAGAGTATAAAAATGTTAAAATAATATTAAGTAGTCTACTTGTACTTAAAAGATTCTAAAAGTCAATACTTTGTACAGTTCACACTTCTGCCTTTCTTAGCTCGCTAATGAATGTGTGCGTATATATACACACACACACATATATAAGTAAAGTTAAAATTATCATAACAAATTACATTGTAGAAGGATTTTACCATAGTATCAACTAATCTGGTGATGTGTCATATTTTACCAAAGGACACTAAATAAGTGTTTGAAGAGTAAATATGAGTCATCACATTATTTAGAGAAACCATTTGAAAGATAAGGAAAATTTTATCTTTTTCATACTTAGAAGGGATCAAACTTGAAGTCTAATTCTTCAAAGCTTTGAGAATGATTTTGATTTTACTACTGATGGTAACCAATTTATTACCAAGTTTTATTCTTTGTATCCTCTCCTCTACATTAGCTTACATAGTAAGCAAGCAAATATTAGATGAATCAGCTTCTCAGAAAACCTGTGAAATACATGTGTAATACAGATGGGAAATGGATGCAAAAGATGCAGATGATATAGTGGAAAAACTGAAAATCCTAACCTCAATCCAGACAAATACATTTCTGTTTCACATCAAATACAAGGCTGACTTTGAAACAGTACATTGATATTTTTCTTTTTCTCTGAAAATATCCCAAGGTTAACTTCAGGTTTGCTTTGCCTAACACACAATACATTTCTTTACCCTATAAGGCTAGTATGAAAGGCTAGTATGAAAAGAAACCCCTTTTTCCTAAAAATTTTAAGATGGGTTGATTAGACAAAATTTCAGAATACCCTAATGATATAACTGGATAAGAATGTTATCTATTTATCTTAAAGAATCATTTTAAATCAGTTTTATCTCCACTCTCACAGAGAAGTAATAAATTAACAGGAATTAAATGGAAGGATAGCTATTTTACATCAAAGATGTTTTGTTTCAACTCTCCATTTTGTATAATTTGTTTAGAGAAAATCATCTAGTCTGAAATATGAATTATCCATTTGTTTAGTGTATCCTTCTTATTTAAAAGAAATAATTCTTAGAAGAGTTCCTACTGCTAAAACAAGAAAAATAAGAATGTCAACTTACTGCTCAATTACTGAAGTATTGCTAAAAATACAGTGTAAATTATGGCACTAATGGAACATAAAATATGGAATACATCCCTTTGTTCAGTGAAGACATAGAGCTAAATTTTAAATTGTTCTTCAATAATTCCTATTTTAGAAAACAAAACCAAAAGAAACCCTTCAGAATTGGTCAGTTTGCTGATAATTTCTTTCCTCTGTCTTTAGTCATTAATACTTCTAATGTAGCTAAAATGAAATCAAGATAATGTGGTACATACAATTAAGTCCTAGAGAAAAGTTGAGCAATGTAAAGTGATGTTCAAATTTCTGTGAAATTGAGGATGGTTCTTCTGTGTCTACTCTCTAAAAAAAAGCAAGAGATTGCTTCAGAACAGAAAAAACAAAAACAAACTATAATTAAGTCATTAGATTAAAAAAATTACAGGATGATGAATACTACCATATAAATATGTCAAGTATTTTATTATAGAGTATATATGTCTTATCAAAAGCACAAGAAAATCTTTATTGTGGCAATCAAGAAGATTGTGGTGTTACAGAAGTATGATTCAGTAATTCCAGTCCATTTATGTGGGCATTAAGTTCTTTATAACCTCAGTTAGTTTTTTAAAAAGGTGCAAAATGAGGTCAGGGTCACAGATCTGATCTCCATATAGGTATGTTGACATTATTTGGTTTCTCAAGTTGAGAGAGGAATTCCCAGTCCTAGTTAGCCATTTTCCAAATGTTTGCTACTAGTGTTAACAGGACTGAGCCACAGACCGACTATACCCAATACAAAGCAGTTTGTGTTCCTGTAAGTTAGATTAATCCTTAAATAATAAGGATAAAAGCAGTGTCACCTAGTTCCAAACACAGGCATCAAAAATCATGGTATATCTGAAGTGAATTATATAGGAAGTAGTAAAAGCTCAGGGTATTCAAATGATAACAAACTAGAGAAAATGAAAAAAGTAGTAAAAGTCATCATTACCAATAAAGATCACCAAATGTCTAGAAATAGGTAGCTGGCAGTTTCAGGCAGTTAGCTCTACAGATTCTCCTCCTTTTAAATCAGATTGTTTGTTCTTGTAAATCACAATTATTCTTTTAAAACTTATTCCCTGAGAGATCCCAGACTATGTCAAGCAGAGAAATTAATGAGTGAACTTGAAGCTGATAAAATCTATTTCTAGTCTTACCACTTTTTCTATCATTATAACCCTTAAAATCAACAGGGTAAAATTACTTTCTAAGGAATACAGTTTTGAGGCTATTTATGGGGTAAATTTGGCATCTATACAATTTGATGTTAGAGTCAAGGATTTAACTGATGGTGTCGAATATGAATGTAGTATTATTTAAGGGAAAAGACTTTGTTTTGATTTGTAACACCCAGCTTATTTAGTAATTATAAACTACTGATTTATTGCTTTTAATATGATGAAACACCAGATGTCACAGCTAAATTAGCAGTAGAATACAAGTACATTTTTATCTTTAATCATTTTTGTAGAGTAGGACATGTACATATCCATATAAAAAGAGACTGTAGCAGATGCCTCCTAGAATCAACCAGTTCTTGTAAACATTGCTTTTGTGCAGATTTTCATACTTTGATTCCAAAATTGAGAACAGTAAGATTAAAGGCAAATTTAGTAGCCAAAAAAAAAAAAAAAAGAGTCCAGTTTCACTTCCCCACAACATATGGTACCACTCTTCTCTTTAGGAAAAAAAAAAAAAAAAAAACAAAAAAACCTAGCAGCACATTAAAAAAAGTTTATAAAACATTTCAGTACTCTTTTTCCCTCCCATCAAAAACCAAACAAAAATAAAGTGCAGCACCCATAAAAGTGTCAAGAAAATAGCCAAGTTCTTCCTTTCTTGTAACAAAATAACACTTGGCTTCAGCAGTCTTAACCAAATTATACAGTGTCCATCATTTTGGGTTCATCATCTTCTTTATGTACCACTGAGTTTAAACTGCAGAGAGCTGTATTAATAGAATACTGAAGATAATCTGTATTCTGGAAGTGAAAAAAAAAAAAAAGTATTGGGAAGAAAAAATGTACAATAATCAGCTTAAACCAAAATAGGCAACTAACTACACATTCAGTGTCACTTTACTGTTCCAGACCTCAGCACATTTATGCCATTTCCTTTACAAAGACCTGAATGTAAATAATCTGACTTCTACCTAGCTCTTTGATTTTTACAATAAAGGAATCACAAAATACTGTGTTTTATTAAAAGCATCTTTTGCAAACCCTCTTTCTTAGAGGATGGGGAGGTTTAAGACATCTATCCCCTACCACTTTTCCTCTGATGTTTATTAAATAAAATAAGGAAATGAAACTAGGTGGCACTGCAGCAGTAAATGTCTAAAACTAAAGATACTCAGGATAGTTAAGCAGACAAAACTGAATTCTTAGGGAAGGATTTCCTAAAGTCCTGGGTCTTAATTCTCTATTTCTGGTACTTTAATCCAGAATCTACCATGAAGTATAGTGTAGCCTTGAAAAAGAAAACAATTCATCAAAATTAACAAAATTTAAAGTCAGTCAATAGGGTAAATATGGGTTAACTGTTACTTAGATCTCCACCCAAGTGGACTTGGGTTAGTTCTTTCAAAATTAAGGACAATGGCACTTTACAAGATTGCTGTTAATGAAAAAAAGGTTAAAGCTAAAACATTAAACCAAATTTAATTAAAAAAAAAAACTATTAATAGTGTTTGTATGGTTACCCCATTTCAAAAAATACAGTATATAAAGACCATTTCTGACAATTCATGCACAATTCCAAAGACCTTAAGGACAAAATTTACAATGACTTTATGGAGTTCCAGTTTTCCTTGAAAAGAGTTCTCGGTATTAGAGTTGGCAAAGGAGATTTTTCAGAACTCATTTATCCTAGGAATTGTAAAGTATCATGGCGAGACTTAAAAAAAGTAATCAATATACCTATCTAACTTATAAATTCCACTTATTACCATATATTGTGATAGTTAAATTCTCAACTTATTTCTTGTTTCTATGACCAGTTCTTCTCCAGAGCACATGACTAATGTCTTGTTCTATTTCTAGTACATGATTCATTAACAGTCTGGTATTACTTGATCAACAGTGGAATAGGATAGAAATACAAGATAAAATAGCTTCATCATATATTGTTAGTCAAATTATTTAACCTCTATGAATTTCAGTTTATTCATCCATAAAATGAAAATGAACCAAAAGGATTTTAAGAAGATTATCAACATGTGAAAATGTTTTGCAGTTCATAAACTAATAAAAATAAGATACTATGGTAAGCTTGTTTCCCCCCAAATCTCCTCTCAATTGACAACTGAGTCCCTTCAAGTTTCCTCAACTAGAAAATCTCACAGGTGACTAGACAAGGATGCTCACCATCTCCTACCACAATAAGCTATCTGTCAAAACCAAAATTAAGTCTGAACATAAGTGTGGTAATATCAGCAATTCAAAAGTGTCAATATTGTGTAATTCCAAGTCACAAAATGACTACAAGCAGATATTTGCTATCTATATGTATTAACAAGAATTTACTTTTCTCAAACCAGAAGTTTTTTAAAATAATATATGCCTCTTATACTTTTAACACCTTATCCCTCTTGTGCTTAGTATCAATAATACCCTTCAATAGTATCTTTGTACTTACTAGTGACATCTTAATTTTAAGAAGTTTACATAGTGGAAAGAATCATTGTGGGCTATTTCTTGAGAAACTGAAGAAAAAATGATCAGTATTTATACAACATTCAGAGATAATCTGTAGGTCTCAATTGAGAAATATTGCTTACATGTCTAACTAGTGGGCATCACTACTGATTATTTTAGTAAATCAGTCTGGATTATTTCTATCCTTCAGAATAGTATTTTTGGTTGAATTGGATATGATCGATGACTTCCCTTAAATTGTTTCATTAGCTTATAACAGGTGTAACTGGAATGGCAGTATTATAAGGTAAAGATGTTAAAAATCTCAATTCCTACCATTTAATGAGATTTAAAAATAAATATTCCAAAGTTTCTCATATTGTCTGCTAAATGGGACCTCCCTTTTCACTGTGTAGGCAACAGACTAAATGGTTAACCTTAAAAGCTCAGCATTTGAAAGGAGACATTACTAGGTTATATTAAAATGCATCTAAAATCAAAATGGGCAGCAACTTTCTAACGATAACTTAAAATTCTAATCCTAAGTAGTATCAGGCAGACTAAAGGAGTAGTATAACCTGGTCCTCTGTTGGACATAAATTTTTTAAATTTTTTTACTGACATGTTTTTTTCTTGATCTAATAGACCCAAAGAGTCAAACAGTTGGTCAATATTAACAAGAGTAGCTTAGCATACAACATTAACATGTTTTAAATCTCGTTAATAAGATACTATCAAATAAACTCATTTAGCAGATCACCTTGATTGCCATTTAAATGCATACTTTGGAGCTAATTCATTCCAGTAAATTCCTATGAATATAGCTCTACTCAGAATGAGAGATGTTTCTCAGAAGCCATCTCGAGAAGTTTATAAAAGATGACCAACAATAGCACTTGTCATTAAGAAGCTAAGGTAGAATTAATTTCTTTTTTATTTAAAGGAGCAAAATTTGATTTGTCTCCACTTAGAAGATGGCAGTGATTCAGTGCTAAAACATGGTGTGAAATAAAACTCAAGAGTAATCGTCTGAGGCAAGAATAATTAAAAGGGCCTCACATAATTACATACAAAAGTAAAAAGAACAAAATTATGTTAACTATACATTTATAAAGTATTTACTTTTATAACTTACCTGTGGCAAGGATTCTAACAAACCTATAGATCCAACAGCTGAATGGGGAACATGATTCTGTACTGCTAAAGGGTGAAAACTAGGTGATTGAGAATAAAGTCTGACTCTTGACTTGAAAGCTTCAAGTTCATTTTTAAATGCTTCAAAATAACCTTCTTCCTCTGCCTAGAAAACATAAAAAACAAAGACGTTGTCCAGACTTCTACACAATAAATTATTTAAAAAACCTGTATTAAGTTTGAAGAGGAAGAAAGACAATGCCTGTTAGTTTTGTAAGAACTACCATTTTCTTTTTGTTAAAACTACAGGGCCCTCCCTGGCAGAGCAGCAGGTTAAAGCACAGCACTAAGAAGCTAAAGCTACTTCAGCATGAATTCGATCCCTGCCTGCCCTGGAGGTGATACACATGGTGAGGCAGACCTCTCCTGTCTCGCCCGCTGCTCCCCTTGCCTGCTGCTCCCCTCAGCAGTATACTTCTTCAACCTGACTGTTTTGTTCCTCACTTTGTCTCAGGTGAATCCTCTTACCACCCCTGAAGCTCTGGCCTGTACCCCAGTTCTGTATAAATCTTAAAAAAAATATATTGACTACATGCTGAAGTGATAATACTTGGGACACAATTGGTTACCTTTTTAAATGTGACCACTAGAAAATTTTAAATAGCTCTTGTAGCTTATTTGTTTCTTTTATGTCTGTCTGTCTGTCTATCTTACATCATTGTTCCTTCTTTTTTTTTTTTTTTAAAGATCTATTTGTGCGTACAGAACTGGGGTACAGGCCAGAGGATCAGGAGTGGCGAGAGGCTTCACCAGAGACAGAGTAAGGAGCAGAACAGGCAGACTGACGAAGCACACTGCTGAGGGGAGCAGCAGCCAGGTCAGGAGAGGTCTGCTACACCATGTGGTCACCTCCAGGGCAGGTGGGAATCGAACTCATGCGGAAGTGGCTTTAGCTTGTCAGTGCTGTGCTTTAACCCTCTGCGCCACCAGGGAGGGCCCTATTCCTTCTTTTTACAATGTTTGCGTTGCTTTCTTAGGTTAGTCCCAATATAATTTCCACCACCAATTTACCCATGCACCATCACCATAGTCCCTTATGCTCTTCCTACCCTCATTTTGGTCTCTCTCCTTCCTCTTCAGAATGTTTCTGGTTTATAGTTGTCTCTTTATTGTTTGTTTGTTTTTTATTTTTCTTCTTGTCTCTTTTTTGGTTTCCCTATATAATTTCTGTAAGTGACATCATCTGGCATTTTTCCTTCACTTTTTTTAAAAAGATTTATTTATTTATTTATTTATACGTACAAGAACTGAGGTACAGGCTAGAGGTGAGGGGGTGAGAGGATTTACCAGAGATAGGGTGGGGAACAGAACTTGCAAAATGACTGCTGAAGGGAGCAGCAGGTGAGACAGGAAAAGGTCTGCTGACCATGTGGGTCAGCTCCCTGGCCAGAGAATCAAACTCAGTGCTACAATGGCTACAGATAGCTTAGTACTGTGCTTTAGCCCCTTGTGGCAGCAGGAGGCCCACATTTTGATTTATTTCACTGAGTATTATCCCTTCTAGTTCCATCCATGTTGTGCAAATAGCATTATTTTATCTTAAAAACTGCCCATTTTCTAGAAATATTAATGATTAGTTTGTTCCACTTCCCTCTGCTCCAACAAAACAAAACACAAGAAACAAAAAATATATATATGTAAAAATAAAACACCTTCATAAAGGTTTTATCTGGATTCTTGACAAGGGATTTATCTGCTTATAATCATTCTACTCTCTTTCATTACAAAGCAACAACCAAAGGATATTCATAAAGCCTCTCAATTTTCTGTCAATTAATGAAGGGGCACTGTTTCGTATTCTGACCCTATACTCTCTATTTGTAAAAACATTTAAACTAGATGAAACAACATTTAGCTTCATTATGGAAACATCTTAACTTAAGCAAATACTCCACTTTATATATTCTGGAAAGAAAAAGTTCTGAACTCCCTTCAAGGATACGAAAGACTTATTGGCAGTATACCGATTTATAAATATTTCCTTTGCAGGTAAATAATGACATGATGTATATCCAATGATAACAGAACACAGAATTTAAAATTTTTTTAATTACAGAAGTGTGATTTCTCATTAAATTGTGAGTTCTATAAATGGAGGACATTATATCCTCAGTATCTTAAATAGCTATACTTTTGCATTAGTACTTAATTTTTATTGAAGGATTGAACCCCCTAATTTTCCTGAATATATGCATTCATTTGAAAGGGTCTCAATTTCATATACATACTATGGTACAGCTTCTTATATAGCTCTCTTAAGTTTGAAGTCATGCACATAATTTTTCATTTCACTATGTAAAAGCCACAGAATTTAGCCTGTGTCATCCTGGCTGCACAGCTAATTTCAATGTGTATGGACCAAAAACATCACAGCTAAGATTACCATTTCCAATAACAAATACTTACTTTGGCTTTCTGGAAAAATAAACGAAAACACCCTCTTGGATCCACATTACAGTTTTTTGCCATTTCCATAATAAACTGCATTACAACAGCTTGATGTGCTATTTGTTCCATTAGAGCCCTTTTCTGAAAATAAACAGTAAAATTATTTAAAAATACTGCTGAAATGTAGTTATAGTTGTAGTAGATTTTTAAAGCATGATTTCCTAATAGATTTTAAAAATGGCTTATAGTTTATGGGGACAAAAGAAGGGAGGGTGTTAGAAAAGCCTATCAGAAAAATGCTACTTGAAACAACTAGAACAATTCCCATAGTAAACTGAAGAAAATCTAAGAACTGAAATTTCATTTACATTTCTTGTTGCTTTCATTGAAAGTTAATGTGAAAGACAGAACAAAAGAGAAAATCAAAATCTCACTCAGGTTCCCAGAAATTCACACAATACCTGTTCAGCTTCTAGATGAAAACACCATAAAATAAGGTATTTAGCAGTTTCTTCACATACAAGGTATGGGTGGTCAGACAGAAATCTCTGACTATCATCCCACCGACTCAACATACCTGTAAAACAAAAAACAATGAATGTCAAATACTTTCTTCTTGCAAACCAAGAAATGGCATTTTAAAATGTTTTAGAGAGTTAATAATATCATAACATGCTAAGGTAAAAACAAATGAAAACGTGTTCTCTTTTAAAGTAATACCCACTATACAGGAAAGAGCTTCCAAAAGTCACAATAACTTTTACTTCAGGTAATTAGACTGAAGTAGGGCAACTAGTTAAAAGTAAAAACCCTTTCACTTGGGGAATGCTTGAAGTTCCAGGCAAATTGAGTTGGCTGGTTATCCTAGGTTAAAATGAGTAGAGATAATTTCATGAAACTCGGTATAATTTATTCATAGAATACAAATTTTTCTATTAGAAAGATGAAACAGAAAGCTAAGCCTTGAAAAACTACACTAAGCAAAGATAATAAAAGATTAAGAAAAAGCTTATTATCTGTAATTTACTAAAAACTGTTAATATGAGGGCTCTCCCTGGTGGTGCAGTGGGTTAAGATGCAGCACAATGAAGCTGTCTGCAGCCACTGCAACATGAATTCGATCCCCAACCAAGGCACAGGGAGCTCTCCTGACCCGCCTGCTGCCCCTCAACTGTGTATTTCAGTAGATCTTCCTGTTATGCTTCCTGTCTCTGGTGAGTCCTCTCATTCCCTATGCCTCTAGCCTATACCCCAGTTCTTGTATGCATAAACAAACAAATCTTAAAAAAAAACCTGTTAATATGATATGACAAAATATTGACAGCATGAGAAATCAATTCAGTATTATAGTAGTAAATAGGTTTTAACCATTTTCTCATGTTTATAAAACAGAGTAAACAAAAACCTTAAAAATTAGCTTGCATATTTGAAAATGGCTGTCATTTTGCTTTGAAATAGCAAACTAATGCAAAGACTAAAGTTTATCTTCATTTTAATCAAATTTGTAAAAATTGTGATTACAAGTGACTACCACCCAAGAAATCATGAAACCAGTAGAGTTCAGCATTTAACTTTGTTTAGTGAAGTTTATGCTTAAGTCAGTTAAGAATGACAGTGTTGGGTCCTCCCTGGTGGTGCAGCGGGTTAAAGCACAGCACTGAGAAGCTTAAGCCACTTCCGCATGAGTTCGATCCCTGCCTGCCCCAGAGGAGCTCCACATGGCGAGGCAGACCTCTCCTGACCCGCCCACTGCTCCCCTCAGCGGTGTACTTCCTCGGATCTGCCTGTTCTGCTCCCCACTCTGTCTCTGGTGAATCCTCTCACTCTCCGCATCTCTGGCCTGTACCCCAGTTCTGTATGAATAAATAAATAAATCTTTAAAAAAAAATAATAAAGAATGACTATTAGATTTAGAGCTCTTAGACTCATCCAGGGAAGTCTGGGTTGTCATAAAAATCTTATAAGGCTGTCTCAACAGGTTGGCAGCACATCTTTCCACTAAAAGCAAAATGAAATATGTTCATTTATATGTTAAAGTTACACATTAATAAATTATTTCTTCCTCACTTCAAAAAGGGGCAGGAGGACTGGTAGGAGGAAGCATTTTAGCATTTTCTCATGAAGAGTTACACAAGTTTTACAGTTATTTCCTCAATATTTTGGATATAGTGATTAAGTCACTTTAAATTCTGAGAGCAGAAACCTTATGGAAGTTACTTAAACCTACTTCTCAAAGTATAACTAAAAAGTCTAGTAAGTTCTGGGGGTCAAATCTAAAAATAGGAAAACCTTATTTCTGATATTTAAAAATATAAAATAAATCCTATGAAATAGTTCTGCATTAGCTTTGTTATACTTGCTTTAAAATGAAAGGGTTAGTGACACTTGTGATGAGGCAGGTGTCATTAAATTTTTTTTTTTTTAATTTTGTAGAAGCTTTCATTTCAGTGATCAAAATGGTATCTTCCTGCAACAGTTTAGTAATGTGAATTATGTTCACCGGATAGTCTTTTAGAACTAAAAGCTTCTAGGGTCTCAGGTTGCCTGTACTACTTTGAGAGCACATCTTATATAGAATTTTAAGTAATTCACAGAATAAGGGACCTAAATAGAAAGCTGGAGTGTACTATATGAACATTTCATAAATCCCCCTACCCCAGCATGGATAGTCAAAAACTATTAAGAGATGAGGGTCTACAGCTAAAAAGCATATCACTCTTCTCTCACTGTCATCCTTTCTGAGAAACAAAGATGTTTATCACTCCAGAAAACTGAAATTCATACACATAAATGAAATTTTTTTTACCTATGTGTTCCCACTGTCAAATTATAGAAGCAGTTTCACTATCACAACTACAGAAGCAGTTAGTGGGACTTCTGAGAAAAGCAGAGTCCCACATACAGTAATAGGTATCTGGTACTTTTCCATTTATCTGTCAATTTTTTTTGACGATCAGCATTAAAAAATACAACCAAATACACATATGTCCCCAACTCCCCAAAACTGGTCTTTGTTCATTCTTAGATGACTGAATGTCCCAACAGTAACGAAGGTGGGAGCCAATCTCCCCACAGCCTTTTCTTCAGCTGACCCATCAATAGTTCTTCTTTTCTTGAACTACCTTCCTTTTCCAAAGAAGTAATGCTGAGATCAGTCAAAAATGCTTTCTGAGAAGACTGGCTTGGATGTTTGGGTCTGTTCTAGTTGATTCAAGATGTATTAGCTTGTATCACTGGAGTTTTCAACACAATTCACCAAACAGGTCTCACTGACTGCCCAACTTTGGGACAGGCTTGTCGATGCACTCCTCCCAACAAAGTTCAGTCATGCGGTGCGCTGGTTTCTGGAAGTGCTGCTTCTGTGTATCCATCTCAATGAAAGGCTGCAGCTTTGGTCCACTGAGTCCAAACCTGTGGTGGAGGAAGATGAGGAGGAATCCATCCCCAGCGCCACTGCGCCAACAGAGATACACTCCACAACTCACAGACCTTCATGAAATGTTACACTTTTTAAACTAATACCTGAGACAAAATTAACACTTACAGTTAAACATTTCCTTATCTGAGAAATATTTCCATTACTTTAAAAATAAATTTTTTTTAAAAATAAATGTCGAATTATTATAAAACTGAGAAATCGGGTTACAAATATTTCATAGGCCTATACTGAGTGGAATTTTCTGAATAAAATACTTACAGGGAATCAATAGCTTAGTGGTACAGAATTGTTTTTGGAATTTCTAAAAGAATACCAGAATACACTAGCATGATGGCTAAGGAAAGAGACGAGAGAGAAACTGTCTATATACAAATACTGTTCTTACCACTTACTAAACCTTGGGTAAGTAGCACTTAGAATAGTGTCTGTCAAAAAAGGAAACATTTGATAAATGTTAGGTATTATACTAGTAAACAAGTAATTCATTCATCAAGTATTAAGCTAATTATTTGGTTAAGAATAATCTAGTAATTTAAACTATACAACCAATTCTTCTGAATGCTTGAAAACTTTACTATGACAAATTAAGATGTTTTAATTATGCATACCCATCTATGTGTTTTCCTGATAAAACATCTCTAATCCATTTATCAGCCTTCAGTGTTCTACCTGGTTCTAAAATGGTTCCCAAATACACATGTTCTTATTATTTCCCTTTCCTCTTTGCATTATACTGACAGCTGATAGTTTTAACCCTTTAAATTTGTATTAGTGATTTTTAGTTTCTATATGTGCTAATAAAAATCTCCAAGTAGGTAGCATTTTTTAAATCAAATTTCTGAATGAAAGACATGTAACCTCTTTTTTTCTTTATATCCTAAACTCCATTTCCCCTTCATTCCCAATCACCTACCACCAGACAACTATTCTTCCCTGTACTTAAATCCATCTTATTTAAAACTAAATCTATTCTTCTCTCCCTATCAACTATGGTGATTCCTATGGTGATATAACCCAATCAAGCATTCCAAAAATTCCTGACATTTTCATTCCTCCCACAAAAAACTGACAATTAAGTCCTGTGGTTATGCTATTACCAACTGTTAATATGGTGAATCACATCAATGACTTTTCTAACTTTGAGCCATCCTTCAATTCTAAGGATAAACCCTTTAAAACATTTCCTTTACAGGTTTATAAACATATTCACCGTAAAGAATTTGAAAAATCCAGAAAATAAAAATCATATGCAATTCTATAAGAGATAATGAAAATTAGCATTTTGACTCTTTCTAGGCTTTAAAATTTTAAAATAACTTTAAAAAATATACAATAGTTCATTTTTACATCATTTTGTGCCTTTTTCCATCTCAGTTGTACTCCCCGTGGGCTTCCCATCACCAAATCACCTGTGTGCCATCACCACAGTCCACTGCACTTTCCTCCCCCCACCATTTTTGATCCTATTCCCCATTCCACACCCATAAAATGTCTCTGGTATATAGTTGTTCATTATTACTATTAATTTCTCCCCTGGTCCTTTATACTCCTGCTATGAGTGAAACCATTTGGTATTTTTCCTTTTTTTTCTGGCTCATTTCACTAAGCATGATCTTTTCCAGCTCCATCCATGTTGCTGCAAAAGGCATGTATTTATTTAAAATAACTTTTAAAGCAATAAAATTAGTTATATCACATATTAACTTTCTATTCATTTAACTTCATATTCTATTATTAAGTATTTCTATTAATGGTCATCCCTGGTGATACAATGTGTTAAAGCACAGCACTAATGACACAGCATGGGTTTGACCCCCAGCCAGGGGTAAACCCACATGGCATGGCAGACCTCTCTTGTCCTGCCCACTGCTCCCTGCAGAAGTATATTTCAATCTGCTTGTTCCATTTCCCACTATGTCATGTGGTGTATCCTCCGATCCCCTGCACCTCTGGTCTGTACCCCAGAGTTCATACACGCGTAAACAAATACAATTTTTTAAAAAAGTATTTTTAGTAAATGTTTTCAAAAATAGGATACTGAAGGTTTTGAAAAGCAGTAAGTAAGTGTACTGAGGCAACTGAATATCCATATTCATTCAGTATAATCAAAAATGATCCTATTTTAGCATTTATGCAAATTTTAACTTTTTTTGATAAAATTTCCAATGACAACATCCTATAGAGTCAAAAAAATGGTGAATCATGGCTAACTTTGGCTGGAAGAGAACAGATATATAATATATAATGTAAAGCTGTATGCACATATATGTATCCTATAAACATATGCACATGTTCATGATTGAATAAAAACAAAAACTTGTAACATTTAAAACTTTTTTCTAAATTGGTGTTTTATATTTATAAAACAAATTAATTAAATTAATAAATACAAATTGGGGGAAATTGAGATTTCAATGCTTCATAATAATCATTAGATGGTTAATTCCATTCAATTATAAAGTTTAAACCATATGAGAACGTTAACAAATATTATAAGGGAAAGTTAGGAAAAACTCTGAAGAATATTAAGTACAGGAGACCACAGAGAAGTACTGATATGACGCTCTCCAAGCTACCTCCCATATCAAGCCCATGTTTCCCAAGGATATGGAAAGCAATCCAATTTTGGAAAGCGTCCTGCTGGACAATTTAATTATAGGATGTGTTGACCTCAAAGGGGTTTATCAATACAGCCATTATTCTATAAAATGCTTTTTCCCTTTTACCACAATAAGCATGTAACACCGTAAATGTTAGCTAACATTTATCCACTAAGGGACAATGTTAAACTCTCACTATCTTGCCTAGGGTCTCTATGAACTCACTATGTTATAATTTAGTTCACATGGACTTGAGCTCATTATCTCACATTACTGCAAACTGATAAGATTTCACACTAATGGAACTTGGTGAACAGCAGGAATAGCAGGCATCTCAGATGTCCTGGTAAGACACACATTATGTCAGAAAGTGGGAAATAAAACATGAAAAATTTGGGAACCTACTACCTTAGTAACATTTCTGGGGATCCAATGGGTTGCAGCAAGTAGGATATCTCCTCCAAAGTGAAAAGTCAGTGTGCATTTCCACTAAGAAACAGGTACAATGTGAATCTGGGAGTGGCTATCAGGTCTGGTTGGCTTTGAAGACAGTAAGGCTCTAGTTAGTATTGGATGAGACACTGGAAATCCTCAACATACAATGGCAAAAACAATCACTATCATCTGTGGAAGTTAAGCCAGTCTTTTTTTACTCAGCTATCTCATTGCTTGCAAAATGCTTTGTTTATAAACTAAGGGGTCATGGTAGAAACTTGAGATTATGCAGAGATTGAACAATATGGCTTTATGTAGACTCCACAGGTTAGATCTCCTCACTAAAGATTTTCTAGTATAGACATTTAATATTTACCAGTGGCAGAAGCTACAGTTCAATCTTCAATTTGGCACCATATGCTAAAGACCAGTTAACAATCAGGTAACAGGTTGGTTATGTTGGTCCCAATTCAATGGTTCCTTACTTGAACTAACCCATTTTAGGTCTGGTATTGCCCTCCCTCCTTGAAAGATTCCACCAGTAATACATCTGTGTTTTTATTAAGTTAGATCCCATTCCTCCTTATTTCTTAACCCAGAAATTCATTTTACAGCAAAGAAATGAACACAATGGGTTTCTATTTTGTTGAAGACTCATATAGACAGTCTTTGGTAAGCTTGTGAAGTTGGGATATTTTCCACACAAAATTGCTTCTGATCAAGGCATTCAGCTCACAGCAAAAATGAGGGGACTGCTTCAAACCCAATACCCTTCCCATGGCTCCAAAGCAATTAGCACACAGAATGCCAGTTGGGCATTCACAATACTTCAAGGAATACTACTATATCAGAGGCAATCAGGTTTTAAAAGAGCAACCAGTTTTATGGTATTTCTATTACCATATTTACCTGAAAAACAGTTCAATGACCTGCACGAAATTGTATAGCAATATATCTGAAACTTGAAAAAAATGACTGCTAATCTCATTACCGTAAGATAGTCAGCAAAGAAGACAAAAGGCAAAAACAAATAGATGTTATGGCATAAATAAAACCTAAGTCTTAAAGAGTAGTAGTATAACATATATATATATAAGTGGATAATATATAATTGGATTTTGCTTTTCATTCTTTTACTCTTGTCACTCTATGATCAAAACCAAGAAAACCAAAAACATCTAAACAAGAACCATACAACTGTGCCAGAAGTAGCTATACACAACAGGAACTTGTCACTTATTTTTTTTTGGTCCCTATTTTATACTTTTTGTATGCATATGTATCATACCAAACATTACAAAGAAACTCAAATATTAGACTTACCAAAATGTCTGATTTTTTGCTCATATTTCTGCATAAATGATTTTGATTTATCTTCATCTTCTGTATCTTTTCTTTTATCTTGATTAATAAAACTCTAAGAAAAAAATTTGAAGATCAGATTTCATATTCTAACTAAAATCTTCTGCAGATACTCAATGTCTAGCAATCCTTCCAACAGACACAATAAGAGGTGGTATAGTAGTATTGATAAATTATTAATTTTATGTCACATTTATTTAAAAAATTAAATTTTCTTAGACTAGAATTTGGTTTTGTTTAAAACATAGGTGTGAAAATTCACATAATTACTTTAGAACTCATACAGAGAAAAAAATGAATTAACGTTTTCTGTTAAACTTTCCCTTTCAAAGGTAAATATAGAAATGGCCTTAAGTCCATATTTGGCATTATTCATTTCCATGAAACATTTGAACTTTATTTAGCCTAATCTTTGAAGTTCTTGCTGAAAATAAACTCAGAAGTATATTTACTAGAAATCATTTGATAAGACATAAAACAAAACTTTTTTAGGAGAGCCCAAAGAGTCTTATTGAAATCAAGTACAAATTTCTATTAAGGAAGTGCTTATTTTCAGTTAAATAAGATCAAGTTTTTATCTAGCCAGAAAAACTGGCTGTTTTTTAGAATATTCTGTGATCACATTTAAACCTTCAGGTCATCACTGCCAAAAATGAAAATTGCAAACTAGTTCTCTGCCAGTTTACAATCCAGAAGTACACAAAAGTTTATATATTTCAATACAGAATCATGGTTTTCTTTCTGTGTTCTGTTATCTAGACCAGCACTGTCCAATAGAAATATAATCCAAGCCACAAATGTAATTTAAAGTTTTCTATTAGCCACATTATAAATAAAAAGAGATAGATGAAATTAAGAACATATTAACCCAACACATCCAACATATTATCATTTCAACATAAGCAATATAAAAGGATTATTAATGAAATATTTTACTTTTTGGTACTAAATTATTGGAATCTGGTGTGTACTTTACACTTACAGCACATCTCAATTCGGACTAGCCACATTTCAAGCACTCAAAAGCACATGTGGCTAGTGGCTATCGAGTTGGACAGCGCAGATCTAGAATAGTCCTCTCAAGTCTCAAGCTCCCAGACAAAATCAATGTACGATTTTGAGCAAATGACTGGAATATAAAGACAGTCCTAATTAATTTGTGGTATAAATGTAGGCTATGTTAGAAGTTAAAATGAAACAAAACAAAACATTTAAAAGCAGGAATAATGAAAATATTTTTTGTGTGTGTGACCAGCTGAGACATTAACTTTATAAAACAAAGAAACATTGCTCTAACCAATCCATCTGATGAAGAAAATTATTTTAAATAACTGGAATAAAATGCAAAACAAATAAAATAAGACTTTTAAGAAGATACAATCTTTAGAATATGTACAGATATTTCTTTATCACTTAGATAAAGAATGCTACTGTTGGAGAGGGAAAACAAACAGGTACAGGCATAGAAAAAGCCAAGAAAGAGGGCTATTAACAGTGATTATCTCTGGGAAAAGGACCTGGAAGTGAAGCAAGCCTTTCAATTCTATTGTATATATTTATGCCTTTTTTTTTTTAAACAATACTCATCATTTTTCATGACTGAAGAATAAAACTCTGATAAAAAGCTAGTGACAGGCCCTCCCTCGTGGCACAGCGGGTTAAAGCACAGCACTAAGAAGCTAAAGCCACTGCCGCATGAGTTCGATCCCCGAATGCCCCAAGGAGATCCACATGGCGCGGCAGACCTCTCCTGACCTGCCCGCTGCTCCCCTCAGCAGTGTACTTTGTCGAAATGCCTGTTCTGCTCCCCGCTCTGTACCTGTGAATCCTCTCACCTCCACATCTCTGCCTGTACCCCAGTTCTGTATAAATAAATAAATAAATCTTAAAAAAAAAAAAAAAAAAGCTAGTGACAATGTACTAACTCCAGTAACTATACATCAGTGTTACAAAATAGACAACAAGCTAATAGCATGAAAATATCAGTCTAACATCTAAGGCCCCATGTGTCACATGCTTTTTAAGACATTATCTTATTTAAAGTCTTCAGACCTGCTCTGTATGATTGAGGAAACTGAGGCTTAGAGATGTTAGTGATTTGCTCAAGTTCACAAAGTCATCATGTAACAAAGCCACAAAATGAGGCAGTCTGATTCCAGAGCCCACATATACATCCACTGTGCTTCCATGTCACCATACAGTTGTATTAGACAGTACTGAGCATAGAGCGTAGTTTACAAGATCCTCTTGCTTTGCTATCAAATATACACAACTGTTTTGTATAAACACTTGTTATTTCTTCTTTCAATATGGTCCAATAAAAAGTCATACCTTATTAAAAACATCCTTGCTAATGGCATCCATGTTCCACAGACACATTCTCTCTCTCTGTACTAGAGCTTCTTCTTTTTGCCGCCATTCTTCTTCCCGCTGCCTCAGTTCTGATACTGCTATTTGTGCTTTGGCATGTTCCTGATCCAAGGACTCAGAGTTATGCAGTGCTAAGCTACCAAGTTTTTGCTGAGCTTCAGCGAGATTCCATTTGCATGCCACAGAGCTCTTCACAAACTCTTTTTGCTTTTGGCAAGCCAGTTCAATCCCATGGCTATATATCTAGATGAAAAACAGCATTTGTAAGAAAGGAAGGAGGCAATGGTGATGTTTGCACAATACAGTTCAATTTTGTTTTAGTCAAGGATTTAGGTTCAATGTTTCTGGTACACAGGCATCCTGACTTCTGAGTATCAGTTACAATTTTATATTACAGCCTTGTTTTCATCTATTAGTTCCTAAGCTTCTTTGTGAATCTGTGCCCCTCCCTGACTACACCAACAAAAACTCTGGAAACTAGCACAGTGTTTTGTATGCAGCTGTTGTTCAACTAACACTTATTGTTTTCATAAACTTGAAACAGTAGAATAATAAGTAGGAAGGTATAAATTTAGCTCATTTTACCACTCAACATGCTGAAAATCAGACTTTTAAATTTTGTTTGTGGAGAACCTTTGATTAGAACTAATCAGTTTTCACTTTTATTTTTTTTTTCTGTATTACCATAGTCCTTTAGGATCTGATTTCTTCTTGAAAATTTCTCTTTATAATCAACTATTATCCAATACCCTTTAACTTAGTCCTAATCAAATAAGCAAAGTTACTTAGAAAAAAGTCAACTGTTCTATTCAGAAGCAATACATATTAGTTTTAATCTTTACTGAATACTACATGTAAGGAACTATGATGGATGCTTAATTACTTATATTCCTCAGCTCTATAAAACAAAAGCTGAAGGCAGTCTATGATTTTTTAATTAAAATGAAGAACAATTTTAAATGATGTGTACAGAATAACTATTCAAAACTGTTCCCTTACCTACATCACTATTCAAGCCCTTATAATTTCACACCTTAATTATATAAAGTTATTCTTCAATTTAATAGGCTGATCTTTCAAAAAAATATATCTGAAAATTTTACTCTCCTTAGAATTTTGGGATAAAGAACAAAATCTGTGCATAGAATAAATCTTCATTATCCCTACTACCCTTTTAGGTTCAGTTCTAGTTATTTTCTCACTTGTCTGCTTATACTGTCTTTGTTCCTTTTAATATAGCAATCCTACTACCACCAGGAAACAAACAAACAAAATACACTCTTATACATTTCAGATTCTGACACCATTTCCCCGACCTTCCTCTTATCCCTCCCCCTCATCCATGTTATCTATATTTCTATAGTGTTTTCATAAAATGTTGTGGCTAATTGTTTATTCAACTATCAGTTTCTTTGGGTGCTACAATCAAGTAAATCATAGATGAATAAATGACTCTCCACTTCTTAGGACAGACTAGTGGTGACAAAGAATTATGAGACAAGTACTAGGCAAGGCCCCTACTTCCTAGCAGAGTCTTCAGGCAAAGAGGATTTCTATTGAGACAATTGTGGACACTGTTGCTATTCAGGTATTTTATCTAGTTATTTAGCAAGTTTGGAGCAATGTACCAAGACGCTGCACCAACCAAACAAAATATTTATCCTTATTTTTTGCTATCTTAGGATCATAAATTATTGCAGACTAAACTTAAAGAACCAAACTAAAAGGAAAAAAAAGTTGTAAAATTTATTTTGCAAGAAAAGATAAAAGATATACTTTAAGTCAGGAATGCCTTCCATTTTCACATTATATGGGAGGAAACCATTTCTCAAATCAAACATAAAATGATTTGTGTTGAAATCTTCACAGATGAGACATTTGAACAAACTAATGCATAGAGATGATTCAATAAAGTCATGTTCTATTTGTGAACAAGTTTAAGTTTTAGTAAGACATTAAGCATAACTATTTCAATGAACATAAATTTGAACAAAGAACTGTTAACATTAAGACTGACAAATGTAACTTTACCTAAAAAAATTCAAACATAACCTCTAAATTCCAAGCTGCCTTTTCTTTAAATGGATCTCAGACCTATACCTCACAGATGCCATTAAGATGTTTAGATTTATCTTATCAGGTATACTAATGATTATTTTAAGATTATAAAGCACTTATAAACTGCATTAAACAGTTTAGTCTTTCCAAAAATATTTCCATCCTAACACTTCCAAGTCTTAAAAGTCAGCAACTCAAATAAGCAGACTTATTACAAACAACACATGAACTAACTTAAGATTAGGAACCATTTGCAAATTTTAATACTATTCAAAGGTAATTTCAGCCTAATAAAATTTTTATTAGATCATAGGATAGGCTGCAATAGTTGCGCAAAAACAATATAGTAGGAAAGGTTTTATCTTTAATTCTGCTACTAAGTTATATGGTCCAGGGAACTCACTCTCCAAGCAGAGAGTCTATTCACTTCTAAAATCATTTCAGTTAAAGAAGCTAACGATTCCAAATGCACAAGTGAAAAGTTAACCTTTACATTTCCTTTGTGCTTCAACAGAATGCACTGAAATTCATAAAACCTTTCTATGCTCCCCATGTGCCTTCAAAATTGACAATGGCAGCTGGTGTTCATTCTTTTGTCTTCAGCTGGGTAACACATTCATTATGTGCTTATATAGCATTTTTTATATAAAGATGACACCAGTGATCCATAATTAGTGAGTGACTACTGACCTATCAACTCTCATTCTGTCCTCCTAAAAATTTCCCAGTCACTGGCTGGCTGAAGTACAGTCTGTGGTTATGAAACAGCACTTTTCTCTGTGTGAAGTCAACTAATCCAGGAGTTTGGAATAGAACAGATAATCCTACACTTATCGACAAATGATTTAAATCACTCATCTTCATTAACAGCTGGTAGAAGAATCTTTAAAAAACCAGTATTATTCAGTTAAGCTCTTAGGGATCCTATTTTGCAAGAAGCCTAGAATGCAGACACCTATAACCTATTTCACTGAGTATTTTAGGGGTTGGTCTATGATCCTGAAATAAACTTCCAAAACACACTCAGGTTGGGAGAAAAACAACGAGGACACAAATGATATCAGCATATAACTATTCCCAGAAAAATCCTAAGTGAGTTGGTTAAATTTCAGAGGGAGGTATTCTGGCTTGAAAACCACAAGCAGTATCCGGAATCTGAGGGAAAAGTATGAAGGAAAGAAACGGGTGCCTATATGTTCTTACTTGGAAACGATGTGAAACAAATCTAAAACATAAATCATATACGGAGAAAATGGTCACGCAAATAGGAGGTTGAGACCAGCATCAAAAGCAAACGAGGTTTACAGAATTTAATAAGAATTGAGGCCAGTGTTACTGGATCTGATAATTTTATGTCAGGAGCTCAATGAATTATTGAAACACAACCAGTCACTGTTCCTATTAACAGTGCACACGTATTAGAACCTTCAACAGAATAAAGTGCTCAGATGAAAGCATGCACTAGGAGGACAAAGGGTCAATGTTAGAGCATGAGCCGCCCCAAACCTGGGTGTTGTCAGGAGGTCGGGGTAGGAACGTCTTCCAAGGATGAGGAGGTATACAGACAAGGTGAAAAAATAAGTGTGCACGGAGGTAGGGGGTGGGAATAAACGATCAGCTCTTCTTTGAAGCCCTCAGAAGATGCTACAAAAGCCGTACGATGGTATCGGGCACCCGTCCCAGAGAGGGAGGAGGGAGCGCATAATAGGACACAGAACAGGATTACAGAGACAGAGAACTCAGAGGGCCCAGCGACCGCACCTTCCCATTCCCACAGCAGAACGCCGTCTCCCTCTCACCTGGGGGCCGCCATCCGGGAGCTGCAGACAGCGGGGAGAACCAGGAGACACATCCAAGTCATTCTCTTCCTCAACCTCACCCTCGGCCCGAGGGAGGCTCCAAGGTCCTGGCGGCGGCCAAGGCTGCTCCATGTCCACCTGACCCCCGCCCCCACAACTGCCACCGCCAACCGACTAGGCGTGAGTGGAACCTGCAGCGCGAAGCCAGCCGCTCCAGCCGGCCGGGGCCGTTACCCAGAATCCCTCTACTGCCGCGACGTCGACGCACGCCCCGCTAGCCCGGGCCGCGCCACTCGCAGACCGCGGAGGGAGACGGACTCTGCTTATAACGTCACTTCCGCTTTAGAGAGGGGGCGGGGACATGGGGCGTGCGTACGGGTCTGGCGAGTAGAGGCTGGCCTTAGAGCTTTCGCTCGTTTAAAGCTCTATCATCTGATTCTTTCGGCGCTGCCTACTTCCTAAAGGTGCCGCGGATTATGCAGTGCTAAATTCTTGTTTTCTAAAGTATCTAGACACCGAAGTTCTTCCGACCAAGTGTCGTCCACTTTGTGCATTGCTTAAAAACTGCAACTCATTCTCGTACTTGGATATGTGTGAGCCAGTAGTTCTGAGGTAGGGGGTGAGGGAAGAAAAGGAGGAATTTCGGAGAGCTGATTTTCGTCTCTTTTAGAGTTAACAAGCAGCAAGAGTTCTGCGAACCATAATCGGAAAGAGTACGCTAAAGATGAAGTACTGGAACGAGTATGACTTAAAAAATTTGAGATGTGTACTGTTGATAGCTCAGATACAGGGAGTATTCTGTATTCCTACGTTTCTTGTTTAATCCTGAAGATTTGTGCTCTCATTATCCCCCTCTCAGAAGAAAAGTATGCACACATAATACCCCCATCACACTTCAAAGGGAAGAGATGGCATCAGCTCACGGAGCCTGACTTCGAAATGTGCACATTTAATATCATGCCTCTATGCTCTACTCATAATAAAAGAGATTCAAATAGGCGCCATTTGTTCAGTTTAGTAGATTGGCAAACTACCAATACCGTGTGTTGACAAGATGCTAATAGAAATGCTTTAAGACCGTCATTTGGGTAAAATTTGGGGGGTATAATTTGACAATACCGAAGGTTTGAGGGTTTTGATTTAGCGATTTCATGATCAGGAAATTATCCAACAGATTTTTTGGTAACAGTGTCAAATGATTTAAGAATAACGATGTTAATTCCAGTATTTTGTGTGTAACAACAACAACAACAAAAACAATCTAATTGCACATACATAGAGGTACTTAAATTACATTTTTAAACAAGATTTATTTATTCATGCATACAGAACTGGGGTACAGGCCAGAGGTGCGGGGGAGGTGAGAGGATTCCCCAGAGACAGAGTGGGGAGTAGAATGGGCAGATAGTGGAGGTATACCGCTGAGGGGGTCAGTGGGCAGGTCAGGAGAGATCTGGCACACCATGTGGAAAACCTCTGGGGCTGGGAATCCAACTCATGCTCAGTTGGCTTTAGCTTCTTAGTGCTGTGCTTTAACCGGCTGTGCTACCAGGAGGGTCCACTTAAATTATACTTTAATACAATGGAATATTATTTAAGTCTTATAAAAATAGATACAAATGTGCTGACAGACATAGAAACATCTCTAAAATGTGTGGAGTTAGAGAAAAAAAAAAGCTATTTCCAGAATTGGATTATGTCTATCATCTATCTGGAGAAAGAATGATCCAATTTGTGTGAAAATAAGTGCGTATGTGTGTGCAAGTATATGTGTGTAGATGATTTCAGGAGTTTGAGAATTGTTAATTCGTCTAATGGGTAAAGGTGGGTTAAAATTTTTACCATCTTTACTCTCCACATTTAGCCTCCAGTAGTGTGTCATTTTAATATTTCCCAACAAGCATATGTACACATCAATAACTAATAGAAATAGAGAAGTACTGTGCCTAAACCTTTTGAATTTAGAGATTAACCACAGAAGAAAATGACATGAAGGTCTTTGAGCAATGCCTGCTCAAATGTTAAGTATGGTTGCTGTTATTGATTTTGCTCCTACTTCTCTCACTACTCCTTAGTCTCTTTGGCAGTGTCCTTCCCTTCTAACAGACCTGTAATTTTAGAGTTCCACAAATGAATGCCAGTGGGGAGAGTCTTGCTTTTTCTGTTCCCATGACTCTAAATAACATCTATACATTGACAACTCCCAAAATGAAATCCAAGCTCTGACTTAACTCCAGAATCCAGACTCATGTCTACCTGTTGACATCTTTCTTTGAATGACTCACATATTATAAATTTAAAATGTTCATAAAGGAACTCTTGATTTCACCCCTCTATTAAGCTTATTCATGTCTTTCTATGTGAATAAAATGGCACCATTATCAGGTCCAGAAAGGTTAGCCTTAACTCATATATGTCTTTCACCTATATCTGGACCAACAACCCTTATTTTTTCCCTGCAAATATGTCTTAAATATGTCTGTTCTCCCCTGCTTTACTGATTCCTCTTTCACTAGACACCATAATCCTCCTTTGGGACTACTGCAGTAGTCTTTTCTATCTCTGTTCCATTTTTGCACTTTAGAATCTCTTCACATAGTTACCAAAGATACATACATATGCATATATACATACATATATATGTGTATTTCACCCATTTATGATCATGTCACATTTCTGTTAAATCAGTCATGTCCTTTCAAGACAAATGACCAAAATCTCAGCTAACAAAGACTTAAGGCATAGACAGTTATTTACAGTTTAAGAAAAGGGATGAGGATAGATGGTTCCAAGGTTGATTTAGCAGTTTGGCAATATCATCAAGTTATCTCTATCCTTTCCATCACACTAAGTCTGCTGACATTGCTCTTCAAGCTTTTCACAGTTGCATGGTGGCTACCACAGATCTGGGTATCATATCAAAACATGACAATAGCTGAAGCAAAAGGGAAAAGAATTAAAGACAGCTTTGTTCACTTGTGGATCTCCTAGCAGAAATAAACATGTTCCTCAGAAACTTTCAGTGGCTCCCCTTATATTTCATGAACCAGAAATGGCTTAAATAAATTATGATTTAGTTCCTAGAGATATATGCATTGCCACCCAAGTAAAGCTGGGGTTTCAATAGCAAGGTAAAATAGTTTATGGCTACTAGGTAGGCAATTTTAAAAATATATAATAGTTCATTTTTACATCATTTTGTACATTTATTTTTCATCTCAATTGTAATCCCCGTGGGTTTCCCATCACCAAGTCACCCATGTGCCATCACCATAGTCAAGTGCATCTCCCTCTGCCTCCCCCCCCAACACCACCCCCACAAAATGTCTCTGGTATATGGCTGTTCATTATTCTTATTATTTTCTCGCCTAGTCCATTATACTCCTGCTATGAGCGAAACCATCCAGTATTTTTCTTTTTCTTTCTGGCTTATCTCACTAAGCATGATCTTTTCCAGCTCCATCCAAGTTGCGGCAAGAGACATGGGTTTTTGTTTTTTTTTTTTTTGGTTGCTGAGTAATATTCCATTGTGTATATGTACCACATCTTTTTAATACAGTCATCTTAGGTAGACAATTTTTTTTTAAAGATTTATTTATTTGTACATACAGAACTAGGGAACAGGCCAGAAGCTCAGGGGAGGCGAGAGGCTTCACCAGTGACAGAGTGGGGAACAGAACAAGCAGATTGACGAAGTACACTGCTGAGGAGAGCAGTGGGCGGGCCAGGAGAGGTCTGCCACGCCATGTGGTCATCTCCAGGGCAGGCGGGAATTGAACTCATGTGGAAGTGGCTTTAGATTCTCAGTGCTGTGCTTTAACCCGCTGCGCCACCAGGGAGGGCCCTTAGATAGGCAATTTTTAAAAGTCTTGATGCTAGTCAGGCTTTTCCTTTTAGATCTTAGCTCAAATGTACTTACCTTTATTAGCTAGGCTGATCTGTTGTTTACTAGGTCTAAATTAGGTTCTTACTCCCTGTCCAAGCAATAATCTTCTAACTCAATTTCTTGGCACTTATCATAATACTATCTAATTTATTCACATACTTAAATTGTATTTTTTCCTTCACTAGAATGTAAGGTTCATAAGTACATCCTTGTGTTCACTCTTGTATTTCATAGGTTTAGAACAGTACATCATAATTACTCAGTAAATGTGTACTGAATAGTTTGATAGGGATAAAAGAATGGTGTTGGATATAGATAGGAGAGGGGGTGAAAAGGAAATGGGAAAAGGTATATTTTGGAAGCAGGGTGAACATAATGACAGCTGTAATAGCCTCATTTTAGCTATTGCTGACTTTGGAGCCTAAATCCTGTTGCCCAGGTACAGTGGGTACTTTTATGTATACATGTAAATCTTGGCACTAAATCATACTCTTTTCTACTTATTATGGGTAATAAACATAATTTCTTGGATATTGCTTTGGTGATAATTGTGTTATGGTCATAATTAATGTACTACTTTTGTGTTTATAGAACAAGCCAGCTGAAATTCAAAGGAACAAATTTGTTTTTCCTGAATAGAAATTATTTTAAAGTGGAAGGATATGAACTATGTAGTCCAGGATGCCCAAGGCCAGTCCTTATGGAAAGGTTTGAGTGGTATCATGAAGTAAGTATTGAGTCTACAAGTGCCAATGAATCAAAGCAGAAGCCAAATAGTACTATGTGAGCCTGACTCATGAATTCTAATAAAGTCTGTGAAATAGCTCCCATATGTGACTCCAGATCACAAATGACTTCAAGATTGTTAAAAGCTGTTCAATTGCAATTTAATTCCTTACTGGAAGTATTCTGATACTTGGAGAAATCACTCAAGAAGTATGTATTTTTAAGAAGTACTCAAATTGTCAGCTTCTGTTGAGGATACTTATGTGAGGTCCCTATTTGTAAAACACGGTTTTCTTTTTTCCTTGAGTGGGTTTCCTTCTGAATTACTTGTAAAATATTACATACCACAAAAATTTCAGTATCTGCATTTGAGGTGAACACACCCCTAATATTTTCTTTCAGTGTATGTACTTCTAGTGAAAGAACTTCCATAGTGATGCCACTAAGAATCTTCTTGATGAGCTATTTTAGTACTGAAGGAGGTCCATATGATATGATTACTTTTCTTATTTAACTATATATTAAATATTTTAACATTATTTTCATATTTTAAAACACATGAAACACTGCATAAAATTTTTTTCATATTTTAAAACACTTATTTTATTTTAAAATCTGGTTTGACTAACTCTACTCATTCCCAGCTAATGAACGAGTGAGCCAGAGGCTCACTCTTTTCAGAAAAGTGCATATATTCCTGCACAGGAAAGACTGCTTGTCATTTCACGGACTTCAGGACTCTTGGGAAAGGTGGAGACCCCAGGAAAAGAAACACTTCATTGGAGGCATAAGTAGCAGTCATATTAGCATGGATATTTTCCTTGCATGCATTATATGGGACGCAGTCACAAAGATCAAAAAGCCAGCTTCTGATTCTTCCTATCTTCCTGGATGACTCCTTTCTAATGTTTTATGATTTTTATTTGTCTTGTTTTCTTTTTCAGACTAAATACTGCAAATATTTTTCAAAAATATTCAAAAGTACCTAAGGATATTCAGTGAAAAATAAGGTTTTTTTTTTCTATCTCTTTACCCCAGTTCTCCTTCCCAGGGACCTTAACTACACAGCTCCTAGTGTATCCTTTCAGTAATATTCTAAGCACATATGTACTTACATTTCCGATCTCTTGCAAATGGCAGCATATTTTACATTGTTTTTGTCCCGCACTTCCCTTATCATCCCCTCCCCACTCTTTAGCCTTATATTTTAGGGAGTATTTATTGCCAGGACTTAAAGTTCCATTTCTTTTTCTTTTTCATGCCACATAGTATTCTACCTTGAGGTTTAACTATAATTGACTTAGTCTGACTCTATTTAAATAACATTAGATGGTTTCCAGTATTTAGTTTAAGTAGTGCTGCAATGTATATTTTTGTGTACCTCTTGAAGTATACCCATATATACCTATTCTTAGTGGTGGAATTGCTGAGTCAAATGAAAAAATTTAAGACATTAACAAATTGTTCCTCAGAGAAGTAACAGAATAATGTCCTCTAAAGTTATCCATACCATGATCTCTGGAAGCTATGAAGATGTTATCTTCTGTAGCAAAGGTGAGGTAACATTGCTGATGGAATTAAAGTTACTAGCCAGTTTGACCTCAAAGTAGGATTATTTGTGTAGGTCCAATGTAATCACAAAGGTCCTTGAAAATCAAGTGAGAATCAGAGACTTACCTCACTGGTGCTATCTTTGAAGCTGGACAAAGGGAGCTATGTGCCAAGCAATGCAGTCAGTGCCCTGAAACTGGAAAATCAAAGGAAAGGAAAACGCAACAAATGTAACTACTCTGACACTTTGCTTTTAGTAACCCAGTGAGATCTATGTTGGCGTCCTAATCCATAACAGTCTAACATAATAAATTTGTCTTATGTCGTTAAGTTTGTGGTAATTTGCAAAACAGCTACAGTAAATCAATACATTAGGTATATTTACATTCCTTCCAATAATGTGAGACTATGCCTTCCCACAACCCTTCCTCTTTTTTCATATAGTTTACTTCTCTCACATGAATACTTCTCCCTACATTATTTGGAGAGAAATGTTTGCAATTTGAGGCCCTATAATTACTTTTTTAGTTAAAGGGGAAAATCTCAGTCATAATTATCTGACTGTCATACTTTTGTTCTTTGCTCATTAACTTTTTGGAAAATTCCCATTTGGGGCATGTGCCATTTTCTTAACAGTGGCCAAGGTTTGAACAGGATGTGCTAATGTGTTATTTCTGCAATGCTGATATCACTACTGCGCCTGCTGCACTGCAGGAACACTTTGGGAACAGGAATTGCTCAGTGAGATATTTTTTCCTGTACTAAGGGGTCCCTACACAGCCAATAGAGTCAGTTTTTGGAAGTAGTGACAATCCATTCAATCCTTGAATGACTTTGATTGACCTGCCAAAGAGACAGCCACCTCAGCAATGAATTACTTTGCAAAATGGGGCAGAGGTTTCGTTTAGCAACTTTCACATCTTCAAGGCATCAGAGAGCCTCAGGTGACCCTGGTGGGGGAAATTAGCAGAGTATAAATATTTCCTATCAACTCATTTAATACCCTCATAGCAGCCTAGCAGAAGTAGCTATGCCTAGTCCTTTTTCATTCTGCTTATTTAGCCTGCCCTTATGTGGTAGGATCTCCCCTTACCCATGCACATTAAATCCTCTAGATTGGATTGACTATGTCTGCATTTAACATCTATTTGAAGATATTTATTGAGCATCTGCTATGCTAGGTATTTAGAACTCAGCCATGCAGAGTTTAGAATTGATGGAGAAACAGAGTAATCAGTAATCACAGGAAGGAAAGTAAAACTGTTACTGTGGCAGTTGCTACAAAGAAGAGATAAGTATACTTGAAATAGATCCTACTTTGTCAGAGCAGAAAAGACCCCATGGTGGAATATGTAAATTTGTGTACATGTGTCAATCCATACCTGCATTGGATGACACCCTAGGTAATTGGTATAGAGTAAGGAAAGGAAAGGGCCTAGAAACATTATACTTAGTTTGGTAAAAGATAACAGTAACAGAGGATGAATGACCAAAGAGTAGGAGGGGCTTTTCCTGGTGCCCTAAGAACCATGGAAGGAAAATTCATTTTAACCAATGAGAATTCAGTTCAGCAAAGATAGTCCAGTTAAGGCTAAAAGAACAAAGGATGGGGCATGGTGTCTCTGAGGATCAATTAAATGTCTATTGTGTAGGTGCAGTAGTAGGGTAGCACACACCTGGACACAAATGTGGTTGCTCCCCTTTAGCTGTGTGACCTTGGGCAAAAGGCATTCTAACCTCAGATCCTACATCTGTAAAACAGAGATAATAATATCTCCCTTGAAGGATTATTGTTGGGATGAAGTGATTTAGCCATGCAACTTGTCTAGCACATTGCAGGTGCTCAATAAAGATTTTTTCCTTCTATTACATATTTGGCTACTTATTTATTCATTGGCTACTTATTTATTCATCTGTGCTTGTTGTCACTCTTCCTGATGTCTTAGCATGTGTATACTCTGCCTGTATAGCCATGTACTAGTCTGGGTGCCAGCAAGCTGTTGTGAGCTGACTAATCTGTATTTCATATACAGTAAGGAAACAAATGCCCATTTATGTGCCTCTTGGTATATAGGCAGGACATCAGGGATTGAACTTGGTCACAATATAACTTTATTATACTAATGGGAAAGGGAAGGAAGGGAAGGGGAGAGGAGGGGAAGGGTGGGGAGGGGAGGGGAGGGATGAGAAGGGAAGGGAAGGGGAGGGAAGGGATATTTTCCTTCCAGGGAAACAAACTCCAGTTATCAAAATGAAAAACTAATTCTTGTTTCAAGACACCTTTCTTCATTTGCATGTATGCAATTGCATGACTCTTCAATGCAAGATACTAGTAATAAATGACTCATCACAAATTTTTTTTTTTTCAGAGACAACATTGCCCCTTCCAGATTTTTCTGATTAGCCAATAGCAGTCATTCCCTTGTCCCTTAATTTCTGTCTATCAAATACAGTGAATGGGGAGTGGGGGGAGCTCTTTCTACAATGGGTAAAGACCTTGCTCTCCCTGCCACTTTTCACCTTTCTACAGAGTGATGTAGAATGGCTTTGGCAAGAACAGTAACTACCCAGTGGGAGATGATGCAATTCAGTGCCTGCCTTAAGTTAATTCACCCCAAAAAAGAGAACTGATAAATATTTCTATTGTGGCTAATAAGGGATAACAAAGTTAACATCTTCAAAAAATTATTCCAATATTTCTAATTTGCACACATAATTTCTCAGTGGCCATATTCTCTGAACCAAATGCGAGGACATATTTCATAAGTCAGAAGTACCTTTAGGGACAAAATATTATTTTAATTGGAATTTTACAGAAATTCCAGTGTTTGGGTCGTAAAGCCACTAAAAATGGGTAACCTTTAAATGATGATGGAGCTAAGATCACATCCCATTTTCAGAAAGGGTTT